>NC_079313.1:18448268-18756068 GCF_029931775.1 Euleptes europaea | reverse complement strand
GCTCCCAGGAGCGAAGGGGGGGAAAGGGGGGGAGACAAACTTGGGAGGCGGAGGGTGGAGAGACGGACAGAGAAGGCACACAGGAGGAGAGGACTTTGGCTAGAGAGGAAGTAAGGTAAGGATTGAGAAGGAGAAAGGAGGGGATCTAAAATTCCTAAAGTGCTGGAGCTCAGCGACAAGGCTGCCTCCCTAAAGCAAGGCAGGACGGAAACTGGCTCAGGCGGGTTTCCCGCCCAGGAAGACAGAAAGTTAAAATTTTTAGTCCTGCCTCCCTGGGCACGTGACGGCAAAACCCACTGTCTGCAAGATGCCCGGAGCCCCAGAACAAGAAGTGGTTTGCAACGTTCGGAAAAAAAATTCGTCGCCAAGTACTCACAAAGAATAAAGACATTGGGGGAATGTCATGGGCGTGTACTTATGCAATTCAGGGATCTTTGGAACAGCACTTACATGTTTCAGTAAAAAATAATAACATCTTTGAGATATCTCAGCCTTCCCTCCGCAACCTCCCCCCAATAACAGGCCAAGAAAGTCAAGGATCCCTCAGCAAAACAGTGGGATGTGCATGAAGGTGGCAGGGGTGCATGGCTTGAGAAGAAACTAGATCACTTCCATTATGAGCTGATCTAGGAAAGAAACAAGCACTTATGCAAGGGAAGGCAAGTTCTGCCAATTCTCCCTTCTCGCTGCATATTCCATGGAGATTATTTTCTGTGCATTGTCCAAACTTCCAAAAAAAAAATCACAGAAATTGGATAGAGGACAATTTCCGATCAAGCGTGTATTTAAAAAGTTGCCTACTATTGTCACCCAGCCCAAAAAAGAAAAAAAGGAAATAAAATGCATACTTTCTCAGAAACAAAGAAGTTGTTCAGTATATTAGCAATCAAATGCAATATTTTTTTATTTTAATTGCGCAGAAGATGTAACGTCCCAAGCTTTACCTTCAGATGACTCCCCAATGTCATGTGCAATTCTGCATTCTCGTTTGTTAATCCTTTTGCCTGACTGGATAATTCATATATCAAAAGATCAAACAATTGTACTGCCTGTTAGAACAAAGCCCATTACAAAGAAAACTATATTAATATAAGAAATCCAATACAGATCTTCTGCAGATTACATAGAAAAGAAACACAGCCCGCGGCAGAAGGATGAAATGATGACCATTAGTTTTGATGACTTTTAAAAAGCATTAGACAAATGCAGTGATAATGGTACTTTCCCCACAAGGACAAGCTTCTACAGATGCTTCATTGCTGCTGTGGCTGCTGATAATAGTGCAGTGGAAATGGGACTTCTGCATGGCTAATTTCCCCACCCCATGCCCCTTGGCCACAACCAATCTCCCCACACCATGCCACCAGGGATTTTCAGTTTTTTTAACCAAAAATGAATATCATTACATTGATAAAATGTTATAATAATCTGTGCATTGTTTTCTGCAAATTCCCAGCTTTCACTTTTCAAACAGTAAGTTTGTAAGCCCTTTTGTTACAGAGACTCAGCAATTCCTAACTTGACATTTGCTAGTGTATAATACTGTATCATACCTTTGGTAACACTTTGGAGAAAAATGCCTGCTCTAACTCGGAAAGAGTAATGTGGGGCAGAAACCGTTCTGCCAGGATTCTCAAGACACCTGTGAATGAAAATGATTTCATAAATCCAAGGGGCTTCATTGCTAATGAGTAGCTCCCATTGCAACTTAGAGGTTTTTACCACTAAATGTGATCACAACATATATATTACGCATCTAAACAGAAAATTAAGATACAGATCACTAATGTGCTCTACGCAAAGATCTCTTAAGCATCATGTAGAATAATAATCCAAAGCAAGCTGAAATTCAAACTATAGTATGGCAGTCTTTAGACAAGAACATGTCAAACTCATGGAGGTGGTGCTGCAGAGTAGTCATTGCCCCAAGAACAAATGAACATTATTTGCATTCATGTTATTAATTATTAATTTATTAAAATGTTAATAGTGTACCCTTTTGTTAAACTACTCTAAAGCTTGCCAGCAAACAAAAACTAGAATCAAAATCAGTATAAAGTAGAAACAAACACAAGAAAAATTCAACACTACAAACAAGTTAACCAAAATTAGCAACAACTCAAACAAGTAACAGGTCTCTAGCTCATATTTCCATTTCTACTGGTTGGTTCAAAAGAAAGATAAATGGCAGAGATAGAGTGACTATTTTGATGTTAAACGATACATTAAAGCTTTGCACATATGTGCTCCTGCAGTGTGCAATTATGAGGCATGGCTAGAAAACAATCATATGTAGCAAATTAAAGCCTGTGTAATAACTGCGAACAGTATGCATTGTCAGCCTAGCTAAACTTTATATAACATTTACTTACAAATAGGCTCAGTCCAGTTGTCAGAAATCTGATACATGGAGTACAAATACTAAGGAAAAACACACATACAAGCACCCACAAATAAAAGCTGCATCAGACATACTCCACAAAGTTACCAGACCAAACCACTAGGCAATTACTCTTACACCACTAGGTATGGGTGCAGGGGAATCAGAGCCTTTGCCAAGGTCCACCATCTAATCCATTGAATACTCACAATAAGGACAGCCTAACGAGGCACATGTTCTTGTGTATGCATCCCACAGCCCATTCCTTTCTATGTTTATTCAGAATTAAACCCCACTGAATTCGATGCTTTTTACTTAAGTGTGCAAAAGACTGCAGTTCTAGCTGTCTTGTTTTATGTTTGGCTTTTTCCACACTCCAGCGTGCCCATGGAAATGGGCTTGGGGGTGTTTTGGAACCATCAGTTTTAAATATGTTGTCCCCCTACTTTTTTATGGAATAATGAGACGTGAGAGAAAGGGAGAATATTAACCAAGCATGTTTATGGATTTAAAAAAAAATATTTGGGGGGTTTCCCCTGTACGTTTTTTTTTAAATTTTGCTTTGAGCAGGATAGAACGACACACCCAGACTTTTAAATTAACACACACTCTCTTATGATTATACCTTTTAACTGCAATACCTTGCTCCATTTAAAAGACTAATAGATTTAGTAGAGTGCCTTTTTGTGGACTACAGTCCACTTCACAAAAATCTGACCCACAAAACATCTGCCACAATAAATCTCTACATCTTTAAAGGTGGTTTAAGACTGAATTTTTGGTTGCAATCAAGAGGGCTACCTTTACACTATGGAAGCCATCATTTAATCCCCTTTATGCACTTAGAATTGTGGGGAAAGAGAGGAGGGATGAAGATGTAACAGTAACAGCTCTTCTACCCCCACCCACTCTAAATGCACCTTCTACACCGAGTGCCATTCCAACAGTGTAATTTAATGTAATCTTACAGAATAGAGCAACCATGATGATGAAAGGGCTGTAGAACCTTTCCTATGTATTTATCGATAGGCTAAAGAGAAAGCTAAACAGTGTGGAGCTTTTCATTCTAAAGCACTGGTTCCCAACCGGGGGTCCATGGACCCCCAGGGGTCCATGAGAACTAAAATAAGGTCCGCGAAACAAAGTTTTAAACCCATAATAAATTAATATTTTCAATTAAAAGTTCTCTATTATAAAAATATATATTCAAATATTATTCTAAGTTTAATGTTTAGCTAACAGTTATGATTAAAGTTTATTTTCAAATTCTCTGAATTTTTATTTTGAACCTTGGGGTCCCTGCACCGAAAAAAAAAGTCCTAGTAGTCCCTGGTCAAAAAAAGGTTGGGAACCACTGTTCTAAAGAAATGCCTGGAGGGAGGGGGCAGTGATACAGTTATTCCACCAGGCCTTCAACAGAGGGTCGCTGCAGATACCATCATTGTTGGCCTCCCTGTCCCCCCCTTATCTGTATCTGTTTATTATGAGCTAGAGGAAACTTGCCTGCTGGTTGCACTCTGAGCAGGTACTGTATTTTTAGCGCCATCTGATGTTTTAGATTGCTCAGCTTTGTACAGGGTTTTAAAAAATGTCTTTAGATATATTGTGATTTATGTTGATTTTAATGTCGTTACTTGCCCTGAGTCCAGCTTTGGCCGGGAGGGCAGGTTAGAAATAGAAAATAATAAAGAAATAATAGTGCATAAATTTACACAACTGGCAGAAAGCATGGATACAGAAAACCTTTTTCTCCCACGACCCAAGGAAGGTTACGCAATCCAGGACAGACAGCAATAAGTTCTTTCCCACTTAACCAGAAATTAAATTGCCAGTTGCTGGCCACTAGCATAGATGATTTTGGATGGGGACTGGGCAGTTCCATAGAGGAGGGGTCCATCAGTGTTTACTAGTCATGAGGACTAAAGGGGAACCTCCATGTTCAGAGGCAGTAAAACTTCAGAATACCAGTCAAATCAAATCAAACTGACAGTGGCTGGCCACTAGCAGAAATCCATCTGTGTTTACTAGTCATGATGCCTAAAGGGGAACCTCCATGTTCAGAGGCAGTAAAACTTCAGAATACCAGTCAAATCAAATCAAACTGACAGTGGCTGGCCACTAGCAGAGATTCATCAGTGTTTACTAGTCGTGATGCCTAAATGGGAACCTCCATGTTCAGACGCAGTAAAACTTCAAAATACCAATCAAATCAAATTGTCATTGGATGGCCACTAGCAGAAATCTATCAGTGTTTACTAGTCATGATGCCTAAAGGAGAACCTCCATGTTCAGACGCAGTAAAACTTCAAAATACCAATCAAATCAAATTGGCATTGGGTGGCTGCTAGCAGAGATCCATCCGTGTTTAGTAGTCATGATGCCTAAAGGGGAACCTCCATGTTCAGTCGCAGTAAAACTACAAAATACCAATCAAATCAAACTGTCAATGGCTGGCCACTAGCAGAGATTCATCAGTGTTTACTAGTCGTGATGCCTAAATGGGAACCTCCATGTTCAGACGCAGTAAAACTTCAAAATACCAATCAAATCAAATTGTCATTGGATGGCCACTAGCAGAAATCTATCAGTGTTTACTAGTCATGATGCCTAAAGGAGAACCTCCATGTTCAGACGCAGTAAAACTTCAAAATACCAATCAAATCAAATTGGCATTGGGTGGCTGCTAGCAGAGATCCATCCGTGTTTAGTAGTCATGATGCCTAAAGGGGAACCTCCATGTTCAGTCGCAGTAAAACTACAAAATACCAATCAAATCAAACTGTCAATGGCTGGCCACTAGCAGAGATTCATCAGTGTTTACTAGTCGTGATGCCTAAATGGGAACCTCCATGTTCAGACGCAGTAAAACTTCAAAATACCAATCAAATCAAATTGTCATTGGATGGCCACTAGCAGAAATCTATCAGTGTTTACTAGTCATGATGCCTAAAGGAGAACCTCCATGTTCAGACGCAGTAAAACTTCAAAATACCAATCAAATCAAATTGGCATTGGGTGGCTGCTAGCAGAGATCCATCCGTGTTTAGTAGTCATGATGCCTAAAGGGGAACCTCCATGTTCAGTCGCAGTAAAACTACAAAATACCAATCAAATCAAACTGTCAATGGCTGGCCACTAGCAGAGATTCATCAGTGTTTACTAGTCGTGATGCCTAAATGGGAACCTCCATGTTCAGACGCAGTAAAACTTCAAAATACCAATCAAATCAAATTGTCATTGGATGGCCACTAGCAGAAATCTATCAGTGTTTACTAGTCATGATGCCTAAAGGAGAACCTCCATGTTCAGACGCAGTAAAACTTCAAAATACCAATCAAATCAAATTGGCATTGGGTGGCTGCTAGCAGAGATCCATCCGTGTTTAGTAGTCATGATGCCTAAAGGGGAACCTCCATGTTCAGTCGCAGTAAAACTACAAAATACCAATCAAATCAAACTGCCAATGGCTGGCCACTAGCAGAGATCCATCCATGTTTACTAGTCATGATGCCTAAAGGGGAACCTCCATGTTCAGAGGCAGTAAAACTCCTGAACACCAGTGCTGGGAGGCAGGAAAGGCGGGAAGCCCTCTGAAAGGAAAAGGAGGGGGAAACGCGAAGCCCCCCTGGCTGCGACCCTCCCGTCCTTTGCCACTTGCCCCCCTTCACAGATCAGCCTCCCCACCCCCACCCCCACAGACCACCCCCGCCAGCGGAGGCAGCCTCCACGGGAGAGAGAAGGATATCAGGAGCCGGGGCAGGACGGCGGGAAGCTGGCGGCGGCACAGCTCGGAGTCCCAGCCCTCCACCTCCCTCAGCAGCGACGCCGCCCCGGGCTCTGCCTGGGCCATGGCGGAGGCGCCGCCGTCGCCTCAGTCTGCCGCCCTCGAGCCCGAACGGCCCGCCAAGCCCGCGCCGCCTCCCAGCCGCCACCGCGCCTGCGATGACGCGGCCTGGCGCATGCGCCGAGTGCGGAACGAGGCCGGCTGCGACGCTGGGCGGTTGGCAGTGGGGAGGGCGGAAATGTGCGCCGCGCCCTTCGTTCCTCTGCACAGCCGGGGTCTTTTCCGGAGGGATAAACGGAGAATTCCAGCTTCGTTCTCCCCTGAGGTCATAAACCTGGGCCCGGAAGGTTCAGGGGAGGGGGCTTCCCGTGAGTGAATGCCTGTCTTGCAAAGGTTTGGGTTGTCTTTAGAGAGCAAACCGGGGACGGGACGTCGAGAGCAAGAGGTGCTTTCACACATGCGGGATAATGCGCTCTCAATCTACTTGCGATGCACTTTGCAGCTGGATTTTATTTACTGCATGAAACGGCAACCAGCCATTTCACACATGCCAAATAACGCACTTTCGATCCACTTTGAAGCTGGCTTTTACTGTGTGAAAGGGCAAAATTCACTTGCAAACGATCGTTAAAGTGCATTGAAAGTGGATTGAAAGTGCAATATTCGGCACGTGTGAAAGTGCCCTCACTTGCAAACAATCGTTAAAGTGCACTGAACGTGCATTATTCAGTATGCATGAAAGGCTGTTTATGCATAGGAGGTTTTGCCTTGGATTTGCCGCTCTCTAGATGCACATTTCCCCCCATCTGAATTCTCAAAACTCTGCACGGGGGCTTATTTTTATTTTTTTGAGCTTTGAGAATCTGGATGGGGAAAATGGGCATCTAGAGCCCAGTCAATCCAAGGCAAAACCTCCCATACATAAATGGCCAAAGTGTCCCAAGTCACAGAAAAAAGAGTCATCATAGTAGAAAATTGCTTGCCTCCCCTACTTCCCCCCCTTCTGGTCCCTCGCTCTATTAAGTTTCCTCTATCTGAGGTCCTTAAGGGGGGGGGGGAGTTAAAAACCTAACACTGGCAGGCAAAACCTACGATCCTCTTTGCAGTCCTGAATATCTTGCCCTTTGAACATTCCATTACCTGTTGTGTTTGGCCAGGGCACTGGGAGAGGAAGGCTTGTAAACAGACACAAAGCACCACCTTCACCCACATGAGAACTTCTAATGGTGGCCTTGGGTTGCCAGGAAAAGCACATGTGCATTTGTAAAGTGCAGCAAGGCTTGAGATGCAAGTTCAAGTGCGCGTCGCAATCAGTCTGTTCAGAAATTCAACGTGAGAGCTTTCAAGACTAGGTTGCACACAACGCAGGAGATGGGATGGGAAGGGCATTCAATTTGGGCATAGATGCAGGGTGCAGAGCTTGGGCACTAAAAAGGGTGTCTGGCAAGAAAGGGAGAGGCTGCTGGCTCCTGATTCTGGAGCAAGTAGCATCCCGTTTCACCCTGGTGTTTTGTTTTCTCCCCCAGAGCCCTTGAGAAGGAGGTAAAAACTGAGAATAGCTATGTGTTTTGTTTTCTGCCCTCCACCACCACAGAGAATAGCTGTGATAGCTAGATAGAAATTCCTCTGAGGCACTATACCTCTGAGTAACAGGTGCTGGGAGACAAAGGATGTGTATATTGGGGGGGGGGTTACCAGTTGCCTCTGTGTGCTGCTTGTGGGAGATTTAAAAGAACTGTCTTGCTGGATTAGCAGGCCCCTTGGGCTGATCTAGAGCAGATCTGGTAACCCTACTTCTAAGGCATGACCCCACTGCAGTATCTCTTAGATGTTAAGGACTCTGGCCTTATACTTTCATGGCAGTCAGAGTTTTCCAAGGCTGCCATTTATTTCAAGAACAAAATTTATTTAAGGCATTTTATCAGGACCAACCAAGTTGACACAAAACGTTGTGCAAGTTTTTGAGTTGACATATAAAAACCATCTCTTCTTCTTACAATCAGATCGTGCAAGCATCCACTGTGAAATGCATGCAGACAAAAAGTTTTATTGCTGCTGTTAGGTTAGCACACATCCTCTGGGACGTATTTGTTCCATGGAGTTCATGCTTAACCAGACAAATGCTGGACAGTTCAGCCCTTTTTCATTCCATCACTGAAACAAAGCAAGGAGGATACCAAAACTACATTACAGTATAATTAGTGGTATCTTATTCCTGCAACTTACCCTTTCTTGTTATTGCTTTTTTGCTACCCCAGAAGCTCATTGTTAAACTGAAGCTAGAATTGATTTCAGTTGTTACAGTCCTCTAGTGCTCCCTTCACAAAACATATGTACTTAAATCAAGCCATTAAGTGTTTTACTGCTGTTACTGTTTGTTGATTTTTATTATTTCTTTTTTTTAGGAGTGCAAGTACATTTCCATTTAAGAAGCAATCTTAGCAGAGCAAACAGAACATGTAAGTACAGAGAAGATTGAAATAAAGACTGAACCAACAAACTGCTTTTCAGCTCATTCTTCCGGCAGTGTCCTGTAGGTTTGTACTTTGGAGATTCTCTATTTTTGCACGTTTCACAAGAGAATGGCATTTCAGTTCAACTTCTCTATAGAGAACACAGAAGAAAGCAGACTAGAAGCTCTTGAGGATGAAAAACCACAACAAGAATTGGTACAGGAATCTTTAATCCTCCTGGACAAGCAAGAAAGCCTGGCAGAAAAGAGAAATGATATGTCCTCAGAAGAAAATATGTTTAACCAGGAACTTTTATCAGAAATGCCTGCTCAGGTGGCAGATCACAGCTCTTTGAGTAAAAGCCATGACGTAACTTTGCCAGAGAAGTATTCTTGTCCTGCAGCGGCCAAGGCACATAACGTCCCTAAAGATGTCGGCAAAATCTTGGGAAGTAAAGTTGTAGAGAAACTACCAGGCCTGTATCATATAAATATTTCTGTGGTGAAGGCAGAACTCCCGAATTACACCCATGGTGACAACATACTGACTAAAAGCATTTCTTCTCACTCAGACCTAATCACTGGTGTCTACGAAGGAGGTCTGAAAATATGGGAATGCACATTTGATCTCATGGACTATTTTTCAGAAGCTAAAGTTCAGTTTGCACATAAGGTAGTTTTGGACTTGGGCTGTGGAGCCGGACTGCTGGGAATCACTGCGTTGAAAGGAAATGCTGAAAGAGTTCACTTTCAGGACTATAACGGTGTGGTGATTGAAGAAATAACTCTACCTAACATACTGGTAAACTGCATTTGTCCGAGTGGTGATTCTGAAGGAATTACCGGTCCTTCTCTAGTGCAGCTCCAGGAAACAGACTTCAACCAAGATTTAATTTCTAAGTGCAAATTCTTTTCTGGGGAATGGTCAGGTTTTAGTAAGCTTTTACTGAATAGCGTTACGCCCTTCGCAAAATATGATCTCATAATCACGTCAGAAACTGTTTACAATCCTGATTACTATGAAGCTTTGCATGATACACTTTCGAAATTACTGAAAGCAAATGGCTGTGTCTATGTGGCTGGCAAAGCACATTATTTTGGGTGTGGAGGTGGGGTCCTGCTCTTTCAAGAGTTCGTCAAAAAGAAAAATGTGTTCAATTCTAGAAGTGTTAAAATTATTGACAAGGGGTTGAAGCGGTTTATTATTGAACTGGTGTTTAAGAATCCCTCCTGATTTGATCTCATCATACAGTGCAATAAAGATTACTTGTTTTCTTGGTGCACATTTCTAGTGGCTCATTCTTGGCTCTTCGTCACCTTCTTCCATGGCTCTTCTTCGGTCTTTGATCTGATTGCTTTTCCTTCTGTAATGCCGGAGTTTTTTGCCCTATATCACCTGTAAATTTGTTGTACCAGCCAGTTGTGGTTTTTTGATATTTTCCATCCAAGTTTGAACATGATTAAATAATTATACCTTGGAGGTGGACAAAGATAATTATGCAACACAAGGATATTTTCTGTGCCACTTTTGATCAGATGTAGGAAGGCCAAGAAACTTTGCTGGTATTGGGGGGGTTGCTTTTGAGCGGGTCAACCCTCTCCTGCAAAGTAGAATGCATTTAAAAAAAACCAAACACTCTGGATATTTCCCCAGATTTGGGAATTGCAGAATTGTACATAATCTCTGCTTTTGTAAATGTCTGGAGAATAATTTTTAGAGTACGGTTAGCACAATGGTGATTTATTTATATCCTGCTTTTCTGCTGCAATTAGAGCCCCCATGGCTGGTTGGTAATTTGTAAACTAATTACCACCTCTATGATCAGATATGCCAAGTTTGCCAATGGTGTTTTTTTAAAACATTAAGCATTTATAATTAACACCTAGCAGAGCAACGAAAAAGAGCATAAAAACAGATAATTAAGCAGCTTAAAACGAATACGTTATTGGTAAAACATGCTATTAACATGGTGGTAAAAACATGGCCCCCAGCAACGTAGGGCCTTCATGTTGGCCAGGCTGAATATATTTCCTTCAGCTATGGTTAGTGGCAGATATAAGAAAGTACCTCGAGAGAAAAGGTTTTGTAGTTGTCATCTTAAAGAACCAGACTGTTCATCATATCCTCTTGCACTGTCCATTTTTCATTCAACAGCATTCACAATTAATTTATCCTCACCTTCAAGTTCCAAAAAATTCAGCAGACAAGAGTATCAAATTGTTATTGATGGATAAATCCCCGGAGGTCACCAAGCATGTCGCTGAATTTCTTGCAATTGTCATAAAGTCAGAGAGAGAGAGAATGATGGTATAGGACAAGAATGATGACCATGGAGATGAATGAGTGTATTTGTTATTAATGGGTCTGGATGGTTTTATTAGCTTGAAATATAAGGATTTCAATGTTAGTTATATACTGATTTTAACCAGTTGTCATTTCATGATGGAACGCGGTTTTTTTCTTTTAAGGTACCTGTACAAATGCATCTCCCCACATGGTTATTATGCCAGTAAAGGTTCATGTATGCATGCGGTAAAAGCGTGGTGTAGTGGTTAAGGTGTCAGGCTAGGACCTGGGAAACCCAGGGTCAAATCCCCGCTCACACAATGGAAGCTTGTTGGGTCACCTTGGGTCTGTCACACACTCATCCCTGACTCTAGCTCGTATTTGGATGGGAGACATCCAAGGAATACCAGAGTCGTGATGCGGGGGCTAGTAATGGCAAACCACCTCCAAAGTCTCTTTGCCTTGAAAACCCCGTGGGGTCGCCGTAAGTCAGCTGGGACTTGACAGTCAGAGCAAAACATCAGCCCCTTAATTAAAAACCTAAGTAAACAGAAACTTTTTGGCCTGGTGTGCAAGAGAGTAATGTAGGCGCCAGGCCAGTCTTGAGGGGGAAGGGCATTCAACGGGTACCACTAGTCTCTATTGCCACCCATCTCACCTCTGAAGGTAGGGGCATAGACCGCTGGGCTTTTGAGGCATGTCTTAGCGTACTTCTTTATGTATACTTTCTGTAATCCACAGGACCTCAAGCACTTCTCTTCGTTGTATCACACTTTTTCCTGTTGATCAGAAAAAGACAATTTTCCTTCCTGCCAGTAGCTGCCAAATTAATTACTGGAAACAATCGGCCTGTGCTGATTTTCTTTTAAGGCAGTTACATCCTTGAGCAAGATGTTTAGTGAAGATACTGGAAAAGCTAGCATAAGAGGATGGACTAAGGTATACAATAATGCCAGGTTTTCAGGATTGGCCAACACTATTTTAAGATGCCTGGTTTTCATGCTGGGCCAGCATTTTATTTTTAGGGGTCTGGGCATTTGGGCATTTGTGACTTTTCCAGCTCGTGGCTGAAACAATTTTCCAGGAAGACAAGAATACTTCAGGCTTTACAGTTACATGAAAGGCATCAAAATAAAACTTTTTAGACTAATTTCAATCCTGGTTTCTATCCTTGTTTTGGAACTGAAAATGCTTAGGTTGCCTGTTGGACATCTAACGTTGGGAGATAGATGTGGCTACTTATTCTCAGTTCTGGGTGGAAGGGCATCTTGATCCGTGGGTATTCTCGTCACGTGCCCAGGGAGGCAGGACCAAATATTTTTTCTACAGCTTCCTGTCTCCCTGGGCGGGAAACCCAGTTTCCGTCCTGCCTTGTATAGGGTGGCAGCGTTTTTCTTGAGCTCCGTCTATAGAGGATTCCTCTCCATTTCTCTCCCTCCCCGACCTTGTTGTTTTCTCCCTCTCTCCTCCTGCCGTTTTAGACGCGTTTGCGTCTACCCGCTTTTACCGATCTTCCTAGCCCCCTCCCTTCCTCACCCCCTCCTCTTTTCTCCCGACTCCACTTCGTCCCTCGGACAAGATGGCGGACGGCAGGAGGGACTCCGATTCGGACCTCCTGTCCGAAGGAGATGCGGATCCGGCCCTCGTTGTTTCAACAGGGCGAAGGCGCAAAGATCATTCTGGCGGCCGAGCCAGCGGCCGCGCGGCGCCCGGCTCCGATGGGGCGGCCGCAGCAAAGAAAGCGCGCTCTGAGGAGCCGCTTCAAAATGGCGCCCAAACGGGAGAAGGGCGCGAACGGCCACAAACCGCGGGCCTGGCCCCGGGAAATTCGGCCTTGGAGGGCACCTCTTTGGATTTCGTTACTGGGGGTAATGTATGTGGCGATGAGCCTGAGGCTCCTGTATCTCGGAGGGAAATGCTAAATTTCTTTAATGGGGTGTTAGACAGACAAGCACAAATGATGAACGCCTTTAGGGATTCCATGGCTCCCTTGTTACATGGCATTGCCCCTTCACAGTCTCACTCTCTTAACCCCCAGGGGAGGGGGGAGCAAGATGATCAGGCTAACTCTCAGTGGCGCACCAAAGCAGCCTTAAAATCACAACCGGTGGTTCAGTCCTACCAGCCTTCTGAAGAATATCTCTCAGGGGCTTCTGACTCAGAAACTAGAGAGGAAGGAGAATTTGACTCCGACGAGGACACTCCTATACTATTGGAAGAACAACATCCTCGCCTGTTTCTAGCAGAGGATTTCCAGACCCTCTTAAATAAGGCCCTTATTGCACTGGACCTCAACGAGGACCCAGATACAGAGTCAGTTCCAAAACCAAAGACTAAAAAGAAGGGAACCAGGGAATTCTTCCCCAGTACCAAGCCCAGGATTTGGGAGATTCCTTTCCCTGAGTTTTTTGAGACTCAGGTCCAAACTGAGTTAGACAAACCCCTTGCCAATAGGCAGTTTTCAGCGAGCATAAAAAAGCTCTACACCATGGTCCCTCAGGCCATGTCGCTATTCCAGCTCCCTCTCATTGATGCCCCTGTGGCAGCACTTCATTCCTCAGATCTCCCCGCAGAGGATGGAATGGGAAGCATTAGAGATCCCATCGATAGGAAAACAGAGATCCTATCAAAAAAGGTGCACGAGGCCTCCACCCTGGCCATTCAGGCCTCGGCCGCTACATCAATTATGGCAAGGGCCTCCATAGTTTGGATCAGAAAGATCATCCAGTTGTATACTGGTGACAACCGTAAACTAACAGAAGGCCTTAATAGGCTTCTCAAAGCATCGGCATTTATGGCTGACGCGTCGTTGGACGCAATGTCCTTTGCTGCCAGGGCCACATCTTCCAATGTCGCCATCAGGCGGGCTCTTTGGATCCGCCCTTGGCAGAATGAATTAAAGAATAAGACTCTGACAATGTCCTATCCCTATACTGGAGGGAAACTTTTTGGCGAAAGACTAGAAAAAATTTTAGTTGAAAATAAGGACAAAAAGAAAGTGCTTCCTAAGTCCTACAAGAGAGATGGGAGATCTTCATCTTCATCCTCTTTTCCCAACTTTAGGTCCTCACACACCCTTGCTCCCTTCAGACCAGACCACAGGAGGGGGGCTTGGGGTAACAGTAACAATTTCAGAGGTTCATCTCGTAGAGGGGGTGGCAAGTTTTTTCGTCCCCCCCAGGGACATCAGCAATTCACCAACACCAAGGGAGACCGGTTTCCAAAAACCCCAAAACAGTGACGCCAACCTCAAAGATATAGGGGGCAGGCTTCTTCTTTTCCAGGATGCGTGGGACAGATCTTACACGGACGCATGGGTAGCTCAGATTGTTCAATCGGGCTACCGCATAGAATTTACCAACATACCCCGAGACAAATTTGTAAACTCCCCAAGGTCAATAAGACCAGAAAAACATCAGAGAACCTTGGAGGCAGTATCTCACCTCCTGCAGATCCAGGCCATCGAACCTGTTCCTCAGATCGAACAGGGAAGTGGGGTATATTCAATTTTCTTTACAGTCCCCAAGAAAAATGGGGACTGGAGAGCTATTTTAGACTTAAAACACCTGAACAGGAGCGTGCGTTACAGAAAATTTCGCATGGAGACGCTACGTTCCATTCTAGAAGCCCTTCAATTGGATCAGTACCTCACTTCCCTGGATCTGAAGGAGGCGTACCTCCACGTCCCCATCCACCTGTCCCATCGCAAATTTCTCCGGTTCTGCTACGACCGGAAGCATTATCAGTTCAAAGCCCTCCCCTTCGGGTTGAACTCCGCTCCCCGCGTCTTCACCAAAATCTTGGTGACGCTGGTAGCCTTGCTTCGCCAGGAGGGGATTGCGGTTTTTCCGTACCTCGACGATCTCCTAATCTGCTCAGGGACCAGAGAGCAAGCACTGGATCACACCTCCAGGGTGATTCAGGTTTTATCTTCACACGGATTCCTGGTGAATTTGGAGAAGAGCCACCTAACCCCCACACAAAGGTTGGAACATCTGGGGGTTATTATAGACACTCACAAGAACTTGGTAATTCTTCCCCAGGACAAGATAGTCAAAATCCAGTCCATGGTCAAGACCACGATAGGCTCCACTCGGGGCAGAATCATGACCCTAGCCAAATTACTAGGGAAGATGGTTTCCTGCATAATTTCGGTACCGTGGGCCAGGTTCCACTCAAGGGGGCTCCAAAACTTACTTCATCCATATCAGGACCTTATCACAAGGAGCAGGGACAAGGTAGTTCCGCTCCCGCTATCCTTCCGACAATCTCTGACTTGGTGGTACAGGAGCAGCAACCTCAACAGGGGATTACACTTCTTAGTAGAAGACCGTATCCAGGTATTTACGGATGCCAGCCTGGAGGGTTGGGGAGCCACCTGTCAATCCCAGATAGCCCAGGGCACCTGGTCCATCAGGGAAAGAAAGATGCACATAAACAGACTAGAGCTGAGAGCAATCCTCTTGGCTTTAACTCACTTCCAGATCATACTACGCCACAGACATGTCTTGGTCCGAACGGACAACATCTCGGCCAAGGCATATGTCAACAAACAGGGGGGGTCGAGATCCCCCAGCCTATACAAAGAGGCAAGGGCGATCCTTTCTTGGGCAGAGTCAAACCTATTATCTCTTTCCGCAGAACACATCAGCGGGTCCCTAAATTCGCAGGCCGACTGGCTAAGTCGTCAGATACTGGACGAAGGGGAATGGTCCCTCAACGAGTCCATTTTCAAACAGATTCAGGAGAGGTTCGGCCGACCCAAGGTGGATCTCTTTGCCTCGGCGACCAACCGCCTTCTACCCAGGTTTTTTACCCGGTACTTTCATCGGGAAGCGGAACAAATGGATGCTCTGGTGGCTCCATGGCCTCAGGAGCTCCTGTTCGCCTTTCCTCCCATTCCCATACTACAGAGGGTGGTTCGAAAGATCAGAAGGGAAAGAGCAACGGTCATTCTCATTGCTCCCCTCTGGCCAAGGAGACCTTGGTTCCCCAGCCTGCAAAAAATGTCAATTCAGTCCCCTTGGGAACTTCCAACCAACCCAGACCTCCTACATCAGGGACCTCTGTTCCATCCAGAACCTCAATGGCTGCGCTTAACCGCGTGGAAATTGAGCGGGGATCGCTCCTAGGGATCGGCTACTCCCCAGCTGTAGTAGACACGATGCTAGAAGCTAGGAGACCGTCAACTAGGAGAATATATAATACTTCTTGGAGAGCATTTGTACTCTGGTGCAAGCGTAAATCCATCGATCCCCTTTCCCCAGGGATCCCTAAGATTCTAGTTTTCCTCCATGAGGGTCTGGATATGGGTCTGTCGGCTTCCACCTTGCGCAGACAGGTAGCGGCGTTATCTACAGTTCTAACCGATATAGAGGGTTTTCCCCCTTCTCGACACCCACACATTATAACCTTTTTAAAAGGTGTGACTCAAACCAGACCGCCGGTAGTGCATCGTTTCCCTACCTGGCGCCTCAACGTGGTTCTCTCGGCCCTAACTAGACCACCGTTTGAGCCGATCAAGGAAGTGTCCCTTAGAATGCTGAGACTTAAGACTATTTTCCTTATCGCAGTGACCTCCGCTCGGCGTGTGTCTGAGCTTGGAGCACTCTCCTCCAGAGAGGGTCTCTGCACATTTCACAGGGATAAGGTGGTGTTAAGAACGGACCCCACCTTTGTTCCCAAGGTAAATTCCCTATTCCACAGGTCTCAGGAGATACACTTACCTTCCTTTTGTCCTCATCCGGTTCATCCCAAGGAAAAGGAATGGCATAAGTTAGACCTACGTAGGTTGCTGAAAACTTACCTCAGTCGAACAGCTGACTTTAGAAAATCTGATGCTCTCTTCATCTCCATCACTAATCCCAATAAAGGGGGGAAAATGTCAACCTCTGCCATTAGCACGGCAGTCAAGCAGTGTATTATTGAAGCATATAGGGCCAGCAAAATTCCCCCTCCGGAAGGAATCACTGCACACTCAGTGCGCAGTGCGGCCACTTCAGCAGCTTTCAATAAACAAGCTTCCCTGGAAGAAATTTGTCGGGCGGCCACATGGTCGTCAGTCTCCACCTTCGTTAAACACTATAAAATAGATTCCAGGGCCTCCGCTGACGCCGCATTCGGTAGAAGGGTGTTACAGCAAGTCTTGGACTAGTACTGAATCCCACCCCGGGGCATAGCTCTTGGATATCCCACGGATCAAGATGCCCTTCCACCCAGAACTGAGAACGGAGCCTTGTGTACTCACCGTGACGGCTCCTTCTGTTCTGGGTTGAAGGGCATCTTGCCCACCCTTCTCAGGTCCAAGACCCATTTCTCCTTCATAGAGGGCTTTAAAATTGGAAATTCACAACAGATTGTAATTCCTTCCTGAAACTAACTATGTCCGCCATTTGTCCAGGGACCTTTCCTTAACGTTTCTTTCTTGTTGAAGTTACTGTTCTTTCAAGGAGCTCATTGTTTTTTGCTTAAATGCAATGCTGTTGTTTGCTTGTTGTTGTTCACTTACCTGTCTCATTAGCTCGGCGAGTCCGTAAACTGGGTTTCCCGCCCAGGGAGACAGGAAGCTGTAGAAAAAATATTTGGTCCTGCCTCCCTGGGCACGTGACGAGAATACCCACGGATCAAGATGCCCTTCAACCCAGAACAGAAGGAGCCGTCACGGTGAGTACACAAGGCTCCGTTCTCCTAAATCAGTGTTTTGTCAACCTATCAACCATGGTGGTTACAGGAGAGAGGGGGGAGATTGTAGGCGGTTGTTTTGCACCGTGGTATTTATGGTACTGTATGGCTCTACTTTGTCCCCCATTATATTTAACGTCTACCTGAAACCCTTGGGAGAAATCTCCAGAAATTTGGCTTAAGCATTATCAGTATGCATATGACTTTCTTTTACTTTTTAATCTAATCCAGTGGAGATTCTGACTCAATGTCTAGAAGCACTAATGGGAGGAACTAATTCATTGAAACAGAATCTAGACAAGGTGGCGGCACAGTTGACAGGTAATTTGCAGGGCTGTGAGAGAGGTATCTAATCAATGCTGGATGGGTATTACATTCCCCATTAAGATATCAGGTTTACAACTTAGGCTTGCTGTTAAATAGGTCCCCTATTTCTCATGGCCATACAAGTGGAGCCTTTAGTTCAGACTGCCTTCTGCCAACTTTGGTTGATACGCCAGGCTCCACAAAATCATGGTCTTGCCACAGTGAGCCATCCCTTAGCAATGTCTGCAGCTGGTTGCTATAATGTGATATACATTGTATGTATATCTGTAGGTTCTGCCTTGGGAAAAAAATCTTTGGAAACATCAAGTTTCCCACAGGAAGAGGCAGAACCTACCTGCGTCCTTATCCCATCTTCCCTACAGGATTAGTTCAGTCTGGAACTTTCCTGCCAGCAAACTGGAACGGGCTGAAGAACCCAACACATCTAGTGTGAGTGGCCATGTGCATTTGATTCCCCCAAAACACATCCAGGCATTAACCAAGAACTCATCAGCAGCTGAAAAACCATGGTTTCTTTTATGGGTGCCTGTCTCCCAAGAGTGTGTATATAAAAATGCAAAAGATATGATAATACATATGCATCTGTCCACCCCTTAGGCAGGGTTGTTAACTGGCTGGGGAAAAAATGTCCTGCCCCTTTAATTGAAGCTCAATAGGATGTACCTCCATGCCAAGAAAAAGGTTCAACTGCCCATTTCTACACATTACACCTCAACTAAAGGGACAGGACTTTTTTCTCTCTCTCCAGGCCAGCTGGCAATCCTATCCTCAGGCTAAGGGTTTCAGGTCTGAAAAGCAAAAGATTGCAGAAGTGAAGTCTTAAATGGCAAAAGTACATTCTTTTAATTGTAAACAGCTTTACATTCAGTCTTTTTTATTCAGCAAAACTGAAAATGCACTTGATTGTACTTTGTGAAAGAAGTCCACATTATGCTGAAAAGAAACAGCAGAGGCAATTCACTTCTTGTCATCTGACCAACTAATGTCATAGTCCTTATAGGTTTTCTTCAGTAGTTCCACTGTCACAGCATGGTCAGCTTTTCCATATCCCTGAAAGACAAAAACAAGATCAGCCCACAATAACTCAATAGTTCCCAAGAGAGAGATTACATGCAGCTCCTGGTGGTGCCTGCTCGAAGTAGACCACTGGTGCATATGCTCATATCACATTTCACATTTCTATTAAGGATATCATATATATCATATATAAGCTGGGGACTTCTCCTACTTTTAAAAAACAAGTTTACATCTCTCACTGTTCAAAATCTGACGAAGGCAATTATGCCCCTTCCAACAAATATTGATAAACAAGTGATACACAGGATGAGATCTGGGGATGGGCAGGAAGTCTTTCTGCATCCAGACTCAAAGGGGAAACAATATTTTGATTTTGTAAAAATTATATAAATTGCATATACGTACATGGACAAATGTCTATTTCCTACCTTGTTCCTTCTCCTCTGAAATACTACCAAGGACAATTTTCTAAATTATCATAGATACCCACATTATCTTTCTCAGTGAACAACGCCAGTCATTATGGATAGTCAACACTTACTGTTGAAAGACCAAATACACGGATTTTCTTCTCTTTACTATTATGCTCAATTTTTCCTCCTCCAAGGCACTTGCATGCAAAACCTAGTTTCTCCAACTCAGGATTTACTTTCTCGAATATGTGATCTGCAAAACAAAAATAATTGGTAAGCAGTATTAAGAGTACCTTACAAAAATAAATCGCAATCAAAACTTTTATTTTTTGTAAATTCTATGGAAGTTTAATTATTTCTAGATTCTTTGAAATTTACCATCCACATTAATTACACAAACAACCTTTGCACACTTCTGGTGACAGAACTAAATATGAACTACAGGTCAATCAGTTTGACCTCTGTCCCAGGGAAGATACTGGAGCAGATTTTAAAGAGCTCAATTTGCAAGCATCTGAAGGACAACTTGGTGATCCAGGGAAGTCAGTGCTCTGGGTAGCTAAAAGAATACTCAGGTGTAGACACATGCTGGTGCCCAAGAAGATAAAAAAGGTCCCATAGCTTCCTTTAGGACCTATTGATTCCTTTGAATTTTTATACTAGCAGGGGTCCCATTTCCACTCTGATTTCTCTGCTGAACAACCTCTAAATATCTGCTTTGGAAATCCAGTGCATTACAGAAGAGGCACATGCTCAGTTTGTGTAGGCATGTGGCAGGCCTCACAACGCACCTAAGGGAACATAAAAATGTGACACCTAACACTTTTGCAGTGGCTCATGGAGCGGAAACATTTTCATAGAATCATAGAGTTGGAAGAGACCACCAGGGTCATCTAGCCCAACCCCCTGAAAAATGAAGGAAATTCACAGCATTTTACTCCAGCATGAATGTTTAGGGATAAAGAGTCCACTTTATCCAATGCATGCCAGTGTTCCTCACTTAGCATTTGTCCTGACAAACTGGGCTGCAGTCCCCAAAAGTTTATGCTGGAATCAAAATTTCTTTAAACTGCCAGAAAACTCCAGATCACGACGGGTAGCCACATTAGTCTGTCTGTGGCAGCAGAAAAGGGTAAGAGTCTAGTAGCACCTTAAGGACTAACAAAACCTCTGGCAGGGTATGAGCTTTCCTGAGTCACAGCTCACTTCTTCTTCAGACACCCGAAGCTTCCAGGTTATTTTTGCTGTAGCGTGCTAACACATCCACCCTTCTGGAATTACACTGTGGTAAGCACTTGCATTCATAGAGGAAAAGGAGAGGCTACCCTAGCTCTGCTTGTAAGTGGCAGCACCTATATAAGTGTATAACTTAAGAACATCAGAAAAGCCATGGTGGGCCAGACAGAGGCCCATCAGGTCCAGCAGTCTGTTCACACAGTGGCTCACCAGATGCCTCTAGGAAGCCAACAAACAAGACCACTGCAGCAGCACCTAATGTAATAGGCTTATAAGTAAGACATTTATATATGGTTATACAGTATAAGTGTGCGCCTGCATTTTGTTTTATTTTTGTAAGCCATCTCATGCAGATTCTCTGGGGAGCGGGCATAAAAATTCTCTAATAACGTGTGCATGAACACCATACATAAATTGTGTGGATGCATACACACAGAAAGCATACATGTGCATGCATGTGACATCTGTGTCTCAATGGGTGCACGCACAGGCCATTTATTCTTGGAAGGCTTTGCACTGGATTTGCCACTCTTTAGATACACTTTCCCCCCATCCATATTCTCAAAACTCAACAATAAGCCGCCATGCAGAGTTTTGAGAATTAAGATGGGGGAAAATGTGCATCTATAGAGTGGCAAATCCAATGCAAAACCTTCCATGAATAAATGGCCACATAGAAAGCGCGCATGCGTGATATCTGTGCCTCAACGTAAAGACATGGAGGAATTTAAAAATATATGGTTAAAGGCCGCTGTATATTGGGGTAAATTGGCAAAAACGGATTTTAAAAATACAGTTAACGAATTATAGTACAATGTGATTTTAATTAATGTAAAATAATGTGATTTTTTTCTGTTAGTCACTACACTCCATCGGAAGTCCATGGTGATGGGCACTGTGGTGGGGGGTGGGATTCTGAATTAGAGTGTAATATATATCTTTATATGAATAATAATGTAACAACAGAAACTTACGCTCTATATATGTATGTATTATTTCTTTTTTATTTCATTTCTTTTCTTATGTATTTTTTTCTTTTCTTTTTTCCTTTGGATTTATTATAAAAAACTAATATAAAAATTAAATATATATATATATATATATATATATATATATATATATATATATATATATATATATATATATATATATATATATATATATATATATATATCTGTGTCTCAACGGAGACATTGCACGTGCCTCTATTCACAAGGCCTGTGGGTGCGTGCACACGCAAACCACCCCAAACAATCTACCCCCACCCCCCAGCGTCGCCCTCCCCCCCTCACTGTGGAACTCGGCGGCGGCGGTGCCCCGGACGATATCGCGGTGCTGGCCGGCCTCCTGCTGCACTCGCACGAGGATGTACTTGAAGGTGCCCTCCGCGTCGATCTCCACCTCGGGCACCGCGCTCAGCTGCCCGGCCATCGCCCGGCCTCCTCCCGGGGGGCCGCCGCCCAGGGCCAGAGACCCTCCCCGGCCCCAAAAATGGCCGCGGGGCCGCAGAAGCCTCCCGCAGCCAGGGCCCAGCCGGAGCCCGACGACGCACAGCCTCGGCGCGCTCATTGGCTCCGCTGGGCGGGAAGGGAGTCGCTGATTGGGCCGCGGGGAAGGGAGGGGGCGGGAGGAGGGATTCGAGGCAGAAGGCCGTTGTGGCCCCGCTCGAAACGAGCGCGGCCGTTGGTGCGGGGTGGGGGGAGGGGCTCTGCTGCCTCGGATTTGCCACTCTCTGGTTCCCAACCAGGGGTCCAGGGACCCCCAGGGGTCCGCGAGAACTAAATCCATGAAGCGTGATTTTTGTCGATTCCCCTCTCCCCTGGCAACCCAAAATGCACAGCCATATCCTGTTCCTGTGTGTGTGGGTCCCTTCTCCCACAGAAAAAATAAGTCCAGGGCGCATTTCAGGCTGCTGCAGGAGTGGGGAAGTCCAAACATTGTACTGAAACATTGTGCTTCATCTAACTGTGACAGCAGGTAGACTTCCCCTGACTATGGAAGATCCACTGCTTTAGCAATTGGTAATAATCTCTTTTCCTCCCTGTACATGTATTGAAATGTATTAGGACAGCAAGGGAATAGCTTGTTGCTGGGCAGGATATCTCTGTGTGTGTATGCCTGTGTGCTAAGGAATTGGGCCAAGAGTCATGGAGGGTTACAGTAAACCATAACAAGAACTGGGTGAAACTATTACTCCACTGCCGCCTCGATGTCTGGAGTGTTATCAGCGCTACCCTGAATGTTGATGGGTTGTCATATCTTGAATTTGGATAAATATCCCTTCCTCAGTATGATCGGGGCTCAGAGATTTCTGCCCATTAGGGCCTCTGAGTCAGCAGCTGCAAATAAACTGTTTTCTTGAAATATTGATCTCAGGTCTCTCTCCCCCCACGAACCCTTGTTTGCCATATCATAACTTACTATATATACAATGTTTGTGTTAGGATCAGAAAGATTTCCCTGCTGAGATTTTTGCATTGAGCTTCTCCTTCTGTTGAAATGCCAGAAATTGCTGCAACCACAGAGGAATAAGGCATTCATCAAGGGCCCTGCTGTTAAAAGGGCTAAGAATATTTTCTCTAGTGTGGTGGATACACAGATGTGCCCTTATTGCTCAGAGTTCAGTTCTCATGCCTGCATAGAAAGGAAGGGAGTCGCTGATTGGGTCGTGGGGAGGGAAGGGGGCGGGAGGAGGGGTTCAAGGCAGAAGGCCGCTGTTGTCCTGTTAGAAAAGAGCGAGACCGTTGATGCGGGGGAGGTTTTGCCTTGGATTTGCCCCTCTAGGGGTGCACGTTCCCCCCATCCATATTCTCAAAACTCTGCATGGGGGCTTATGGTTGAGTCCTGAGAATATGGACGGGGGGGGGGGGGAGTGCATCTCAAGAGGCAAATCCCAGGCAAAACCTCCCATGCATCAGTGGCACAAGAAGAGTCCAGTGGCGCCTTAAAGACTAGCAACATTTCTAGCAGAGTTATGAGCGTTCATGAGTCGCAGCTCACTTCTTCAAACACCCGAAGAATACTCATGGTTATGTTTGCTGCAGCATGCTAACACAACATAAGAACGTAAGAAGAACTATGATGGATCGGACCAAGACCCACTCCCGTCAAGTCCAGCGGTCTGTTCACACAGTGGCCAACCAGGTGCCTCTGAAGTGCCCTGGTTGTCTTATAGAGTCCAATGAAGACAACTAGGAGGAGGTTACAATAAGCAACAGTTCTTTATTTAGCTAAACAGAGACCTTGGGGGTGAAATAACCCCCAAATAAGATGCAGAGTTACTCACCAGAGAAACAAAGGAAAGTCAGTATCATTTATGCGTTCGCATGGGGCAGGCCCATGGCTGCTGACAAGCAGATTGAGACACAAAAGCACCAATGCACATTAAGACTCTACTTCACTCTAATTAGCATAGCCATAGATATTGGCCAAAGGCGTCACTTAGTGAGTGCCTGATCTTGTGAGCTCGGTAACCAGAAACCACATTCCTGAAGATGAATGTAATTCAGAGCTCTCTACTGGTGAGAGGCCGTACCAGGCACAGAGAGCATGATTTGTTGGTTCATGGCTCCCGGATGCCAACCTCCCAAAGCTTCCATGTGTGTGCGTATGAATACATAGTGTTCTAAACCACACCTTATATCTGGGCATTACACCTCTAGGAAGCCCCCAAACAAGATGACTACAGCAGCATTATCCTGCCTGAGTTCCAAAGCACCTAATATAATAGACATGCTCCTCTGATCCTGGAGAGAATAGGTATGCATCATGACTAGTATCCATTTTTACTAGTAGCCATGGATAGCCCTCTCCTCTATGAACATGCCCACTCCACTCTTCAAGCCTTCCAAGTTGGCAGCCATCACCACATCCTTGGGCAGGGAGTTCCACAATTTAACTAAGGGTTGTGTGAAGAAATGCTTCCTTTTATCTGTTTTGAATCCACCCCTCTGGAATTACTCTGTGGTATGCACTTGCATTCATGGAGGAAAAGGAGAGGTTACCCTAACTCTGCTCGTCAATGGCTGTACCCATAAAAGTGTATAAGTTATATATTTATATATGCTTATACAGTGTAAGTGTGCACCCATATTTTGTTTTATTTTTGTAAGCCACCTCATGCAGATTCTCTGGGGAGCCAGCATAAAAATTCTCTAAATAAATAATGTGTGCATGAACACCATACATGCATTGTGTGGGTGCATACACACAGAAAGCGTATATGTGTATGTGTCTTTACATGAATATATGTATGTGTTTTTAAAGTGCTACTGGACTCTTGCTCTTTTCTGCTGCTACAGACAGACTAACATGGCTACCCATCCTGTTCCAGAGAGTCTCCTTATTGTGAGTGAGGCAAAGGGGAACGGGTAAAACCAAGTCAAGAGTGCTGACCAGTCACCCTGGCACTGTCCACAGCAATCCCGATTGAACTCTGTCCATTCTCAAAATGCAGCCCTACAAAAATAGTATAGTCCCAGGATATGATCCAATCACAGTTATGCATTTTGGAGCCCAGTGATTTCAAAAGATCATATGTCGAAGATGCCCTTTTACCAGTGCTTTTTGGTTGTTTTTAAAAAAAAACAAAAGAAGAAGATGCCGGTACTCATATATAAAGCTGTACTGATTTCCACCAATTCCCACTTCAGGACTTGGGAGATCCACCCCCCACCCCAAGGGGCTGTTACTCAGGACCAATGAGTACAACCATCAAAAAAACCCTGCCCTGAACAATCTCATGGTGGAAGCAGTGGAAGTGCAAAGCATGGATTATTTTGTGCCCATTTTTATTTATTTGTACATTTCTTGTACCTCAGGTTGCTTGCTTTCCACCTACCAAAATGTACTGGAACGGAAAACAGGAAGAAGGCAAACTGTTGATGTTTGTTAAGCAAATTTATTTTGTTTGTTTATTGTATTTTCATTATTCCCTTTCTGCAAAATGCTCCCGCCCATGTTATCCTCACAACCATGCTGTGAGATAAGTTAGGCTGGGTATGAATGATAGCTCCTCCAGCAAGCTTCGTAACATGGATTTGAACCCAGGTCTCCCGAACCCAAATCCACCACTTCAGCCACAAACAAGAAGCATGTGTTTATTTCCCATTAACTCTGAATGTTGTGCACAATCACACCAAACATAAAATATTTTCTGAAAGAAGGACGAAAGTGGATAAACAGGATGGTTTCCAATGAAATTTAATTAATTAAAATTAACTATGGATCTTGTCCATCATTTTTCATGGCACCGATTCTGTATTAAAATGTTGTTCTTCAAGTTTTTGGAACATTTGTGCCACATGCATATAAATGAAACAGAAAATGTATAAAAAAATAAAAAGCATATGTGAGAATAGACAGGTATCATAGTGACTCTCCTACAATCTTTATCCATTTCTTAGGAGCAAGATTTCACTTCTATATATTGGATATGTATACCTAAACCAAAGGTCTGGTCTACTCATGCAGTAAATGAGGTGGTAGAGTCCTGAAGAGGTAGAACAGACTGTAGAACAGACTGTAGGGCAGGGGTGGGGAACGTCAGGCCCGGGTGGGGCCCGTTTAAGGCCCGCAAAGTCATTTGGTCTGGCCCTTCGTGGGTCCTGGCAGATCTCTAGCTCAGAAGGATCTAAGACTAGCAATCTGCCCCCTCCCACGGACAGGAATAGCCTCTATTCAAGGCGGATGTGAGTTTGTTTTGCCGAGAAAAGGAACTTTTTCCCCTCTTGCAGAAAAGTTGTTTGCTATGGAGCTGCTAGGACCACCCAAGAAACTGTGTTAACCCTTTCCCACCTGGGAGAAACGTATTCCCTCTGTACCACAAGAGGGCTGGGGGCGGATGTAGTGACAATGGAGGGGTTAAAGGGGGCAGGGCCAGAATGGGCGGGGGGGACGTGTTCTAAGCCAGTGTGTCCTCATTTCATCCCTGCAGGCAGAGGTAGCAGGAGCCAGCTGTAGAATCTGGCCCCGACCATGCAAAGCAGGTCCAATGGCCCTTGGCAGAAAAAAAGGTTCCCCACCCCTGCTGTAGGGAATTGGTCAAAGTTCCCCCTACATTAACAATTCCCCTACATTAACATTAACTGGAAAACTAGCACAACATGGAAAGAGCTAAACTTAAAGCTCTATCACTGATGTGCTAACTTTTTCTCAGTGGGGAGTTTTTACATGGGCTGGTAATTAAAATACACGTTTTCCCACCCGCAGACTATGCAATGGACTTCAACCTAGGGTTGCCAACCTTCAGGTGGTGGGTGGAGATCTTCCAGAATCACAACTGATCCCCAGCCAACAGAGATTAGTTCCCTTGGAGAAAATGGCTCCTCTGGAAGTTGGTCTCTATGGCATTATACCTTGCTGGAGTTTCTCCTCTCCCCAGACTCCACACCGAAAATCTACACGAATATCCCAACCCAGAGCTGGCAACCCTACATTCAGCCGCTGAGTTGGGACCTTCAGATGGGTTGCTGAGCCTCTCTAATGAGGCGCAAGTCTCTGTACATCTGTCCTGGTTTTTTGCTGCCTGTTGAAAGACCCCAACGGAAGTTGGTTTCAGGTAGCCGACTCAAGGTTGACTCAGCCTTTTATTCTTCCAAGGTCAGTAAAATGAGTACCCAGCTTGCTGGGGGTAAATTTATTTATTATTTATTTATTATTTCCATTTGTTACCCCGCTCTTCTTGGCCAAAGGGAAGATGACTGGGGAAGGCACTGGCAAACCACCCCGCAAACAAAGTCTGCCTAGTAAACGTCGGGATGTGACGTCAGGAATGACCCGGTGCTTGTACAGGGGACCTTTACTTTTATTGAAAGATAAGCTGCATAGAAGAACAAGTGTAATGCAGTGTAGGGCTGTCGATTCGGTTCCATCCGACATGGAAAACAGCCGAATTTTCCCCGATTCGGCGGTTTCCAGTTCGGATAGAGCCAAAGTCAAAGAAGGCAGGAAAACGACGAGCCGAACTCGGTGAGTTTGGCCAGACGCCGGATAAATTCGTACAACTTTGGCGCTCGCTGAATCACATTCTCCTGCTGCCAATTGGTGGCCAAGCTGGATCTTCTTCTGGCCAATCAGAGCAGGGATTTTCCCTTTTGAATTGGCCAGGAGAAGAGTATAAAAACTCCTGTGTCCTGTCCCCTCCTGTCCTGTCCCGAATTCATTTTCTTCTATTTTGGTGGTGCTGCTCCTGAGAGATCCTGAGCTGAGCTGCTTACTGGAATAGGATTGGATTCACTTCTCCTCCCTGCTCCTGCTGGAAGACATCCACACAGTTTGATTTTTGGGGTTTTTCTCTATACCTTTTCTCCTGTGTGTGTGTGTGGGGGGGTGAAAGCAGATTCTGTGTGTGTGTGTGGGGAAGCAGTTTCTGTGGTGAAGGGGGGAGTCAGGGGGGATGTTGCCTGTTCTGCTGGGGATTGTGTGCCCGCTCGCCTCTGCGGGAGTGTGCATTCTGCCTTTTTCTGCCCATTGCCACCCTCGCCTGGAGTTGAGTCAGTGCAGCGGTGCGGCGTGAGTCTCCCTCTGCTCGGCACCCGCACCTCCTCCTCCTTGGTTCGTTTGTTTGGGGTTGAGTTGAGCCATACTGGTTTAAGGGGGGGGGTTGCCTGTTCTGCCGAGGGGGCCAGCTCGCCTCTGCGGGAGTGTGCGTTCTGCCTTTTTTGCCCATTGCCACCCTCGCCTGGCTTTATGTCAGTATGAGCATTCCCCTTAGTTTGGGAAATTCTGAATTGCCCATTTGTGGCCAATTTGATATCTCTCCCAAGTTGTCCTGTTAGCCCCAGGGATACAGGAAGAGAGCTGAAATAGTCTGGCTCCAAGCTGGCTTTTGGAAAGGGATGTTCTACGCATGCAAACCGTCAGTAGATAGTTCCAGTTGAGTCACAGCTGTGCACTGCTTCCAGGTACCCCTCTTTGTTAATTAAACCCCATGGGGCTTCTTCACTGCTCACCAGATGCTCTAAAAGAACCTTTGTTCAAAGAGAAGGAAATGCTAATCACCGACAGCAGTTTAGCGGATGACCCCAGCAACTAAAGACCTTAACCTGCCTATTATGTAGCGTGGGCGATACATGAGGCAGGAAGCAGAGATCATACAACATTGTTTTATTGTGATTACAGGTAGGTAACTCAGTGTGCATCACACTTATATGCTCATTCAACCTCTCAGGCCACACCAACCCCCAGTATCCTATTGGGCTGCTACAGCCATTGTAGCCCATGAGAACACACAAGCCCTTGAGTCTGTGATTGGACAGTTACAGTCTTCCAGCCAATACGCACACACAGTTCAGGAGCTGGAGAGACTCCAAGCTCTGTATAGATGCTGCTTTCCACTGCATACATAACACTGCCCATTAATGTATTGCAGCTCAGAGATGCCCAGTGCTGGATCACAAACCCTTAATCGCTTAGTAGAGACAGTTGCTGAATTGGAAGTAGAACTTGTGTTTATACAGCATTATTTGGTCTGCCTAGCATGGGGGTGATAGGGATTCAAAGCACTCCGTCTGCTGAACCACACTGACTTCTTTAATCGGCATTGTCAGGATCCACGATTAAGAGAGACATCCTAAGCAGATCTGCTCAGAATTCTACTCAAGCCTGTTCAGTGGCGCGTACTTCCAGAAAATAATTGCACTTCAGATCTCTTAGAGGATTTTTTTAAAGCAGGTGGGTGCAGAATTAGATCTGGGGAATGGCTCTTGGGGAGGGGGCATGCAGGCTCCATAAAGATATTTGTTTCCTCCCCCATGGGGCAAATAGTAGCTACAGAAAGGCCATTTAGATCAAGATAATAATGGCACGGGAGAGGCTGTCAGTGCAGGTCTTTCAGAAGATGAGAGATGTGTTCATGGTAATTCTTACCAGCTAGCTGTTTTGTAATAATGCTAGTCTGTTGTGAAATTTCCTATCAGCCTTTGAAAGCAGCCCCTATGTTTGTATGTATGTGCAACCAACGTATGGGAACCCCAGCAAGGGGTTCTCTTGGTAAGCGAGAAGCAGAGGTGGTTTTCATTGCCTTCCTCTGAAGTCTTCCTTGGTGGTCCTCCCCCCCCCCCCAAGTACCAACCCTGCTCAGCTTCCAAGATCTGATAAGATTGGACTGTACCATTCCACATCCCAAATTACATAGGGCAAATTGCAATATTCCAAAGAACTATGGCAAAATTTTGCTTTTCAGGAATAGACTGGTGCACGAATCACATTTGGTTAAAAAAACCCCTATGTGCCACAGCTGATATTTGAGTGTCTATCTGCAGAAATAGACCTGATAACCCCTCCAAACTGAATCTGCTCATTTAGGGGAAGTGCTATCTCATCTAGAAAGGCTTGAATCTTTGACTAGTTGTATTATATCAACCAAATGACCTTAAATCTTGTCTGGTCCTTAATCAGCCCATTACTGCTTCCAGAATCTGTTCAGAACCTCCACAGAGCCTTATCGTGTTGAAAAGGAGAAACACAGTTGCATGTCACCAGCATATTGATAGCACTTTACGTCAGATTTCCCAAGGGCCTCTGCCAGTGGTTTCCTATAGGCAGTTAATAACATACGTGATAATACAAAACCTAGAGGGGCCCCATAGCATGTGTCAAGGAGTCAAAGCAATATCCCTACAGCACCTCGTTCTGGTGCCAGTCTGCTAAAGAGAAACAGAACCACCAAAGGGTGGTACCCCCAATAACCACCCCGGTTGATCCAGGAAAATATTGTGGTTAATGGTACTGAAAATTGGCAAGAGATCAAGAAGAAATAACGAGATTTCACATGTCCATGTCTCCCCCAGGGAAGACTGACAGAGCTACCAAAGCAGTGTGTTTTTTTGTTTATATTTATAGCCATCCTTCATTCCCAGCCAGGCTAAAGGAGGATGAAATAGATACAGACAATCCTGTTCATTCAAGTCCGGAGCTGAATGACCAAACAAGTATACATGGAGTAAGATCTCGATTCTGTAAAACCTTTTATAGAATAGAGATATGATTCTGTGCATTCTCGTTTGAGTTGGGACTCCCTTCATTGGGGCCAAATGTCCCCCATCACTACCTGCTCAAGCACCTTGTCTGCAATGGGAAGTTATATGCAATTATCAATAACCAGACAATAGCAGTTGACATCATTGAGGTCAGGAAACAATTTTCCTCCAGGCCAGTTTGGCTAGGGATCCTGGAGGGTTTTTTGCCATCTTCCAGACATGGAGCAGGGTCACTGGGAATGAGGGAGGGGAGGTAGTTGTGAATTTCCTCTATTGTGCAGGAGGTTGGCCTAGATGACCCTGGAGGTCCCTTCCAACTTTGTGAGTCTATGATCATTTGGGCAAGAAGGGTATCTTCAGGAGAGGCTCCACAACCTAGGTGGTTGGAAGCAATCACTTCCCTCCATCAATAACATATTGAGTCCTTGCTAGATCCAGCCAGTCATTCCCCTCAAGCCTGAAGGAATCATTCAAATGGATCAGGTTTGAGTATGGAGGTGGTAAGATAGATCCATTCAAGCAAGAGAACTTCTCCCGAGCAGCTATGATGAGACTGAGTTTCTGAGATTGCCAGTATCAGGTTGTTGAGATTTCTATAGTTAATTGTCATTGAGTTTGTTATGAATTATAAACATAATAAATATGGTGCCTTTGCTGCAGTTTGCTCCAGACGTTTCATGGTAAGGCTGCTGGGTCAGCCTTTAGCTCTGTAAACAATACAAAACAAAAGCCCTTGCCTTTTCTCAAGTGATGCCCTTGTAATATTTGACAATAAAAATGAAGAATTGGGGTGCAGACAATGGATTCAGGGCTTTCAGTCTATCATGGGGAGTCATCAAAACACATTCTTAGACATGTGAATATAAACACTAAAAGGAAATATGCCTGATACCAGAAGTGCACTATTGTTTGTCTGTAGCATGATTTACAGTGCTAATCCCAAAAAGGTTTTATATCGGCAAACTGACCTGGAGATTAGATGGCCTGCTCTATGCTACGGGGTCGCCTCTGTAGCAGAAACAACCCTGGCCCATTGGTTGGCATCTCAAGTTGGCCCACTGTATCTAATGGCCGGAAGCCTTTATTTCTTTCCCTCCACCTTGTCAGTGAAAGATTTCCCTGACTGAATCAGATGGTGTGACTCAAGCTGAAAATTCCAAACTCTGGAAACAAAAATAAAACAATTCCGAAACTCCTGGTGCCAGACAGATTGGAGTCTGTTTCACACAGCCAAATAGTGATGATGGGGGGGGGGGGTGTCACTCCCCCTTACACCACTTAAATATAATGAGCATGAAGGAGGAGTGAGAGAGCGCACACAAAAAGACATTATGGACAACATCATCTTTCCGTCAACAAAAGTTTTCCTAAGGGAAGCTATTGCCAGGCATTGTTTTCAGTTCTTCTCTGTTATTCCACAAAGGAGCAAAAACACAAAGCCCATAAGTCTCCCACAAAACAGGAAATATTTGTACAGGTGCTGCTAGGGTTGCCAACCTCCAGGTACTAAGCAAAAATTAGCGTGCTGTTATGGGGTAAAAAAAAAAAAAGACAAAGTATAACAGTCACACAGACCACAAAATTAACACACAACAATGTTCCATCCTTCTCCAACCTTCTGATCCTTCACATACACAGCCCAACAATTTAAACAGATCAAAAATATGCTGGTCACTAGAATACAGGTGAAGATCTAGCAAAATAGAAAAAATAGTCCGAAAACATTGGCACTTACTCAGGTCTATTCCAGGTTGTGAAATTTTACCCACCTGTGGTCTCCGCAAATCCAAACCTATCAGTAATATACTGACACATTCTGATAGCCTCACACATTGTTCTCTTCATATTTCTCTTCCCTGCGGTCATCATAAATGTGGGACATGTACAGAATGTCCTTTAAGTTTACCTATAAAAAATCTGAGCTCAACCAGTACAGGCTTTAAAGTTGTGCCATGGTTTATGCCATTCTTTGCAGTTGTCGCTTGATGTATATAGGGTCCACCACACGTGCCATCCGCACCCATATGGGGGAGCACCGCTCACGCATCAGAGCAAAGGTTTTGGACTCTCCCCTGGTCCAACATTTCCTTGAAAAAGGACTTGGCGATAGCGACTTCATATTTTTCGTTATTTGGCAGTTTAAACCACATCCCTTTGATCAAACTGACATCAAACGTGTTCTGTTGCAACAGGAGTGTATGTTCATCCATATGTTCAAAACCATGACTCCTCATGGCTTGAACACTGAATTTGATCTTTCATACTTTTTATAAATGTCCACAAGCAACCTTGGGAATCACATACTGTTTCTTTAAATAAAATGTTGAGTCACCCTCTCTCCAATACTTAACTGGGTTCCACAATTGACTTCTCAGTCACTTGATGACTGATATTGAACCTGCGGGTCTGAGAGAACTCATCACTGACGAATGACATTGTTTACCACTGGTAAGCCAGTTCTTACCATGGCAATTGTCTTTGCTATGCCATGTTTTTAAATGTTTGTTCATATGTATGTATACCATAGTCACTTAGCTTTTCCTTTGCACACCCCTCCCCCCAGGCTGATGAAGCCCTCAAGCGAAACGTGAATACTCTCCGGAGTCCACATTCCTGTGATTCTCCCCTCTGCACCATGGTCTTTCGATATTTCTATATGGCTATTAATGCTTATGAATGACTGAGAATTCCCGTTGTACATACTGGTTCCATCACATAGGATCACAGTTACGGGCAATTGAGTTCCTTTGGTTGTTCCTACTGTGCATGATCTAACTACCAGCTACTGCACATGAGCAGCAACACTGTTATTGGAATTGCTTCAGCTACCTTCACTGCGCATGATCAACCCCTGCCACCATTGGAGTTCCATCATAGAATGGCTTCCCCCGCCCCCGTGCTCGCCATCTTTGGGAATGGACCTTTTGGGGTTTCTTTGAGCCATTGACCACTTGGAACTTTTCTAACTATTAGATCATTTGGAATATTTCTACTTACCTTTGGTCTTGAGTTTTCTTTCTTTCTTCGTATACCCATGGTACAGTTGTATTTTTGTGTATATGTGAGTGCAGGTCCTTCAATTATTGAACATTGTTTGTGAATATATTTTGTATTCTGAAATTGGAGCTTGTGCTGTTCTTCTTGTTTGAACTGCCAGGTAGTAGCAAGAGATCTCCTGCTAATTCAACTGATCTCCAGCCGATAGAGATCAGATCACCTGGAGAAAAATGGCCGCTTTGGCAATTGAACTCTACGGCACTGAAGTCCCTCCCCTCCCCAAACCCCACCCTCCTCAGGCTCCGCCCCCAAATATCCTGCCAGTGGTGAAGAGGGACCTGGCAACCCTATTTATTCAACTTTAATTTTGTTTAGATTGTTAACAATTTGGTATATTGCATTAGTACTCTGGCACATAATATATATAGCATTTGAGCACTGTAGTCTGTGTGACTGTCATACTTCATCTTTTTCTTTGCTTAACCGCCAGGTACTAGCTGGAGATCTCCTGCTATTACAACTGATCTCCAGCCAACAGAGGTCAGTTCCCCTGGAGCAAACAGCCACATTGGCAATTGGACACTATGGCATTGAAGTCCCTTCTCTCCCCAAACCCTGCCCTCAGGCTCTGCCCCAAAAACCTCCCCACAGCTGTTGAAAAGGCACCTGGCAACCCTAGTTGCTGCTTCCCTGACCTCCTGCTCTTCTTTTGAGAATCCTTGTAGTCTTACAATATTAGAGGGGATCCTACTTTTCCATATGACTGAGATGTCAAGAGCAGGACCAGTAGATTTTTGAGGTTGTTCTTTTTGTGTTGATTCCAGAACAGTTGACTATCTTTTAAAAATTATTATTACTTCATTAGAAGAAACAGAAAAAGGGGGGGACCCAGCATACAGCAACTAATTAAAAAAGGATAAAAATGGATATATAAACAAAAATATAACAACAAAGGTTTCAAAATATCTGGTCTCAAGCATTCCAGATAAGGGATACTCAACCTGTACTACAAAAACATGATAGTATGTGAAAATGGATCAAATTGATGTTAAAATGACATTATGCACCACTGTTCTCTAGCTACAGAAATTGTAGGAGGAACAGAATCCAATGAAGCATAAGTAGACCCTTACGCATTCCACTTAGAGAAGGGCAAGAGACAAGAAGTCTCCAGAAGAGCCCAAGATGGATAGTTCAATTGCAAGGAGCAATCCCAATAATTAGTACAAGTTAACAAATGCCTGGTGATATAAACTAAGATCAGGGAAATCAATTCCTCCTTTGCTGAATAGGAGTTTCATCCTCTTCAAAGAAATCCGAGGTTGTAAGGAACTCCATATACATTTCTGAAATAAAGTATTAACTATATGAAAAGGAATTGCACGTAAAATATAAATAATCCTAGGTATAATATTCATTGTTAGTGTATTTACTCTGCCCCATAAAAACAAGTTTAAGGATGCCCATCTGTCCAAATCCAAAGATATATCAGCAAGTAGCTTGTTAAAATTTAGCATAATGTGTCGCAGGCAACCTTATGTGAACAGGATTTTGATATGAAAACATGTCCCATTAGGCTTCATAAGGATAGAAATGTGTTAAAATGTGTTAAAAAGATGTTATGTCACTTCATAGACTGGAACACCTTTGACTGTATAAGCTCAAGGCTTACTTGCTATGCTGTAGAATCCAACCCAAGATTCTGCTGCTATAGTCATTTAATACAGCTGTCACAGCTAAAGGTCACAGCTGCAGGTGTGCTCATCTGATTAAGCAAAACATACTGCTTGACAAGGAATGATAGACAAGGTTATATCTACTAACTACTGCAGATGGCAATCAAGTACTGCTTATAAGGCCTATTGATTAACTACTGGCTAAGTTACTGTTTATTTATAGAATGCTTTAGCTAAGGGATTCTAGAACCAAAGTTGACTGGACCTATTCCAGCACATCTACAAGATAATAGCTCTGAAAAGATATAAATAGAGACCTTTCTCTGACTACAGGTTAGAGAGGTTCCTGATGGTCTAAACCTACTGACCTATGGACTTCCTCCATCTACCAAAGATGTAAAACCTTGGCAGCCTAATTCTTGCGTGAATTGGGAACCTGATTCTTGCGTGAATTGGGAACAATCATTTATACTTGTCTCTAAGTCTGGAGAACTCTCACAGAGAGAGATATTATGTCACACAGTCAGTCTCTCTGAAGTCTGATTGTCTGGAATAACTGTCTGTACAATGCTTCATCCTGACTATGTGATGAAGGCCCTTAATCTAAGGATTATAAGGGTGTGGATCTTATCATACTTGAGTATGGTGTCACTGAGAATTTATAGAAGCCATTGGCCAAATATAGGTCCTCACAAGATCTATCTTATGTATAGACTTCCTAGTTCTGACAGACAAGATGTAAATGCAGCTTCTCTAAGAAGCCCACTACCAGAGCATATTCCAGGGGTTTCTCTACACAAGGAGGAAGCACTGAAAATACTCTGCAGTCAGTTCTAAGACTGAGGTCTCACACAGAACTGTCTGACATACACATGCATACATAAACATGCATTACAGCCAACAATGGCTTACACATAGAATTACTCCAATTGGAATACATATAATTGGAATACATGGATGGAGATCCATGGAGCCTTAAGCTCTTAAACTGAACTATACTCCGTACTCTCTAAGATTGGCACTGCCAGAGAGATTGTAGAATAGAGTTTATACTCTACACATAATGTTAAGCTTTAGACATAACTTCAAATACTGATTAATTACAGTATAGCCAAACCATCAAGGTGGCTCTTAGCTATACAGCAATGCTTACAGCAAAGCATACTCAAAGATGGCTTTCACATAGCCTTATCTAATTTGAACATGGGCTTCAGACCCATAAACCTCAAACATATAGAGACTCTATGGTCTCATGCCTTCAGTCACAAACAGACTGCTGGAAGAGCTATAGTATCAGCTCTAACATGAAACTATGAAAGAGATCTCTCCTACCTGTACAACTACTAAAGGCATTGAAATAACAGAATAATACTTAGAGAATACCTGAAGGAAATCTAACTATTGTAAGTGAATTTATAGAATCCTTACAGAAGCTCTGCTATGACATGACTGGGTAAAGTATGTCTTATATTTAAATAAATTGAATTAGAATACTTATTCAATGCACTAACCATTATTTTACAAGATTTCTGTAAACTGTATTATTTCCTGAATGAAATATATACTTGGGAAACTCTCATAGAGATTGTTGATATTGCTAATATTGCTTGCATACATAAGATAGTATTTTGTTCCTGTTGAACTAACTAATATAGTTTTTATTTCTGTAACCATTTACATGCATATATTTTATGTGAAATAAATAGTATTTTATTCATATATTCTTTTCATATTTTTACTGGAACATTTCAAGAGAAAGTCTATCTTGCAAGAGGTGGAAAGTGTTGATTCCTGCTTAGTGAGTAACAGGCTGAATAAGATAAAATATCCCTTTTCAGGAAGGGGTTGATTCTAAGAGCTTGGATACTTTAACGGCACGGACTGCGACAGCTGGCAACCGCGGCAGGACTCAGAGCGCGTTCAGATGTGGGTGCGAATCCTGAGATCCTGAGATTTCTGAATATTCAAAAAACCATTGGTATTTAATCCTCGAGGTACCTGGGGCACAGCACAGCTGATTAATGGCTCTATGGACATGCAAATAATGTGGATACATGCAGTTACCTTAGTTGGGGTAAATGGCCAACTAACTTCATATTGTGAAGGTTTAAAGGTAAGAAGTAGAGATAATTGCATGACACTTTGCCCTTGTACACTGTACATTGAGCCAGGGCATATATACTAAGGACATGAACCAATGGATGTTTTCCTTATGTATTTACAAGTATTTACAAGGGAAATAAAGGTTAACATGGTAACCTGAAAGAAACAGCCAATACTTTGGCTGAGCAAGCAAGCAACTCTATGTATGTATACCATACAACTCTATGAAAATGTACTTTGTATAACATGTACTGAAATATGTGTGTTAAGTACTGACAAAAGTACTAACAAGGTGAATTCAAGAAATTCAGACTTTACCTGTAACAATTTTCAGACTTTATCCGCCACCTGGAGGAAAGGTTTGGACAGTGTACATAAAATATATATTTTAATGCGCAATAAACTGGCTGGAAAAGTTCATGGGCAGCCAGAGATGTCACAATGAAGGAGGGTTTGCAAAATGTGTGTGTGTGTGTGTGGGGGGGTGGTTCAGTACTTTTTGATGGTGATGAATCTTGTGTTTCAACAGAGGACAGATCTCATTTCCCCTGCCAGTCTAAATTTGTGTTTAGACATTCTCTTGTTCAGTCTCCCGCACATGAAATCAGTTCAAAAAGGCCATGATGGGAAAATCTTATCTCTATTGCTATAATTAGAAATGAGATCTGCTTGTGCTAGCCAAAGTCACGGGATATGCCGCCAACACAAACAACTTTCACACAGTTTTTTGGAAAGGCCCTGCGACAATTTCCCTGACTTACCTCCCAAGAAAGCATTCTTGCCATTGAACAGGAAAGGTATTTGTAAACTCAACTGTATAATATGCTGCAGTTTCCTTCCTTCTCGGAACTCCACTAAGGATGCATGATTCCAATAAAATTCCCACCAGACATTTGGAGACCTCAACAACAAAAATGATAATTTAGTTTAAGTGGTGCCAAGAAAGATGTTAAGGGGAAAAGACCGAATCATGGTGAAGAAGTGAAAAACTCAGTTCAGAAATATTCAAACTTTGAGTAGGTTCAGTTTTACAAACCTAATTCTAGCAACAACAAAAAATCATAAAATGCAAATTGGACCAGCATGGATCAGGGATCAGGGAGATCTTTGTTTGAATTCTGACTATGCCATGGAAGCTCACTGGATGACTTTGGGCCAGTTCAGCATAATATACTTCACTAGGTGGCTGTTGTGAGGATAAAATCGGGGAGGAGAGAATGATGTTGTCATTTTTTGTGTAGGGTTGCATGTAATTTGTCCTTGCTCTGGGGTCCTAAAGAGAATGATTGAAATGAACAACCAACCTTTGTAATGCAGGGGGACCCACAAGAAATTACAGGGGAATCTTATCCCTTCCAATGGATCTTCCTCTGCAGGTTTGCACAAACATCTCTCCTCCCTGTCCCCATTGTGTACATTTTTTGATCTGCATTCTGGACCCAGGTTCAGAATTTGAGAGTACTAAAGGAACTTGCTGATACAATTTCAGAGCCTCTGTCCATCATTTTTTAGAATTGTTGGAGAATAGGTGAGGTCCCAGAAAATTAGAGGTGGGCAAATGTTGTCCCCATCTTCAAGAAGGGGAAAAAGGAGGATCATCATCAAACAGTTAGTCCTTAAGCATTTAGAAAAGATGGCTGTGATTACTAACTCAGCACAGGTTCCTCAAGAACAAGTTGTGTCAGACTAACCTTATCTCCTTTTTTGAGAGGGTTACTATTTTGTTGTATCAGGAGAATCCTGTGATGTAGTTCATCTTGATTTCAGTAAGGCTTTTGATAAGGTTCCACATTATATTCTTGTTGATCAATTGGGAAAATGTGGTTTGGATCTTACTACTGTTAGGTGGATCTGTAACTGGTTGACAGATCCCCCCCCCCCAAAGAGTGCTTATTAATCGTTCCTCATCCTCTTGGAGGGGAGTGACAAGAAGAGTGCCTCAGGGATCTCTCCTGGATCCTGTGTTGTTCAACAGCTTTATAAATGACTTGGATGAAGGAACAGAGGGGATGCTCATTAAATTTGCAGATGATTCTAAATTAGGAGGATAGCAAATACAGTAGAAGACATTCAAGACTCAGGATGACCTTGACAGGCTGGACAACTGGGCTAAAACGAACAAAATGAATTTCAACAGAGATATATTTAAAGTTCTGCATTAAGGTGGAGAAAATGGCCGCTTTGGCAATTGGACTCTATGGCATTGAAGTCCCTTCCCTCTCCAAACCCCACCCTTCTCAGGCTCCACCCCCAAATCTCCAGGTATTTTCCAATCTGGAGATGGCAACCCCACTCAGCGGAGATCTCTGACTACTGGAGACAGGGTCTTCTCGACTTTGGTTCCTTGTCTTACGTCCCCAGACCTTCCGTGTTCTTTCTAACAGGGGAACCACCCCTAACATGGGAAAATGCATATCTGGCAATACTCTGGAGCACACACCGGGACTTGTTAAACTGTCTAATGAAAATGGCAATAATGAATCTGTTTTGCAAAAATAATGTTAAAATGCCAGTGTATGTGTGGATAGTAGAAGGTGATAGAAATTAGTTTCCAAGCCCATCCTGCACATATGAGAACTGCATGCTACAAAAACATTTTTCTCGCATGTAACCATTGTCAAAACATTGAAAACCAGGATTTGGGATAAACTAAAATGTGCAACAAGAAATTATTTGCGAAAAAAGAAATTATTTGCAAAACTGGTTCACTGGAATAATTGTTTTGGGTTTCCAGAATCTGGATTTCCTTATTTTCAGTCAGAGATAAATGAGGTCTCATAAGAACATAAGAAAGGCCCGCTGGATCAGACCAAGGCCATCAAGTCCAGCAGTCTGTACACACAGTGGCCAAACCAGGCGACTCTAGGAAGCCGCAAACAAGACGACTGCAGCAGCACCATCCTGCCTGTCTTCCACAGCACCTAATATAATAGGCCTGCTCCTCTGATACCAGAGAGAATAGGTATGCATCATGACTAGTATCCATTTTAACTAATAGCCATGAATAGCCCTCTGCTCCATGAACGTGTCCCCTCCCCACTTAAAGCCTTCCAAGTTGGCAGCCATCACCACATCCTGGGGCAGGGAGTTCCACAATTTAACTATGCGTTGTGTGAAAAAATTCTTCCTTTTGTCTGTTTTGAATCTGTCACCCTCCAGCTTCAACAGATGAGCCCGCGTTCTAGTATTATGGGAGAGGGAGTCTTGCTATACCAGCAAAGGTGTTTGAACACACCCATCTGTACCATTGGGTGACTGAGGGTGAAATTTTATACCCAGAAACAAGAATTCAGCATTGAAACATTGATGGAAATAAACCGATAAGAATACGGCCAAAGCAGTACCTCTTAACAGTCCCCCAAGAGAGAAATTCAATTTATTTTCACCCCTGGACACTCATCAAGACACAATGTTTTGAAAAGGAAGAGGCAGGGCTGTCTGTCTGCCTGTTTTACCACAATGGAGATCCCAAAGTCTCCTTTTTTTCCCCTACCCAGGGAAGTCCGCTCTCTTTCTGGGAGACATTAGTCACGTCATGGGAATTCCAAGGAGGCGGGAGGCGGCCACTCATAAATATAAAGGCCGTGAGTTCGAAGCCAAACCAGTTAAGTGAAAGCTCTGAGCTGAGACAGGCCAAAAAAACGACATTTATTCACTTCCTAAAGGAAAGAGTCCCTGGAAGACCACAGTGGCACAGGACTAGAGTTTTACAGCGATTATTGGTAAGTTTAATAAGGCTTTTTTTTTTTTTTTGCATATCCATTTTTAACGACGCTAGGAGGAAAACTGAGCAGAACCGCTTCCACCATCTAAATGAATGTATTTAATTCCAGGATTAACTCTGCCTTAAAACAAGGAACTGCTGAAAATGGTACTAGGAAGTTCTAGATTTTTGATTTTATTTTTAATGATCCTCGAAACAGCGGCTTGTCCCACGTTATGTGGCAGCAAACCAGGGTTTCTCATCTGCTTTACACTCTGCAGAGAATCACAGCTGCTGTGCATGACATATGTATGCAAATACGTCGGTGTTACTATAGGGAGGGGTTGTGTCTCAGTGGCAGAGTATCTCTTCTCTATGTAGAAGGTCCCAGATTTGAAGGTGGGAAAGACCTCTGCCTGAGACCCTCAGTACTGTTGTTGACAGTCTGATGTGGTATGAGGCAGCATATGGTTGGAAGGGGTGTTTTTTGTTCTGTCCTATATCCTGCCTTCCCCAAAGATACTGCATTTCCTATTTAAAGTGTTCTTTACATCTTTCTTGAAAACTGCTGGGGGAACACATTCTGTAATCGCCACAGACAAATTGTTCCCCATCTTACTGAGTTTTGTCGGGAAAGTCAAGTCCACCCTTTTAAAGAAAGCTGTTAATATATATTTGGAGTGGTGTTTCTTTTAATTTCCAGCCTACTTGAGATCTGTGGCTTGACTATCATATTCTGTATGTGAATGATTTCATGATATTAATTTTTGCCACTTTGAATTTTTTTTTTAAGGAAAAAAACAATTGCTAATAATAACAGAGTAGCCCGAAAGTCAATGTTAGAAGGCAGTAACTCTGCTTAGGGTGACACTATAGATTACTGGAAAGATATAGGGTTGGATCTAATCAATTGTTGTACTGGTTAAAAAGGAAGGGGGTCCCCTATGACCACCCAAAAAAAGGCATGCTGGGGCTCATGGGATTTACATGTACATGTGGGATTGGGGGCTGTAGAGTAAGGAGGGGAACTAGGTGAGACTGAGTGAAAAAGCTGGCTGGAACCAAAACTTTACAGTGCCATTCTAAGCCAAGTTACACCCTTCATGAACACATGAAGCTGCCTTGTACTGAATCAGACCCTTGGTCCATCAAAGTCAGTATTGTCTACTCAGACCGGCAGCAACTCACCTGGGTGTCAGGCAGGGGTCTTTTAATTTGGTTGGAACATCACCTAGTTTCCTAGTCCCTTTAACTGGAGATGCTGGGGACTGAATCTGGGACCTTTTGAATGCCAAGCAGACTCTCTACTGCTGAGCCATGGACCCTGGACTTAGAAGAGTGTACTTAGACTTAGAAGAGTATAACTCTGCTTAGGGTGCTATTGCTTAATACTTATTGTTCTCTCCATCTTTCTTTCTGATATCCTCTTTAAGAAGACCCCCCCAATCAGCATATTCTTTTATTACCATTGTAAGCCACTGCTAGAAATGGGTTGAATTCCTTTTCCACATCAATGGTCATAGCACTTTACAGAATAACACAAGAAATTCCACCCTCTGACAGGTGTTTCAAATGTTGTTTTTCTTTCTTTTCAAAACCAGATTTAAATATTTTAGAAAAGAAAACCTGCATCTTTCAAACTGCCTGCTCCCTTTTTGAGCAGCTAATTTTGCAAAGTCGGCCCAACTGAAGAAAGAAGCTTTATAAATGGTTCCTGACATCATGAATATTTCTGGGTTCCTGCCCATTCTAGTCTGTGGTAAGTGAATGTGCATCCAAGTTGGAAACTTTCTAGAATTTGCTGCTTGCTGAGTTCCTCACATGAAATAGCAATTTTATACTGCAGGGATTCTATCTGTCTGTCTGTCCACCTGTCCCTCCCTCCCTCCTTCCATCCCTCCATCCATCTATCTATCTAGCTATCTAGCTATCGCTTTAAATAGAAACTAACAGAAAACCATCTTTTAATAAGAACAAAGCAAATAATAAAAATGAAATTAAAACTGGATCCGAAATACTTTTTATTAAGCATATTACCATCTGACTTGCCTTCAAATTTTGGTGACATTTTCAAATATGCTACAACAGCGGCAAGAATTGTACTGGCAAGAACCTGGAAGCAAACGTTTCTACCCGATATAGGAGAATGGAAAGACAAACTACTCAAATACGCTAACATAGCCAGAATGACCTTTATGATGAACCCTACCACAAATGAATCAATAGAACAGTTTAATGAGAAATGGCAATCGTTTTATAGTTATATTGTTACAAACTTATAGAGGTAATATTTTAGTAAAGTTTATAATAATGCTAAATTTATTTGAACAATAACATATATGTTTAAGGTAGAAAATTTTATAATTAGTGAATGTCTACTCAAACCACCAAGATTTCTATAATGTTTTAGAAATTTATTAGAATAATAAGATTACACTTTTTGTTAATGCTTATTGCAGACGAATCCCCCCCATTCCTTTCTGTCCTTTTTCCCTTTCTGTACCCTATATATATCAAATAAAAGCTTTAAAAAAGAAAGAAAGAAAGAAAGAAAGAAAGAAAGAAAGAAAGAAAGAAAGAAAGAAAGAAAGAAAGAAAGAAAGAAAGAAAGAAAGAAAGCAACTAGAGCAACTTACTGAGTGGCCTTGGGCCAGGCATAAACTCTCAGCCTGACCTACTTCACAGGGTTGTTGTAAGGTTAAATGGAGATGGGAAGAATGTTTTAAGCCACTTCACATTGGGAAGAAAGGCTGGGTATAAATGAAATAAGTAAATAAATAAATAGTAGTGTCTTCTCTTCCTAGGACTTATGCTGCTTCAGGAATGCTCCTGTTGGACATACCACACGTCAAACTACAATATGAACTATACAGAGGCAGAAAAATGGTGTAAAGCCAATTTTACGAACCTGGTTGCTATTCAAACCCAGGAAGAAATTAAATACTTGAATGCTACCCTTGATAAAAATGCAAATCATTACTGGATTGGGTTGAGAAAAATTAACAACGAGTGGAGATGGGTAGGGACAAACAAGCCGCTGAGCAAAAGGGCTGAAAACTGGGCTAAAGGTGAACCAAATGGCAAAAAACTCAATGAGGACTGCGTCGAAATCTACATAAAACGAGTGAAAGATTCGGGAAATTGGAACGACGAACGTTGTAGTAAAAAGAAAGCAGCCTTGTGCTACACAGGTATAGTGGGGGATCCTCTTGATTAATATCTTTTCAACCATAACAGCTGGAAAATGTCACTTAGGGAAATAAGACAGCTCTAAGCTTGCTGGGGGTAAAGGGAAGATGACTGGGGAAGGCACCGGCAAACCACCCCATTACAAAAGTCTGCCTAGTAAACGTCAGGATGTGACGTCACCCCATGGGTCAGGAATGACCTGGTGCTTGCACATGGGACCTTTACCTTTTTAAGGATTCAGCAAACTTTATTAGATTGGTGTAGGAAACCATTTTCTGTGCTCTGTGGCATGCAAATTCCCTGCATCACTCCCTTCCCTATCCTGGATGATACTGTTCCCAAAAGAATAGTTCAAAGGTGATTGTAGAATACTAGACATAGGGTTGAAGCCACCCAGCCTTTCCACTCAATCTCACCCAATTCCCATCCTTACTACAGCCCCCCTCCCCCATGTCTTTCATACATGCAAATCCCATGATCTTCAGCTCAGCCTTTTTGGGAAGTCAAAGGGTAACCCTCTTGCTTTTTTAACTAGCAAAAAAACTGGGTTGGATCCTACTTGTGTGATAACCAGGAGAGGTAATGGCAAGTAGCTCAATGGGGTTCCTTATTAGATGTGGGTGGAATGAAAAACTTTCTGTAGGAGAATAGAGGGTCTCTTTTAATTCCAAGTTGCAGGATTTCCTCCTGTTTGCTGTATATACTGTCTGGAAGATATTTCCACTTGGAGATATATATTTAATCTGCTGAATTGCCTTACAGCCTCCTGTAAACCAGATTCCTGTAGTGGCCATGGAGAGTGTGTAGAGACCATTAATAATTTCACCTGCAACTGTGATATTGGATTCTATGGACGTGACTGTGAATATGGTAAGATTACCCTTTTAATTCCTTTCCAATCAGTTTCATTTGTGAGAGTTTGTACTGTAGTTTTTATTATACCTAGCTCGAGACAACAGCATTTCCTAAAATATTGCTTATGCTTATCTGCAGTGACGATTTGTGAGCCTCCGAGAGAACCAGATCATGGGACCTTAGAGTGCAACAAGCCAGAGAAGGATTTTGTCTACAACTCATCTTGCAGAGTCCAATGTATGGAAGGTTACAAACCAACTGGGGAAGAACCAGTATGGTGCACGTCTTCTGGAACATGGTCTGCACCCACCCCTATGTGTAAAGGTAAGTGGACTGGGCAGGTTTTAAATCTCCCAAAACTATTGCAGATCAGCTGAGGTCAAAGCTTTAAAGAGCCATACTACACATGATTTGGTCTGGGTTCCCCCAACCTGACTTTTGATTGAGACACTCAGATGTCAGGTGTGAGGGAGGTCAATTCCCAACTGTGAAGAAACCTCCATTTGGATTAGGGCGATGGTGCTCGGGGTGAAAGGGCTTTTGCCTTTCCCTCTGTGCTGTTTTCCTGAGACAAAATGGCCCTGGAGTCATATTTGCCACCTTGTGGGGGCTGCGCATGTACTGATGGTAATGTACTGAGGTAACAACACAATTATTGACAACTAGGGTTGCCAACCACCAGGTACTAGCTGGAGATCTCTGGGTATTACAACTAATCTCCAGCTGATAGAGATCAGTTCACCTGGAGAAAATGGCCGCTTTGTCAATTGGACTCTATGGCATTGAAGTCCCTCCTCTCTCCAAACCCCATCCTCCTCAGGCTCCGCCCCAAAAACGTCCTGCTGGTTATGAAAGGGACCTGGCAATCTTATTGACAACTCAAGGATTGACAAGGACAAGAGAAGCCTTCCCATTGAACAATGAATGTGAAAGCTCCGATTTCAGATTTCTATGAAAATGTTTGAAAACATTCTAGAAAAAAATGCTCCTAGAATAAAGATTTCTATTCCACTCTTTCATACACTAACACCCAAACTCAAAGTCATAAGCCTGCTCCCATTTTATTATATACATTTTTAGTCATTTTTTCCCCCCTGGGTGGCCTCTCTGTATACCATCTAAATTTACTAGAGCTATGATCTGTGTCTGTTTCAGCTGTGAAATGTGATGTGGTGCCTCAGCCTGAAAACGGGTTTGTGAATTGTCCGCACACTGATGCAGGACTGGTCTTCAACTCAACCTGTCAGTTCAGTTGTGAGGAGGGCTACACCTTGAGAGGATCATCCCAAATCCAGTGTTCCCCACAGGGACACTGGTCAGCACCGATCCCCCATTGTGAAGGTAAGATTTCAAGCTTCTGGGGAACAGCGTTCTGAAAAAAATTGAAGCTACAATTACCATTTCTATTCCACGCATTTATATACCAAAACCAAACATCACAGTCATAAGCCTATTGCCATTGGTTTGGTGCATTTTTAGCCATATTTCTTTTCTAGGTGGCCTCCTTGTATCCCATCTCAATTTACTAAAGCTACAGTTTATGTCTCTTTCAGCGGTGAAATGTGAAGTGATACCTCAGCTTAAGAGAGGGTTTGTGAACTGTTCCAACAGTGATACTGGACTGGTCTTCAATTCAACCTGTCAGTTCAGTTGTGAGGAGGGCTACACCTTGAGAGGATCGTCCCAAATCCAATGCTCCTCACAGGGACACTGGTCAGCACCGATTCCTCATTGTGAAGGTAAGATTTCACCCCACACAAAGGTTCCAAAAGATGCTGTAAAAACTGCCAAGAGAGCTAGGATTCCTATTCCACATAACTGCCTATCAAAACCTAGACACAAAGTCATAAGTCAGATCCAACTATTTCAATGTATTTTTATTCATATTTTTTCCTGTGTGGCCTTCTTCTATCACATCTGAATTTACTAGAGCTATGATCTGTTTCCATTTCAGTGATGAAATGTGAAATGGTACCTCAGCCTGAAAGAGGGTTTGTGAATTGTTCCCACATGGACACAGAAATAGTCTTCAACTCAACCTGTCAGTTCAGTTGTGAGGAGGGCTACACCTTGAAAGGATCCTCCCAAATCCAGTGTTCCTCCCAGGGACACTGGTCAGCACCGATTCCCCAGTGTAAAGGTATGGTTTCCACCTTCCATAGAAATGTCTGAAAACATTTGGGGGGGAAATGGCAGCTGGGATGAAGATTCCTACTCCACTCAATTATATTCTGTCCAATCCTAAATTTCATCCACACAGTTATCAAATCCTGTAGCCTTAATATGTGAAGGGGAGAAGAAGCAGGGTCATGCTAGCTCTTCCCATTCTTGAGCATTATCCTTCATTAGCTTTGTCACCATGTAACTTTGTCACTCTAGTGTTATCTTTCACATGACCAAGAAACCAAACCTAGAATGGAGCTACATAGATAGGATCTGACAGTGTTTTCCTCATCTTCCAGTAGATCTTAACAGGCCAGGTAGATGCATGGTAATTTTGAGCACAGATTTTTATGGGAAAGAAAGTATCTGGTTCTTATCTCAGAAAATGGAGTGTTTCATAAACATGAGCATTTGTTTTGGGACGAAGTATAATGTGAGGACATGGCTATTGCACAACTTCTCATTTCATGCCCTGTGAAACTATCAGTCCTACCAACCACTGGCTTATCATTACTATACCCCTCCCTCGAAACTTCAAGTCTGATCCTGTTAATTAGGTGCATACTTCATATATATTTTTCTGCGTGGCCTCCCTGTATCACATCTGAATTTACTAGAGCTATGATCCATGTCTCTTTCAGCATTGAAATGTGATGCGGTACAACAGCCTGAGAGAGGGTTTGTCAACTGTTCCCACACTGATACAGAACTGGTCTTCAACTCAACCTGTCAGTTCAGTTGTGAGGAGGGCTACACCTTGCGAGGATCATCCCAAATCCAGTGCTCCTCACAGGGACACTGGTCAGCACCAATTCCTCAGTGTGAAGGTAAGATTTCAACCTTCTGTAAAAATGTTTGATCACATTCAAAAAAACAGTAGCTAGAACTATGATTCCTATTCCACATGTTTGTATATGGAAACCCAACCTCTCAGTCATAAGCTTGATCCCATTAAATATATTTTATTCCTTTTTTTCCTTCTGTGTGGCCTTCTTGTAACACATCTGAATTTACTAGTTTACGATTTGTGATGGTGGTAGTAATAATATTTGGAGGGCCATGTGAAAAGGGCTCTACTCTTATCTCTAATGAGAGAAATTTTGAAGATTTATTCAATCAGTTAAAAATTATAATAATCACAACTGTTTCCCATGTGTGAAAACAGGGCTTTGGGGCTTCTGTGAGAAGCCTGTGGCATTCCGAGCTGAACTGTGGCTTTTATCCTGATCATAATAAGTCTACTTTTATCCCAGGCTGAATTCACTCAACAGTTAGATCAGGTCCTTGGGGGTGTTGCATAGCTTAATGCTTTGCTCTGAAAAAAACAAATCCTCCCCGTATCTCAAGGAGGAGGCTGAGATAGAACCCTGCTTCCTAGCATGCTCCTATGCCATGAATGGAGAATGACTCAACTGTGTGATCCTGCCTTTGGTGTTCAGCACAGCCCCAAATCAGGTGTTCTGTTTCACCTGCCCTTTAGGAGAACCAGACTCTAGTTTAGGCAACATCAAATCAGACCATCCAAACATCTGGAACATTCCTATGCAGTGGCTTTGGAATTTTGTAACTCCAAATAGATCAAAGGCAGGAATAAATATGCAACATTTAACCTAAGAACCCCTTTTCTGCAAAAGCAGTGCTGTTCTGTCCTATAAAATTCACTTTGTTCTAGAATGAAACACTTTGCAAAGTCCACTATCCACTGTGTTGAGTTAATTGCCTGCCTTCTTTTTCTTTTCTTTTTCCAGTTGCCAAGTGCAAAAGACTGACAGCTCCGGAGAAGGGCTTTTTGAATTGTTCACACTCAGATTTTGCCAACAGCACGCTTTGCGAGATCAGCTGTATGGATGGATGGGTGTTGAATGGTTCCCATGCACTCCAGTGTCTAGCTTCAGGAATATGGACAGCAGAGCTTCCAACCTGTGAAGGTATTTGCCCATCTCATTAGTATTCTGCCTGGGGGTGGTTTCAATGTAGAAGAGGCCACTGGGTTGTATCAAGGAGTAGAGAGGGATCAGAAGAAAAGAGCAACCATTCTGAATCAGACCAATGGTCCATCTAGCCCAGCATCCTGTTTCCTACAATGGCCAGTCAGATGCCACAAAACAGCCCTTACTAGTAGGGTTGCCAGGCCCCTCTTCACCGCCGGCGGTAGATTTTGGGGGTGGAGCCTGAGGAGGGCAGGGTTTGGGGAGGGGAGGGACTTCAATGCCATAGAGTTCAATTGCCAAAGCGGCCATTTTTCTCCAGGTGATCTGATCTCTATCGGCTGGAGATCAGTTGAATTAGCAGGATATCTCCTGCTACTACCTGGCAGTTGCCAATCTCCAGGTAATAGCTGGAGATCTCCTGCTATTACAACTGATCTCCAGCCTATAGAGATTAGTTCACCAGGAGAAAATGGCCACTTTGGCAATAGTACTCTATGGCATTGAAGTCCCCTCCCCAAACCCCACCCTCCTCAGACTCCACCCCCAAAATCTCCGCCAGTGGCAAAGAGGGACCTGGCAACCCTAACCATCCCCTAGTGGTTGCTTCCTAGCATCTGACAATCAGAGGTATTCTACCCCTGAACCTGGAAGTCCTGTCTGGCTACCATAGTTAATAGCCAACCATAGTCTTATCCTCCGTAAATTTGTCTAACTATTGAACAAGGCAATGATTTCCCCACCCTACCATAACTGAAGGCCTCCTCCAGTGCTATTTCTTCTTAAATGATTGGCTGGGATTGGCTGGAACTTATATGAATCCTGGGAAATAAAGAACCAATCACGAGCCAGAGGTTGTTAGTATCTGTTTACAGGTGAACTACAAGTCTTCCAAGCAGAGTGCTGTTATTCTTTTTTTGTTTGTTTGTTTATTCATTAAAATATTTATATCCCGCCTTTCCCCATGGCTCAAGGCAGCCTACAAGGCATAAGCTAAAACATTCAAGAACAATAAACCCCCAATTATGGAAGTCTAGGATCTTTTATGCTTGGCTGTTTCCCTCACTGTCACCCCTCTGGGTCTTTGTTTTGATTATGCATGCTGTTTCCGACAGTCAGAGGTCACCTCGCTAGGGTTGTCAACCTCCAGGTACTAGCTGGAGATCTCCTGCTATTGCAATTGATCTCCAGCCAATAGAGATCAGTTCCCCTGGAGGAAATGGCCGCTTTGGCAGTTGGACTCTATGGCACTGAAATCCCTCCCCTCCCCAACTCTGCCCCCAAAATCTCTCGCCGATGGCGAAGAGGCACCTGGCAACCCTACACCTCGCTGTCCCCGCTTGTTTCCCTGTGTTTTGCCTGCGTTTTCAGGGACCTGTTTTGTCTCAAGTTTGAAAACACGGGCAAAACACAGGGAAATGCAGGGGGAGAGCGAGGCGACCTCTGACGGTCAGAAACGGCATGCATTATCAAAACAAAGACCCAAAATCATTGGACGGGTGACCGGGAGAGAAACAGCCATGCATAAAAGGCCCGGGAGGAGACTAAGAGACTGATAGTAAAATGCCAGGGGGGTTGACCCAATACTTGCCATGTCTACTCATCCTGACATCTACATAATCATAGAAAATAAAGGCGGGGTAGAGACTTCCAGTTAGGAAAATTGACATAATGGAAGCAAAAGTGATTTAAGAAAAAAATGCCTTCCTACTAACTTCATGCAAACTCTTCCTTTTCATACTTTAGCTGCTCATTCTCAGTGGGATGTTGTGAGTTACTTATCTGTTGTGACAACAGCTACTGGAGTCTCCGTCTTGTCATTAGGAACGCTTCTTGTTTGGCTCGTAAAGCGTGTTAGAAGGAAAGGTGAGTTACCCCCCCTCTCAACTCTTGCTATCAGGTACAGCAGGACAGAAGTAGGCCTTAAAAGTTCACCTACATATTCCTCAGTTCAATGCATACTTAGATTTTTTAAAAAGGGATTGACCCACAGCTGAGTGGAAAAGGCCAGTTGTGAATTCAACAATAAAATAACTTAGATTATACTGCAAATAGTGTGACATTGAGAAGGTGATGAGAATATTTACAGAGCAGATGAGTAGGGTTGCCAGGTCCCTCTTTGCCACCAGCGGGAGGTTTTTGGGGCAGAGCCTAAGAAGGGCAGGGTTTGGAGAGGAGAGGAACTTCAATGCCATAGAGTCCAATTGGCAAAGCGGCCATTTTCTCCAGGTGAACAGATCTCTATCGAATGGAGATCAGTTGTAATAGCAGGAGATCTCCAGCTAGTTCCTGGAGGTTAAGTAAAAGCACAGCACAGGCTCAAATTCAAAGAAAATTAATTGTAATTTTACTAGGACCAATGTAAACAGACAGAAACAAACCTTGGTCAGATTTGTTCCAGTTCCTGGAGGTTGGCAACCCTACAGATGGGGCAATTTTTGGGGGCGGAGGGAAGAAGAATGATAATATTCTTCCACATACCTACAGAGCTATCATATTGCTATTAAGACCATAAGACATAAAATGGATCAGACCGGCAATCCATCTAGACCAATATTCTGTTTTCCTCAGTAACCAGTCACATGCCCCAGGGGCACAGAGACCAACACATGGGCAAGTTTCTTCCCCCCAGTAACTGGTAGTCTGAGGTACACTGCCTCTGAGCATGGCTGTTCCATTTAGCCATCGGGGCTAATAGCCAGAGATGGGCCTGTGTCTCATCCCATTTTAAAGCCATCTCCAACTAGCGGCCATCACTACCTCCTGTTGGAGAAAATTCCAGAAGTTAACTGTGCATGATTAGGGTTGCCAACTGCCAAGTAGTAGCAGGAGATCTCCTGCTAATTCAACTGATCTCCAGCTGATAGAGATCAGATCACCTGGAGAAAAAATGGCCACTTTGTCAATTGAACTCTATGGCATTGAAGTCCCTGCCATCCCCAAACCCCGCCCTCCTCAGGCTCCGCCCCAAAAATCTCCCGCCGGTGGCAAAGAGGGACCTGGCAACCCTAGTGCATGATGGTATTTATCAGTGAAATAGTAACAACAAATGTATAGAAGTCAGATAGGTTCTATTAGTAATAGTGAAGAAACCATCTGTAAATGAAGTTGTGTACTAGCCTATGCGTACTAACTCAGAAGCAGGTCCCCTTGGATTCAGAGGAACTTATTCCCAGGGAAAATTGTGCATAGAATGATATCCTTAAATACTCAAAGGCTAATGTCTCTTCTTTTTCTTTTGCAGTAAAGAAATTTATTCCAGCCAGGTATGTTGTGTTTCAAAACTCATATTGGAAATTTCACTTTTGGAAAACAATGTTGTCCAAAGGAGCATTGACTTACTAACATTTGTTACGTCTGTGTTTTACAGTAGCTACCACAGCCTTATTTCAGAAGGCACTTTCCAAAATTCTGCTCACTTGATCTAACTCCCAGACAAAGAGGTAAGATATTGGGTGGCCAGGGTAGTGGTGGTGAATACTAGATAGGAGTGGAGAGGGAAGAGGGGGTAGATAGGGAAGAGTCCATGGATTAGTAAAGGATCTTGAGTGGAAAGACTGGAAAAGGCATCTACTTAAAGTCCCTGGGGGAGCTACTGCCAGTAAACATAGACATTATGTAGCTATACTGACCAACTACATGCAGGAAGTTCAGGAACCAGGATGGCCGAAAATTACAACGGGAAGAACAGCGTTGTGTAGTGGTTAAGAACAGTGGTTTGGAGTGGTGCAGTCTGATCTGGAGAACTGGGTTTTATTCCCCGCTCCTCCACATGAGCGGCGGAGGCTAATCTGGTGAACTAGATTTGTTTCCCCACTCCTACACACGAAGCCAGCTGGGTGACCTTGGGCGAGTCACACTCTCTCAGCCTCACCTACCTCACAGAGTGTCTGTTGTGGGGAGGGGAAGGGAAGGTGACTGTAAGCCGGTTTGATTCTCCCTTAAGTGGTAGAGAAAGTTGGCATAAAACTAACTCTTCTCCTTCCTTCCTTCCTTCCTTCCTTCCTTCCTTCCTTCCTTCCTTCCTTCCTTCCTTCCTTCCTCCCTCTCTCCCTCTCTCCCTCTCTCCCTCTCTCCCTCTCTCCCTCTCTGTTTTTTCTTTTCCATTATGGTACTTTCTGCAGATGACAAATATCAGAATTCATCTGTACAGGATATCTAAGTGTGCAGCCAACTTAATTACTTATATAAATATATTTTATTCAAAGTGAGGGCACCTGTGGAGAGGATAGACCTGGGGGCTGTGGGCATTCCTTGTGACAAATTTCCAACCATATGCACGTCAAAGTATAAGGCTAATTAAAGATTTTGGTCCAGCCAGAAGTATTTGGAACAAGATACTGTAAGAGCTGCTTCCTGAATGTCTCTCTTTTAAAAGACAAATCTTGTTCTTCCCGTAGAATTTGTAGCTGTCTACAGTAATGCCTGGTGCACTGGAGAAAGGAGAATGGTCTGCAAGGAAAAGTCACTTGCTGTAATCAACAAGAATACACTTTACCTTCAGTATATGAAGACATAGATCTCTTTATCAACATCTAGCGACCTTCTTTGGTGCAAGGCTTCTGCGCACAAAACATGCTACCTCCAGAAGGGACCTAATTATCCTAGGATCAAAGCAAATGAGAAGGTACTTCAGCTGGCTGAGAAAAATATTCCTGCTACATCATGGCAGGGTCTTTATGGACAAGCGTTAATTGCAGAAGAGCATGGAAGACACAACTTGCAAGATATTTATTGAGTAAAGCCTTGGTCACAATCCAACAGGAAAATACCAATTGCTACATGCCAATCAATGCTTGTTCTTTGGAGAGAAAGTTTTGTTTCAGTCCACACAGTGATAGTTTTTGAAATTCAGATTTTATAGTCCTAAACCACTAATATAACCCCCCAATACTTTTGGGTAACAGCTCTACCTCTCCCTGATGTGGCAAAAAAACATGTCAATTACTTAGTTGCACATTTTTAGGCAACCCCGTTCCCTCTATATAGTAGTGAAATTAATTTTAAGACAGAAACATTGTCTTAGATACTTTCATTTGAACTTGTAAAATATTGCCAAAAAATCAAATGTATACAAAAGTCTCTTTTCAGTTTTTATGACAACACTGTGGTTTACTCTGTAATTTCCACTTGTGTTTTACACAATAGTTCCCTATGCCACAACCAATAATTGCATCCCTGTTACGCTATGTTCCGTGAAGCCATTCAAGGGCTTTAGAAATATTTCATCCCTATGGGATTTTGTACAGCAAAACTTTATTTATTTTATTTATTTATTTAGAATGTCCTCTCAGCACAATTTTGTCTGATCCAAAAACTGCAAAAATGTCCGCTCTTGCCAAAAAATGTAGGTAGAATCTAGCCTTTGTATTTACAATGCTTCTGAATAAAGTGATTCTTACCGCATTGCTTTGCAAAAAAAAAAAAAAAAATTCTGAGTACTGGAACAGTCAGCTAATTAAAATCAGTCATTCTTGGTGCACATTTAGGCATCTGGGGTACTTATTCAGAAGCATGTGGACAGGCGACTTCAGTTAGCCTAGTTTTAATTAATTGCTTATCAGCTGCAATCCTAGGCAAGCTTCCCCTGAAATAAATTTCATTGATGTCAGTCAAATCTATTTCTTAGTAAGTATGGCTAGGACAGGTGCGCTGAACCTCCAACAGTACAGTCCTATACAGAATTACTCCAGTCGAAACCCATTGATGTCAATGGCATTAGACCGGAGAAACTGTATAGGATTGTACTGGGAATCTCTTGCACCCAGATCTAAGTACTTTATGGGGAGGGAGAGAAGTCAGCTGAACCACTACACTTTACTTCCAAGAGAGTGTATTTAACCAACCCCTCCCACTAGCAGCTAGGCTTGCCAACTCTGGGTTAAGAAATACCAGGACATTTTGGGGGTGGAGCCTAGGGAGGGAGGGGTTTGGGGAGGGGAGGGACCTCTGCAGGGTTATAATGCCAAAGACTCCACCCTCCAAAGCAGCCATTTTCTCCAGGGGAAATCTTGATCATCTAGAGATCAAGTGTAATAGCGGGAGATCTCCAGGTGCCACCTGGAGGTTGGCAACCCCACTAGCAGCCCAGGATTTCCTTATATTTAAAAAGGACACTAACAGCCCAAGGATGGATCAGTATTATACGAGTTTCATTTAGATATGTAATATAGCTGCGTTTTGACTATAGTGTATATTTATTTTATTTTAAATTATGAACCGAATTTTGAACTGTTGCCAGTGTGAGAGGTATTGTGTTTTAAGCTGTGCATTGATTATTAATAAAAATAATTTAAGTTCATCTTGAAACGTTGTGTTGTTAGCCTGAATTGTCTTCATTGTGGACACATGGGCTGGGGTGGAAATTTAGACTACATAATCCCCATCTCAAAAGGGGCCTGACTATGGGGCCCTAACAAAACCAAAAGAAAAGAAAAGAAAGAAAGATAGAAAAATGGGAGAAAGTACAGAACCGTGCCTCTGAGCAAAGGTGAATAGCTGAACCTGAAAAAGCCAAATAATTATTCAGCTTTTTCGGGAAGTGCCTATTTGGCTTCAGCTTTATCCCCAGGTTTTGGTGTTCGGTAAACCCGAAACCCAAACAAATCCGAAAAGGCTAATTTCAGGTTTATTTTCTGTTCGGGTTTATCTATATGTACAACCCTAGAATTTACATACGCCTGTTGGTAGAGAATGTGCCCTCAATGTCTGAACAGTGAGAGCAAACAGTGGCCAGCAGGTGGTGCTGTTTGCACAGGGCTCCCCCATGATGCATCACAAATGATGGCAGTAGGTTCTGAACATTTTGAAGAACTGATATAACTCTACATCCCAAATTCTGAGAGAAGAGCAATGAAATGCCTTTATAAAGTAATCAAGACAAAAAGAAGCTGTGTCCACAAGTTGCCATGAATGCACATACAATCCATGTACAATGTACACTTTAATACTTTTTGTATGTAGGGCTGCCAACTCTGGCCTGGGAAATTCCTGGATATTTGAAGAAGAGTTGGTTTTTATATGCTGACTTTTTCTACCTTTTAAGAAGAATCAAACCTGCTTACAATCGCCTTCCCTTCCTCTCCCCACAACAGGCACCTTGTGTGGTAGGTGGGGCCGAGAGAGTTCGGAAAGATCTGTGACTAGCCCAAGGTCACCCAGCAGGCTTCATATGTACAAGTGGAGAAACCAACCTGGATTACCAGATTAGAGTCTGCCGCTCATGTGGAGGAGTGGGGAATCAAACCTGGTTCTCCAGATGAGAGCCCACCACTCATAACCACTACACCACACTGGCTTTCCCAGAGTGGTGCCTGTGGAGGGGGGAATTTGGGGAGGGATTTCATCTAGAATCTATGGTATATTATAGAGTTTGCCCTCTGATGCTGCTATTTTCTCCAGAGGAACTGATTTCTATAGTCTGGAGATCAACTGTCGTTCTGGGAGAACTCTAGGCCCCACCTGGAGGTTGGCAACCCTATTGTATGTGAGCTGAGTAATTCTCATGTTATGGTCATATGAACACATGAAGCTTATACTGAATCAGACCCTTGGTCCATCAAAGCCAGTCTTGTCTATTCAGACTGGCAGTTGCTCTCCAGGGTCTCAGGAAGAGGTCTTTCACATAACACCAACACATGTATGTCTGAACATGTAATGCAAACCCCACGCTTACCCAAGTACTGGTCCCTTGTCTTATTCAAATAAACAATAATTTATTTGCAGTCATAGACAATCAAATAAAGCAAATTTGCATTGTTAAATAGTACAGGATAAAAACAAATGCAAAATAGATTTGCTATTAAAATGGTTAAATAGTTAAAATGGTTAAAAATGGCAAGATTATCAAAGTGCATAGCTAATTAATATCCGAACAAATACTAAATGGGGGTAAAATTGGAAGGCATGATAATAACCTAAAATTACAGAGATTAAAACTAGAAAGATAAATAAACCCTTGTCTTATTCATAAAGTGACCTCACGTTGGCTTTTTCTTAAAAACAGATGTGCGCTCACACAGGTAGGATGTATGTGTGTTCATGGGAACATGTAAACAGGACTACAATGAAGTGAATTATTAGCTAGGGGCCAGAATGTAGACAGTAAAAACTAAAAAAAACTAAATTGGGTCTCCCACATGCGCAAAGCTGGGCATCCAATAAGTGGGTTCAAAAACCCCTTGGAAACAGTTGTGGGTTCCCCTCCCCAATCTTTTTTGAAATGGTATGCACAATGTCAACATGTGGGGTAGGAAATAATTTATTCCATACAAGATCTTCTCCCTGCAGTCCATCAATCCACTCACCCACCCACAAATCTGTCTTCCTTCTTCTACACTCTTTAAACATTATAGCAATCTAGGCTACAATGGGAAAGTCTTCCCTAGTTATGCGGAGCTAGGGTTGCCAGGTCCCTCTTTGCCACCGGCAAGAGGTTTTTGGGGCGGAGCCTGAGGAGGGCGGGGTGTCAGCTCTGGGCTCACTTGACAAATCCCACAAATCAACCTCTAGGCAGGTCTTCCGTAGAAAGATGATTTATTGAGAAATATACAGCAAGTTGCAGAAATTGACGTGTAAATAAGCAAGGACACTAATGGGGGGAAACTCTAAGGGTACAGAAGATATATAGTGAAAGTGAACATTCTGGAGAGTGAACATTCTGGAGGACTACTGGTTGCTACTGCAACCCCCTGATAACACTTGCTCTTCCCAGGGTAGAGCAAGACACAACAACCTCAGATCAGAATAACAGTTCGACCTTGGAACACCACCTGGCTTAACCGCTGAGTACCAGGCCGGTGCCTGACATGGGGTCTGGGGAGGAGGGACTTCAATGCCATAGAGTCCAATTGCCAAAGCGGCCATTTTCTCCAGGTGAACTGTTCTCTATCAGCTGGGGATCAGTTGTAATAGCAAGAGATCTCCAGACAATACCTGGAGGTTGGCAACCCTATGCAGAGCAATGGTGGAGTCTTACTTCTTCACATTTGGGGAGGTAGAGGCAGTTGAGTGACAAAGGATGGCAATAGCTGATGAAATGGAACGAATGCTGTACTGATAACCTTTGGAAAGGTCTAGGCAGAAAACGCTTATCGCAAAGTGATTATCGACTAAAGAGTTGCCAATGATGGGCTGCCCCTTCCCCTCCATCAGGATGGACCCCTCATGGGGTGAGCAGATGTTGTGGGTTAATCCCACCGGTTCCCTGAGGCACTGCATAGATTAGCCCAACGTGCCCTGTGTAGAATCCCAACTGAAGCTGTTCTCAGGACTAAAGCCCCTCAGGAGCTTAGCTGCTACCTCGTTTTTTGGGTGGGGGGAGGCTCCCCTCCTGTTTCCCTCCCATTATATCTAAAATACCTTATCATCACGAGCAGCCGACATGCATTCATGTTGGGTAGATTGAATGCTCTACCTGCAGAAGAATTGAATGGGCGCTTCCATTCTCTGATCGCCTATGTAGCTGTTCTGCTGGTTAGACTGAGACTATCGATTATGTGCTTTTATTCTATATGCATTGGGTCTCACTTAAGACAATTGTGGATCACCCCTATTCTGAGAAAGCATCAACTTGCTCCTGAATCAAAGGCAGTCTCCTTTCTCTTAGCTGCTACCTGTCAGGAAACTATGAGATCAGTAACTAAATTTTTGCCTGCTGTTAAGATCTTTAATTTTTGTCTGCTGTAAAATCTTTAAAGCGCTCTCATGCTCAGAATGAAGAAATAATGCTAGTTTTTATGATTATGTGTTATATGTTTTCTAGTATGATTTGGCAACACTGTGTAACTAATTTTAATCTTATTGTACGGCTCACGATCTCAGGTCGAAGGAGCTCTGTTAACAAAAGTAAAGAACGGGAGGGGGGATTGTTCTTATTTCCAAATCTCTGCTTATATCATATGTAGAAAATTATATTATGGAGAGGGGTCAGTCCAATTCTTTTTGTGAGAAAGCCGAACTGCATTTCCCATCGAACGGTAACAAGTTTTGTTTCAGATACATATGTGTGTATGTGTGCGGGAAGAGTCAGCAACCCCCCCAAGTTTCCAAACAAAACAGAACTAATACCGGTAAGTTGTTTTATAGACACATAATGCAAAGTGTTACATAATTTGTCATACACTCATCTGAACAGGGAAATTGCTGTTCTGAAAAAAGAGCGAGGGCTATATTGATAGTAGACGTAGGACCCTTATTGCTGACTGTGTATATTCAACAATGGACTAGATCCCCAAGATCTTACTGCAGTCTCAATAATCCATTGATATGACAGCTGGATAGACCTTCCATGGGCTGCCAGATTAAAAGGGGCCAACTGCACAGGGTTTCTCATCCTGTTGTGGTTTATTTGTTTGTTTGCTTGTTTTTTAGATGTTTTAGTTGCCACTCACCCAAAGGGTCTCATGGTGACTTACAACATTAAAATTGTGTGAGTTAAAACAACATAAAAGCAGCTAACAAATATAAACTATTCACATTAAAATAGTAAACTATTAAAATGTGCAACTTGCAACATTCCACAAATGGAACATCCCAAACTTGTGGATTATACTCCAAAAGCCAACCTAAATAATTTGGCCTTGCATGCCCTGCGGAAACTAAACAAGTCCAGCAGGGCACGGGTGTCATCTGAGAGTGCATCCCACAGTGTAGGGGCCACAACCGAGAAAGCCCTTCTCCTGGTGGCAGCTAACCGAACCATCCTGGGGCCGGGCACCTGCAAGAGGGCCTGAGAGGATGACCGTTACTGTCCCCTGCTCTTTACATCCCTGCTGCTTTTGGAGAGGAAGAAATGAACGTGAGATAGGCAAGCTTGCCCACATGCCTGTCATTTCTAGGATTGGATGTGTTATTGGGTGGCATCTTGCTTCCGCAGCTTGGCATACACATGCACAAGGGTTCTTCAGCCTGCTGTAGGTAGGGCTGCTAGGTCCCTCTTCATAACTGGTAGGAGATTTTTGGGGCAGAGCCTGAGGGGGCGGGGTTCGGGGAGGTGAAGGACTTCAATGCCATAGAGTCCAATTGCCAAAGTGGCCATTTTCTCCATGTGAATTGATCTCTATTGGCTGGAGATCAGTTTTAATAGCAGGAGATCTCCAGCTAGTACATGGTGGTTGGCAACCCTAGCTCTAGGTCCATCTTCGTTCAAACACCTGACAAAGACTGTAGTGATAGAATTTATCATTTAGAGACTGTGTTTCATGCATGGCAGTGTTACGTAACTAGTAGTTTGAGGCTAAAATCATGAGGCTATCGTTTGTTCTAGAATGAGGCTTACAGTGCAATCCTGAGCCCATTGACATAAGTGGATAAGTTTTTAAAAATTGACCTTTTATTGGGAACCATTCCTAGGATTGCCAGCCTCCTGGTACTATCTGGAGATCTCCTGCTATTACAACTGATCTCCAGCCGATATAAATCAGTTCCCCTGGAGAAAATGGCCTATTTGCCAATTGGACTCTATGGCATTGAAGTCCCTCCCCTCCCCAAAGCCAGCCTTGACAGACCAAGGATATTACTTCAGTATCGGGCAGCTCCATGTATTCACACTGTTCCAGGGACAGCCCTGGTGATATGTTTGAGCCGAGGCCAACCTTCTACGCTCCTCCTGTTGTCCCAGCATCGTCTAGAGAACAAACGGTTTTCTTCTAAGCACATTTCAGTTGACGATTGTGCAAAGCTGTGAAAGTGACATTAACTGGGAGGCAAGTTTGTCCTTTCACACAGTCACCTGCAAATTGAAGAACGGGGAGGGGGGGCTCTGATGGGCCTTCTCATATAGCCCACCATGGTTTTTTTTGGTAAACATAGCAGAAACAAGCAATTCTTTTATTTTAGATCCCCTCCAAAGGAATGAGGCAAGGAGAGAGAAAGAAGAAGAAGAGTTGGGGCTTTTTTTGCCAATTTTCTCTACCTTTTAAGAAGAATGAAACCGGCTTATAATCACCTTCCCTTCCTCTCCCCACAGCAGACACCTTGTGAGGTAGGTGAGTTTGAAGAGAACTGTGACTAGCCCAAGGTCACCCAGCTGTCTTCATGTGGAGGAGTGGGGAAACAAACCCAGTTCACCAGATTACAGTCAGGTAGAGGAGTGGGGAATCAAACCCGGTCCTCGAGGTTAGAATCCACCGCTTTTAACCATTACACCATACTGGCTCTCTGGGTACAACTAGGTATACACACAGAGTTATACACAGTACTTTCGAGGTAAGAATTAAGCTTTTATGTAGTCACCTTGTCAAACGTTCTCCCTCTGCACAGTTAGGTGGCCATATTCCAGTTCCAGCCAGCGTGGTGTAGTGGTTAAGAACGGTGGTTTGGAGAGGTGGAGGCTAATCTGGTGAACTGGATTTGTTTCCCCACTCCTGCACACGAAGCCAGCTGGGTGACCTTGGGCAAGACTCTCTTTCAGCCCCACCCACCTCACAGGGTGTCTGTTGTGGGGAGGGGAAGGGAAGGCGATTGTAAGCCAGTTTGATTCTGCCTTAAGTGGTAGAGAAAGTTGGCATATAAAAACCAACTCTTCTTCTTCTTCTTCCCAAAATCCAGACAGCCTAATCTACATATAATGCTAATGGTGTGCATATTATACACATCAAGCTCAGTTGCTGTTGTGTCACTTAACTGTTGCTTTTTGTCATTTGTTTGCATTGCAACAACTAATGAGCATGGTGGAAGTCTCGGTGGGATATGGTTCTATTGGACCATTTGCTGAGGGCAGGATTTAGTTCCACTGGCTTTTCAGACAATCAATCAATCTTTATTAAAACAGTCATAGACCAGCACAGCTCTTCACAACTTACCACTGCAACCTTTAGTATTACACTCTACCCAAAGGTTTTTACAAATTGTGAAACAGTTATTTGCCCAATTATTATAAACTATTTATATTATCCATTAAAATCACTGGCATACCGACGTTCTCAGCAGCATCTGACAGATTCTACAGGCCGCTGCACAAAACCTTGCCATTCCTGCTGTAACCTGTGGATTTTCATCTATAAGCAGCATTTTAGTATACCCTGAACCTGAATGGCCAGGAGGCCTACTAAGCCAGGGGGAGATAAACTTAGAACGAACCTCTTGGTATCGTGGACAGCGCTGTAGAACGTGCGCCGTTGTTTTGATTTCCCTTAAAGCACAGGGATATAACCTATCCTCTAAGGAAACCTTTCTATGGCTTCTAAGACAACAGTGAAGCTTGCTGGGGAAAGAAGTAGCAAATATGTCAATGCAAGCTGTGGCTTCTCTCGTTAGCTGGAAGAAAGGAACGTGGGAGCGGGCTTGTTTCTTACTAAACAATGGGGGAGGATACTGCTTTTGCAGTTTCCTTCTTATCTTTGGATCTAAAAAATCTAGAGACTTAGGAAAGCTGGGAACCCAGGCCAGCTAAGTACCCAAATGGCCTCCAGATAGGGTTGTCAGCCTCTAGGTGGGACCTGGGCATCCCCTGGATCCCCTGGAATTACAGCTCATCTCCAGACTGGATAAAATGGATGCTTTAGAGGGTGGTATTTCTTCACACAACGCATAGTCAAATTGTGGAACTCCCTGCCCCAGGATGTGGTGATGGCTGCCAACTTGGAAGGCTTTAAGAGGGGAGTGGACGTGTTCATGGAGGAGAGGGGTATTCATAGTTACTAGTCAAAATGGATACTAGTCCTGATCAGTGCCGGATTTACGTATAAGCTGAACAAGCTATAGCTTAGGGCCCCACTCTCTCAAAAATTTAAAGGGGAAAAAAACTGGATGTACATTTCCAAAATATAAGATAAAAAACAAATAAAATAAAACCTACACACAGCAACAGTGTTTTGTGTTGTGTGGCTCCTATGATAATTTTGGGTAATTAGCTGGCCCGCCTGCTAGCCTGCTCCCTTAATTTTATTTCAGTTCAACAATGACTTTGATAAAATACATATTTTGTTATGTGCAAATGGCTTTAGATACCTATTAGGTCCATAAATTACCATATAGCATATATTCAACACAAAAAACAGCGACAATTTGTTGTTGACAAAGGACAGCTGGACATATAAAGGGCCCCATTACCTTCAATAGCTTAGGGCCTCATCAAACCTAAATCCAGCCCTGGTCATGATGCATACCTATTCTCTCCAGGAGCAGAGGAGCATGACTATTATATTAGGTGCTGTGAAACACAGGCAGGATAATGCTGCAGTCGTCTTGTTTGTGGGCTTCCTCGAGACACCTGGTTGGTCACTGTGTGAAGAGACTGCTGGACTTCATGGGCCTCCAGCATGGCCTTTCTTTCTTTGCCCCAGGTGGGAGGTTTTTGGGGTGGAGCCTGAGGAGGGCAGGGTTTGGGGAGGGGAGGGACTTCAATGCCATAGAGTCCAATTACCAAAGTGGCCATTTTCTCCACTGATCTCTATCGGCTGGAGATCAGTTGTAATAGCAGGAAATCTCCAGCTAGTACCTGGAGGTTAGCAACCCTACCTTTCTTCTTTCTTATGTTCTTATGACTCTATGGCATTGTACCCACTGAGGTCCCTGACATCCCCAGGCTCCATCCCCAAACCTCCAGGAATTTTCCAACCTGGATCTGGCAACCATAACCCCATCTCCTGCTGGTGACCAGGGGGGACCTGGCAACCCTATCTCCAGAGCATGCTTCCAATCCAAGTCTGTTAGTATTTAAGGCGCTACTGGACTCAAATTTTGCTCTACTACTACAGACTAACACAGCTACCTATGTTGTTCCTATTTTTTTTTAAAGTCTGTTTGCACATATACGAAAAAAGTGAAATAATTTTATTTGAAAAGCATTGAGCTTTTGTAGGCTCCTCAGACTGTGGAGCAGAATCGCCCACAAGTAAGGGAAATTGAAAGGAATAATATTATATCTAATTTTCAACATGGCTGGAGGGATACCCAGGTTTGCAGAAAAAAACCCAAACCTTAGAAGGGAAGGGGATTACAAAAAACAAACAAGCACCCTAACAGAGAAGAGCTGTCTCCTACCACAGGGAAATCCTGTAATCATGTACCCAAAAATACAGCTCAGTGTTTCAGACTTTTCCCTGTTCCTTTCTGGAAAACTGTCTTCTTGAATCTTGTGTATTTGGAAGTTGAGGAAACATGAGAATTCTGCTGGTCACCATAGCTGGCAAAGGATAAGGTAAGTCCATGTAACAGTGGAAAAGTAGAATGGGAGGTGTGGTAGCTAGCTGGGCCCTCATTGGACTAGATGACCTGGTGGTCCCTTCCAACTCTATGATTCCATGAATTCTATTCTATGAATCATTTGATACCTGTGGAAGCACTGGTGCCAAAGGACCTTGCAAACCTATTTACAGGAACACACACGAAGCTGCTTGATACTAAGTTAAACCATTGGTCTGTTGAAGTCAATATTGCCTACCCCAACAATCAGCAGCTTTCCAGAGTCCCATGTAAAGGTCTTTCACATCACCTCCCATCCAATACATTTGCCTGTAGATGCCAGGGATTGAACCTGCAAAGAAGAAGGAGAAGGAGAAGGAGGAGAAGGAGAGTTGGTTTTTATATGCCAACTTTTTCTACCACTTAAAGAAGAATCAAACCGGCTTACAATCACCTTCCCTCCCCACAACAGACACCCTGTGAGGTAGGTGGGGCTGAGAGAGAGAGTGACCAGCCCAAGGCTTCGTGTGTAGGAGTGGCTTCGTGTGTAGCTTCGTAGGAGTGGCTTCGTGTGGAGGAGTGGGGAATCAAACCCGGTTCTCTAGATTATAGTCCACCGCTCCTAACCACCGCTCTTAACCTCTACACCATTAAGTCATGGGCTGATCCTCATTGGTGGTGGATAGAAGAGCTGTGGTGGATACAAGTGGTGGATAGAAGAGCTGTGATTTCCTATGGATAAAGCAAGTCCACCATTTCATCAGTGTGGATAAAGGCATAAAGCTCCAGTTCTTTGAGCTGCATAGTCTTTGCCTCTTCCTTAAAGCAGGATTTTCACTTTGGTGAGAAGCAACTAGATGTTCAAATTCTCCGGTTCCCATAGCAACCCATTTCCTCCCGGCTCCCCCCCCCCCTCAGAGGAATGACCTTTTGGAATGTGCTGCTTTCAAACTCCCCCATCTCCAATGAAAGCATCATGTTGAAACCAGAGCTTCTTGACATATGAATGCTTTTAACAGCGCGGCTTCAATTACCATTCCGTATAGAGGAACTATAGGGAGATACTGCAGGAAGCTAGCAAAAACACTCCAAGCAAGGCCAGAAAAGGGCTTTTACGAAGAACGGAACAAACTTTTTAAAAATTTTGTTTTGGTAATGGTGTTCTGACCTAGGCAAGCTTCTGCCCTCCAAAGAAGACTCGGCCTATGGAAAGCTTACAAACAGCCATCTCCTTAACCACAAGGGGCTTTTAAGGGCAGGGAGAAAGTCAGCAAATAGTTTAAGGGCCAGTTCGGCAATCAGCAGCTATCGCTCTCCCAGGAGCAGTGGAGGGAGCATGAAAGCATTAGACAACAAACTCTTACGCATGTGGATACTTCATGTTTTTTTTCCTCCAGGAATCATTTCATTGCAATGAGTGCAGAACAATCTTGGGCTTGGGCAAATTTCGGCTCCAGAGGTGGAAGCCCCCCAAATCTATATTTCTACTCCATTATTGTGCAGTAGCCAGCTGGAGTGTCGGATCAGAGTCAAGGTGCTGGTTATGACCTTTAAAGCCTTACCCGGTCTGGGGCCTTCGTATCTACAGGACCGCCTCTCCTGGTGTGCTCCCCAGAGAACTCTTAGATCATCCATCACCAATCTTCTGGTGGTCCCCGGCCCAAAGAGCAACAGGCTGGCCTTGACCAGGGCCAGGGCTTTCTCTGCCCTGGCCCCTGCCTGGTGGAATAGCCTCTCTGATGAGACCAGGGTCCTGCAGGACCTTAAAGAGCTCCGCAGGTCCTGCAAGACTGAGCTATTCCGCCAGGCTTATGGTTGAGGCCAGCTATGGTTACCTTCTTTATAAAAGCTGGCCTCCCTAACCTTCCACTGCTGCTTAATTTTCCACTGCTGCCTCCCCTTCTTTACTATGCTTTTGGGAACTTATCCATCTGTCCGCCTGGCTGTAGCTCAGAATCTATGGTTTAAGGGAGTCGTCTAAGGTTGCGAGGTCTCTCTTGGCCACCAGTGGGAGATTTTTGGGGCAGAGCCTGGGGAGGGTGGGGTTTGGGGAGGGGCGTCAATGCCATAGAGTCCAATTGCCAAAGCGGCCATTTTCTCCAGGTGAACGGATCTCTATCGGCTGGAGATCAATTGTAATAGCAGGAGATCTCCAGCTAGTACCTGGAGGTTGTAGTCAAAGATTACAGCTGTAGGCTAAAATTACAACAAAATCAATAAAGCTTATTTACAAAATTAAGTATTTTATATAATCATTTGTTGTCCTGCACTATTACTTCATAATGCAACAAGGCACAAAATCCAAAATAATACAAAGTATAATAAACAAATGAAGTCAACAGATGGAAATACCTTGTTTCCACTTGTATGTGATGATTTCTTCATGAATTATGAATATTGTCCATAAGAATAGTAGGGTAGAACAGGATGCCGGTAACTTTGCCTGTTTCAAATCTTCTTCAGCTACCACGTTAAGTTCCAGCGTCTGGACAATTTCTCAGAGCACTTAGTTATCATTTTAAGGTCTGGTTAAGATTTTCAGACCATTAAGCTGTTGACAAACCATATAATTAATAACAGTAACTACCATCAGTTACCTAATTATGTACATATATAAATCTGACATATATAATCCTATACTTACATAATCGAATATATTTTCATACACAGTAACATGTGAGGTCCGGACCTGACAAGAATTCTTTCTTGTTCTCAGTCAAATTACACATTGTAAGCAATATACTTAAATACAGTTAGAAACGATCCCAGGCGTGTTTAGAGTCTACAGAAAAGAGGTGAGATCATTTGCCATATTTAACCCTTTGGGGGTTACACAATCAAAGAGATGCCTACAACTCTAATCTTTGGCTACTACTATATCACAGTTGAATTTACTATATTGAATAGTACCTGGAGGTTGGCAGAGTTTTGAGCATTCAGATGGGGAAAATGTGCATCTTGAGAGTGGCAAATCCAAGGCAAAACCTCCCATGCATAAATGGCCTAAGAGCTTCTACTCTGCCTACAGAAGGTCCCAGGTTCAACCCACCACATTTCCATTCGAAAGGATGAGGTAGTAGCTGATATGAAAGGCAGGAGACCTTGGAGAGCTCCTGTCAGTCAGAATAGACAGTACAGACCTAGATAGGCATGTGGTCTGACTCAGCCCTCTTTACAAGTTACAGTGAATATGCAGCCATTTTATGCACCCTTGATAATTCTTTATATGGGTGTTGAGTAATTCTCAGGTTATATTTAACCTATGTACAGATCAACATGTGATCAAACCCCACATTTATCCAGCTACTGGTCCCTGGTTTCATTTGTGAATGTGCATCTGCTCTTTCTTACAAACAGATGTATGTGTGTGCATGGAAGAAGCACATGTGTTCACTGGAATGTGTGAACATGGTTAGTATATAGCCCTGTCATGTATCGACAGAGAAACTTGATGGTGGATTGTGCTCATCTCTCTCATTGAAGCCATGAGGATGCTTGCTACATTAACTTCAGGAGCAGATTCCTTTTTGATGACCAAGTTGTGCAAAAACAGCTAGTAATACAAAAAAACACATGAAAGGATGACTAGGGTTGCCAGGTTCCTCTTCGCAACCGGCAAGAGATTTTTGGGGTGGAGCCTGAGGAGGGCGGGGCTTGGGGAGGGACTTCAATGCCATAGAGTCCAATTGCCAAAGCGGCCATTTACTCCAGGGGAACTGATCTCTATCGGCTGGAGAACAGTTGTAATAGTAGATCTCCAGCTACTACCTGGAGGTTGGCAAACCTAAGGATGACCCTGCTATGTCATAGGAGGCCAAGATTTAAACCCTCCTGGTCCTTGTGGAAACACAAAGTGATCAATGAGAAACCACTACCACCAGTGAGCAACCACTACCACCACACTGCCATTAATGTCTGTGATACTGTCCCAGACAAAATTTAAAAAATGTTCTTGCTTAATCATCTGCCTTGTGCGGGTTCAGTTTCTTGTTGGTAAGATGTAGGGAGCATTTGGTGGTCCTCTGTTTAGAAGCAGACCTTTAAAACAGCTTAAAAAGATGGAACCTCTCTGTGAAAAGCCTGATGCCTAAGTAAAGTTGTCAGGTCCCTCTTCGCCACCGGTGTGAGGTTTTTGGGGGCGGAGCCTGAATAGGGCAGTGTTTGGGGAGGGGAGGGACTTCAATGCCATAGAGTCCAATTGCCAAAGCGCCCATTTTCTCCAGGTGAACAGATCTCTATTAGATGGAGATCAGTTGTAACAGCAGGAGATCTCCAGCTAGTATCTGGAGGTTGGCAACCCAATGCCTAAGGGTCAATCAAGTAGATACCAGGCGAGCCCCCAGTGGGAGGGCATTCAAAAAGCGAGGTCCCAACATTGAAAAGCCATGTGCCCGCTTGCCACATACTTTCTCTCTGCAGGTAGGGGCACAGAGAACAATGTCTGGGAAGAGGATTCTTACTTGCAGTCTGGATAGTACAGGGGGAGGTGGTTTTCCAGTTCTGGACCGTGATATTTCCGAGGTAGAGGAAAGCCAGGGTTGGCTCTTTGCTTAGATAGCAGTTGTTTTGGGGAGAAGCAAGTCGGCATCAGGAAACTTATTGGTGGGCTACATGGCACCAATGAGTGTCACACTGATAATACTATTGAAGACCATGGCAAATATGGCATTTATACCACGTTCAAATTTCTGAAGAAACTATCTGTTGTCATTATGCAAGGTCCCGAGGAGATCAAGGCAGTAATCTCAAGGTTTGACATGATCAGATTTAAGACAGCACTTTGTTTAGCAATTTTAAATATTTGTGGCCTGCAAAATTTAGGCAGCTGGCTTCTAAAGTGGTTTACGAGCCTGATGCTGCATATAATATTTAAAGATAAAATATGAAGCATGACATTAAAAACACTAAACACAAATGAATCCTAAGGCAAAAGTTTTTTAAAAGGTCATCCCAAACCAAATCAACCAGAGGCTTAGAAAAACAAACATATTTTCACCTGGCACCTAAAGTTATTGAGGCAGGCTGTAGTGGGTAAGGAGGGCATTCTAGGGCAGAGAAGGCCAGGTTGCTTAGATCTGTATCTCATCGCTGGAAGCATCTGTAACAAGTTCAGCCTGAGCTAGGGTTGCCAACCTTCAGGTGGTTAAGCAAAACAGACAAGCACTGATGGCTACAACAACAATATAACGCAAGGAATAATCCAGGTGGTGGCTGGAGATCTCCCGCTATTACAACGGACCTCCAGGCGACAGAGATCAGTTCCCCTGGAGAAAATGGCCGCTTTGGCAATTGGACTCTATGGCATTGAAGTCCCTCCCCTCTCCAAACCCCGCCCTCCTCAGACTCCATCCCCAAAATTTCCAGTTATTTCTCATCGTGGAGCTGGCAACTGTAGCCTGAGCTCATAGAGGAGGCCCCCTACACCAGAGTTCATATAGTTTTCTTTGGTCTTTCTAAGGGCCATGTGAGTTATTGGAGCCCAGGGCGGCTTTTGGAGCAGAAGAGCCCAGCTACATTTTCTGCTGCACAATGGAGGGTGACATAATGGCTGTGTCATTTCTGCCAATAACCATTTCCTTCACAGGCCTCTCTAGCAATGGGCACGTCCTGTCCTGCGTGTCTTCTTTCATTCATGGCCCAGCTCGCAGCTACCTGCATATTGACTGACCTTTCCTTACATGTAGCTCCTTGCGAAGGCCTGGAGAATGGGTACTCAGAGGAAATCTCTTCCTTTGGAGTATGAAATAAGTATTTGAAATCCTGAAGTGTGGAAGGATAAAGTCTAATATAGCCCCTGTCTTAAGACCGAATATCATATGGCTTACCTACAGCATCTCCAATAGAGATGCCACAAATTTTGCTGCAAACACATTTGGTAGTCAAACATAACTTGTTCAATGCCTACAATCACCTGTGAGCTAACATCCACTCTTTTCACCTGTCCAATGACCATAGGGTTGCCAATCTCCGGGTACTAGCTGGAGATAGAGGTTGCCAGCTCTGGGTTGGGAAATACCTGGAGATTTTGGGGGCAGAGCCTGAGGAGGGTGGGGTTTGGGGAGGGGACTTCAATGCCAATTGCCAAAGCAGCCATTTTATCCAGGTGAACTGATCTCTATCGGCTGGAGATCAGTTGTAATTGCAGGAGATCTCCACAACAGACACCTTGTGAGGTAGGTGGGGCTGAGAGGGTTCAGAGAGAACTGTGACTGGCTTAAGGTCACCCAGCAGGCTTCATGTGGAGGACTGGGGAATCAAACCCGGTTCTCCAGATTAGAGTCCTCCACTCTTGACCACTACACCACGCTTGCTCTCCAAGTATGTTTCCAAGTGTAATAATGCCTCAATTGTGACATAATATCAGATCATGGTTTGTGCCTGCTGTAAGCTTGAGTCCAATGATGCATGAGTGGAAAGGAAAATGTATTTATTCCCATCCCATTTTCTCAAGTAATAAGGCAGTGTCTACGGCAACAGACCCTACTTATGCATACTTCAATGAAATAACAAGGTCCTCACAGAACGCCGGGACGTGCAACAAATGGTTTGTATGATTTCCTTTCATTTGCTTTCGAAATTGTATCAGAAGAAATACCTTGTGCTAAGTCTTGCTCACACGGAAAAGTTCATAGTGATACGATCACTTAGCACAAGCCGACAGCAAGGAGTAATTTGGGGGCTTCTGTTTGCTCAGGGATTGTTACGCATGGAGAAATCTGCCATGGGATCCAATACATACGGTAGAACCCACATGCCAGCAAACCATGGCTTATTACTGATACAATTCTCTGTTTACTTAGCACCCCATGGTTTATCAGTTCCACCAGAACTAAGTTCCACCAGAAGGAAATGCAGTAAATATCGATCTAAGTGTTGAACAAGTTCTTCTGATGAAGAACATCGAAATGCATGAAGAATTTTCTATTAAATAATAACTACAAGTTATTGGCTGTGCCTTTTGCATTTTGCTGCACTATCCTTTATTTGTTATAGTTAGAAATTCAGATATCACAATAAAGTATAGCTTCCTTAACCATGGTTTGGTGTGATGTCTGAATTGAGCCACTGTCAGACAAATCACAATAAAGTCCACCATGAAGGAAGGAAGAGAATGACCCCCATGATTTTGTCCACTAAATTCTAGTAAATGAAGGGATACCAAAGTTCCAAGGCTGACATGGTCCCAGTAAATATCACATTTTCTCACTAGTCTTCTTTAAGGAAGTTCAGTTACTAATGGTAAGAGAAGCATTATATGCTTCTAGGATCTCACATGGCAGGTGAATAAATTTTAGAATGAATGAATGATGGACATAATTCTTCCTCATACGGTCATTGTTCTGAGAAAAAGTTACGTTTTGGAGGGAACTGAGAAGATTCAAAGTGAACCGGGTGTTCTTCGTTTCTCTCTTGGTGATATCTCTGACAGAAAAAAAACTCTTTAAAATACAGAGTTTATAGTGCACACTTACATCAAAGGAAGAAGCACTCAGAGCATGCTCACGAACACTCTCACCTTTATTACTGGCATATTCCAAAGTTGAGCTCTGGCATAGGAAACATGGTTTGGCGGGAGGGCACCCTGCAGATTCCCCTTCTATGCACAGACTGCAGCCAAACAATTTGCAAGGTGACAACTGCTACTTTCTGGCCCTAGTCCCAGTATCTTCAAAACATGGCTATCACTAGAGCTCTGTCTGCCATAGAATGAGAGCTGGAAATATAAGAACTGGAATAGCAAAAGGCCTAGAGCCATCTACTCTAATGGGCACTGACCTTGTGGAAATGGGCAATGACCTTTGATGGAATATTAAAACTGGTTCACGCTGCTGCTTAAGGTAGCCTTTGGTACGTGTTGAAGGTTGCGTCTGTCTTCCCCATAGGTTTGCTCCAGATAGAAGAAATTGTTCAGGTTGAAGGGGGTCTGGAGGAGAGGGGGGCAGGGATCAGATGGAAGTCAGAAGCCCGTCTGACAGCTCCCGCTGGCCAGCAAACTCATTTCTTTTTTCTATGACAATGTGGGCAACCAGAGATGCTGGGACATCCTTCTATCCAGGTTTCAGTTTGTTTTTCTGATTGCACGCTGGACCGTTTCAGCTTCGAAAGCCTTCAGACATTCAAAAAGTGTTCTGCAGGTGCACCTTCTCTCATTGCTGTCCTCGTTGCTCCTCCATCATCTTTTAATCAATATCACTGATCAAACATCAATTAAGGAAGAGGTGTGCCGATCCTGCTGGGGGTGGGCAGCTGCATAGCTTGGCTCTCAGTTGTAGCCTTGCCCATTTTGCCAGACTGATTCAATGGAAATAGGGCTTGGATTACTTTGCTCCTGGCTGCCCCACTGCCCTGTCTGTTTGTCCAAAGTACCTAACAGGGGTTTCTTTGATTGTTTCATATCTGCTGGGGTGGGGAATTGGATAAGATACATGGTACATGGCCCCTAATGCTCCAGCCTTGCTCATTTGATCCCAATCCCATGCCTGACTCCCCAGGCTAAGCATATTCAATCATATTAATTGGATGTAGGTACACTTCACTGTAGAAGAAGAAGAGTTGGCTTTTATACGCCAACTTTCTCTACCACTTAAGGAAGAATCAAACTGGCTTGCAATCACCTTCCCTTCCCCACAACAGACACCCTGTGAAGCTCTAAGAGAGCGGTAACTAGACCAAGGTCCCCCTGCTGGCTTCATGTGTAGGAGTGGGGAAACCAACCCAGTTCACCAGATTAGCCTCAGCTGCTCATGTGGAAGAGTGGGGAATCAAACCTGGCTCTCCAGATTAGAGTCCACCGCTCCAAATTACTGCTCTTAACCACTACACCACGCGTAGTGAGTACTCTCAAGAGTACCTTGGTACAGTCAGTTCTGGGCATGTGCCAACACAAGGACTGCACTGGCTGATTAATGCTGCCACCTGCAGAGCAGCACATGCAACTTACCTAAATTGCATTCACATGATGGGCTTTTCTGCATGCTCACCTTACTCCTGATTTCCTTGGGAGTCAATCCACAAGCACTGGAATCGGTTTGGGCATGGTTGTTTCACATGTCTGTCCTCCCCATGCATTTTCACAGTTGTGGAGTCAGTTTGTTTTCTTCTGTATGTGGCTGACTAAAGAGCCAGCATGGTGTAGTGGTTAAGAGTGGTGGACTTTGTGGAGAACCAGGTTTGACTGCCACAGGAGGCAGAGCCAAACAGAATACCTCCCTTCACAAATCTCCTGGGAAGAAGAAAGGCCTGAATGGGGGGATGGAACCACATGCTGACAAAGGAAATCGCAGGTGCTTGCCGGTCTTCCTGATCCTCTGGTGGAAAACCATTTCATTTGACCACTAACAAGATTTGCCTTAAAATGGCCCTGCCCACTTTCTGAAAAGCTTGTAGGGTGCCAATAGAAGTACCGGCAGGCACCATGGGTTTCATATTGGGGAACCCTGCTATAGAGTAATGTTAGCACAATACCCAGGTACGTGTGGGTGCAGCTATAGTTCATTTTAAATGGTATATGATGATGATCCCAAGGCATTTGTAAATGCAAGCAAGCCTGTAAAGTGATGAATGCATATTAGCAAGGACCAGATGAATGAACCCTGCACTTCCAACCTTATTTATTCCATATCGAGGCTAGAATAGGTTATGGCAGTTTCATATTTGAACACTGGACCTTGTATGTATCTGCTTGAAAAGTGCTCCTTCCCGTGTTCATGCCGCAAAGGTAGGGTTGCCAACTCCAGCTTGGGAAATTCCTAGCATGGTGTAGTGGTTAAGAGCGGCAGGCGGACTCTAATCTGGAGAACTGGGTTTGATTCCCCACTCCTCAACATGAGTGGCAGACACTAATCTGGTGAACCGTGTTTGTTTCCCCACTCCTATACATGAAGCCTTCTGGGTGACCTCGGGCTAGTCACAGTTCTCTCCAAACTCTCTCAGCCCCTCACAAGGTGCCTGCTGTGAGGAAGGGAAGGGACAGTGATTGCAAGCGACTCTGAGAATCTTTAAAGATACAGAAAAGTAGGTTATAAAAAACCAACTCTCCTTCTCTGGAGATTTGGGAGTGGTACCTAGAGAAGGTAGAGTTTGGAGAAGGGAGGGAGCTCAGTGGGGATATGATGCTAAAGAGTCAGCCATCAGAAGCTGCCATTTCCTGCAGGGGAAGTGATTGATCTCTCTAATCTGGAATTCAGCTGAAATTCCAGGAGAATTCCAGGATCCACCTGGAGGTTGATAATGCTACTGAAAGGAGACTCATCCAGTGCAGAGTCCCCTCCGAAAGCCAAGAAGAAGAGTTGGTTTTCATATGCTGACTTTCTCTACCACTTAAGGCAGAATCAAATCAGCTTACAATCACCTTTCCCTTCCCCTCCCCACAACAGATGCCCTGTGAGTAGGTGGGGCTGAGAGAGCTCTAAGAGAGCTGTGACTAACCCAAGGTCACCCAGCTGGCTTTGTGTGTAGGAGTGGGGAAACAAATCCAGTTCACCATTAGCCTCCGCCGCTCATGTGGAGGAGCGGGGAATCAAACCTGTTTCTCCAGATCAGAGTCCAACGCTCCAAACCACCTCTCTTAACCACTACGCCACGCTGGCTCCCTAGAAGCAGAGGCCCTTTTGCAGAGACCTCATCTGGCGATTCCCCCTGTTTCTCCTCCTCCCAGGGAAACGTTTGCTGCATGTCTTTCCATTACATGCTTCTTCGTGACCTTTCCACTCTGGCAGAGAAGAGTCAGCGAAACACATAGGGGGTGATTCTTTGACTCTCACAAAAGAAGGGATTGTGGCACAGAAAGCATGTAATTGACTCAATTTTCCCTGCCTGTGCTCTGAATGCATTTTTCTGCCTCGGGATATATTTCAGCATATCTCTCCCCCCCCCCTTCTTCCCTTTTGTTCCGTAATAAAAAAAAGTGCATTGTTGGACCAGAGACTGAGCCTGAATGTTGCAGGAAGTCTCTGGAGTAGCTCAGACACTTTCCTGAACAAGCATCCTTCACACAGAGCTGAAAAGCAAAACCAGTAAGTGGAAGATAGGTCTGGTCCATCGCTGGCTGCTAGACATGGTGAGTAAAGGGAACCTCTATATACAGAGACAGCAAAGCTCTGAATACCAGTGCTAAGAGGCAGCATCAGGGGAAGGCCTTGGCCTCTATGCCCTGTTTGTTTGGCCCTTCAGGTTGCCAACCTCCAGGTATTGCTGAGATAAATATGCACAAGTACCAACAAAGTATGGCTGAGTAAACAATAGTACAAGGCTCAAACACTCAAATAACAAAGACGTATATTTGAAAGTTACAATAGTGAAAGTGCAGGAAGTGACAAAAAGGAAATTTAACACGAAATCTATTCACTAAGATCTAAAGGTCGATAAATATGATAAAGTCAATAAATATGTCTCGATAGAATCTTTAAAAGTTCATAATAAATATATTCAATCCTAGCGTTGTGGAAACGGAAGTCAGGAGAAGACGGAACGCGGTCCGGATGCCTTGCGTTTTCGCCGTCCCTCAGGGCGGCTTCTTCAGCTCTCCGTTGTAAACAGAAACTGTTCTCCTGCAGAGGCAAACATCCACAATAGAAAATTCTCTAGGCTACAATCTTTTAAACTATAATTAAGTCATCACATTTTTAAAGAAGATTACTATGCATCAACACCGATACAGTGAGCCGGTGTGGGGGGACATTCCTGGGGCAGGCCAGGGTGAGGAGCCGCCGGTAGCTTGCTTCCTGTCCCCTTTTGCCCCGTAACGCTGGTGCTGAGAGCATTGCTGCACCTGCTTTTCAGCAGGCGCAGCCTCGCTGTTCTCTATGGGGCAAAAAGGCCCCGTTTAACAAACAAAACAAAACAAAAAAGCCGCAAAAAGGCTTTTTCTTGTTTTTCGGTGTAGGTGGAACGGTTTTAGAAGGCGGCTAGATTGCACCTTCTCCCCTCTTTTCCCCTCCGACGATTCTCAGAAATGCACAGTTTATCTAATTTTTATGATATTGTTAAAGGTTTTTTGTTGTTTTTGTTTTTGCCCAACCTCCCAGTGTTTCCTCTATCCCTGAGTAGCCCCATTGTGCAGGTTTTGTGATTTGCATAATGGATTCATCATGAATATCAGATACAGGATGCTCCAAATCTGAATTACCGGTACTTCTGACATTTGGGAGCAGTTGATCAGACAGTTATATTCAGGCACCTTGCTGTCTGATTTCATTTCCCCAGCAGAAGGGGCAAGCAAAGGGAGATACATGCCTGACAGAGATGATATCAAACCAGAACTGTTAGCTGATCTTTTCACCCAACAGGTTTACCCCAGTTTGCATTTCCGTCCACAGCAAGCCTGCTTTCTGCCAGTCGTTGGACCATTTGTCTTTGGGAGAGTATTCTGATTTTATGTAAGCTTGGTTTCTGCGTTTGCAGGAATTGCTTTTTGCTTTGAGTCTGTGCCTGCTTAGTTGGGATAAAGACTTCGAGTAAGAGACACTATCCATCCTGATTGAGTAGGGGTTGTCATTCACAGTGGGCTTCCCATTGAAACCAATGGAAAGAACCATCAAATTGATTTCCTAATAAGCCTGAATTGTAATATCGAAGAACCCTGCTCAGGTTTCTAAAATGATAGGCAAGTGTCTCAAATTCAATGCTTTGTTGTTGTTGTTTTTACTTGCACTGGAAACAGCCATGTGCCCATAAACATCTGTGGTAGAGGGACAGGAAGAAGAGGGGAGTGTTGTTGGCAGAGTTCGAGAAATAATCTGATCCCAAGTTTGCTTTCAATGACTTTTAGTGCAACAGGATTTGCAGAAGGCAATAACACTGCAGGCCGCTAATACAACAGAGAGGCCGTCTGAGTGTAAGCACTAGCATGCACCAACACACAGCAGAGAGAGAAAAACAACAAGAGGCAAGCTGAAATGCAAGAGAAAACATTCAATAAATAAAACGACTCTTTCAGTGGTATTTACATTAGACTCTTAACAGGCTATTACTTCTCTGACAAGTGTGAGGAGAACAAAAAAGAGTGGAATATGTGCGTGTCTTTACAAAACTGGTAGAAAGGTACAATACCACCGTTTTGGGGGTTTGAGTGCTGAAGTGGCGATGTGATGTTTCTGGGGGTAAACCCGGAAGTAGCATGATCGTGTTAAGCGCAGCCATGCACGCATGTGATCACCCCACTCCTGCCCCCCAAAATCTCCCACTGATGGAGAGGGAGGACCTGGCAACCCTATTCAGAAGGAATATGGAGAAGTAACCTGCCGAACACCACGAAGGTATCGGCGAACGAACAGTTGAAAAACTGGCTCCCTGTTTGCCACTGGTGAACAGACTGTGAGCCAGATAGGTGGTCGTTTGAGCATTCCTTCTATTCAAGCAAGCAAGCCTGAGTTTGCACAAATCCATTTCCCACTGGCCAGGCCTGTCACAATTTCATCTGCCTCTGCTCTTGTACTTTGAACAATTGGGAGTTTTGCAGAGTGCTCAAAGGCACATACACCCAGCCAAGCATCATCTGGTTTGTGTACTGCTGTTAAACCAAGTTACACACAGCCTCTTTATCTTTACAAAACTAAAATGCTTCCTTTATTGTGAGGAACTCCATTCTAAACAGGATAGGATAGAGATAGGTTTCTAATCTAGTCTAACAAACCAGGATGGATGGAGATGCAGGATCCATGTCCTGCCAATATGGATCCAAGATGGAAAAGAGAATTGTGTGGGGAGAGAGGAAGAAAAGGAAAAGTTTTCCCCTGAGAGTAGCAATCTACACATCCAAGGGATAGAAACAGTGCAGTAGAAGGGAAAGGAAGTTCAGTGTCCTGATTTATCTGTCTCTCTGACTCTCTTGTAATCCCCCTCTGAGGTCTGGGTTTAAGAGACAGTGCAAAGTCCTTCAATTCCAACATGAACAACAGCCTGATATATAGCATTGAAGCTGCCCTTGTCACTTGATTTCCATGCCAGGAAATGTTTCACTTGCTAAAGTTTGGGATGTCTGGTATTTATTAAAAACCCAGGACCAGAGTCAGAAAGAAAAGGGTGTGGATCTTAATTATTGCTCCCTTTTGTGATGGACAAAAGCACGCAAGGCTCAATGACATGCTTAGAAGAAGAAGAAGAAGAGTTGGTTTTTTATATGCCGACTTTCTCTACCACTTAAGGGAGACTCAAACTGGCTTACAATCACATTCCCTTCCCCTCGCCACAACACCCTGTGAAGTAGGTGGGGCTGAGAGAACTCTAAGAGAATTGTGACTAGCCCAAGGTCACCCAGCTGTCTTCATGTGTAGGAGTGGGGAAACCCACCTGACTCACCAGATTAGCGTCCGCCACTCATGTGGAGGAGTGGGGAATCAAACCCAGTTCTCTAGATTAAAGTCCACTGCTCCAAACCACTACACCACGCTGGCTGTTTACCGGTAGCTTGGAAAGAAGGCGGTTAAGGGGAGGCATGATAGAGGTCTATAAAATTATGCATGGTATGGAGAGAGTGGACAGGCAGAAACTTTCCTCCCTCTCTCATAATACTAGAATGCGGGGTCATCTGCTGAAGCTGAAGGTTGAGAGATTCAAAACAGATAAAAGAAAGTATTTCTTCACACAACACATTGTCAAATTGTGGAACTCCCTGCCCCAGGATGTGGTGATGTCTCCCAACTTGGAAGGCTTTAAGAGGGGAGTGGACATGTTCATGGAGGATAGCAAAATTGGATACTAGTCATGATGCATACCTATCTCTCCAGGATCAGAGGAGCATGCCCATTATATTAGGTGCTGTGGAACCCAGGCAGGACAATGTTGCTGCAGTCATCTCATTTGTGGGCTTCCTGGAGGCACCTGGTTCGCCACTGTGTGAACAGACTGCTGGACTTGATGGGCCTTGGGCTGATCCAGCAGGGCTTTTCTTATGTTCTTATGAATGCTTTGTGAGTAATGTATAGCAGCAGTATCAAAAAGCAAGGCAAACTCTCTCTGTCCTGCTCCTTCCACTGAATTTGTCAGAAAGACCCTTTTACCACCCCTTATGTCCAATCACGGAGATAATTTGTTGCGAAGAAGCAATAACTGCACACCCAACCAGGAAAATCTGCAGGAGGTACTTAGGTGTGTATAAGACGACTCAATGACATGACTCATTAGTGACCAAGGATTTACCAGCGATTTAGTGTGGCAACCAAAGGTCTCCCAAGATGTAAATAGCTTCTGAATGAGCTCTGTGTCTGGGGATGTCCCAGTACATTCTGTATGGTAGGAATTCCCCAACCCCTCTCTAGGTTCTTGTTTTATTGATATGCTTTTAGCTGGGTTTTTTTTTGCTCTGCTCAGAGGAGAGCAAAATTGGAATAGTTTTTCTGAAGTCAGGATGTGCTTGAACAGATGGGTGCTCCGGAAGGCAGCGACGGCTCTGTTTACGGGTGTTCTCAGGATCTCATTGGTTCAACGTGCTGCACTTTGTAATGGAATTAGTTCCTGGGGCCTCCGGCGTTAATTTCATTAATGCATTTTCAGCAGGTATCTCTTTAACACCCAAGCCCTAAACACATTAAGTAGAAGGAAGTAGGTTGCCTTGAAATGAAACTCTATAAAAATACAAATATAAACACAAGACCCAACCTGATTTACATTCTGACTCTGTGGCCCATTAGCTGGACCTCCAGTGGATGGAATCCCAGGTGGTTTGTGCTTTCCCTGCAATGGATTAAAACTATAGTTAGGGAAAACACAAGCCATGGTTTGGCCAGTATAACTGTCCATGCATAAAGAGAGGGTGGAAAGGGGAGGGTGGCTAGGGAACTCTTCAAGGCCTTTCTTGCTCTCCTTTCTTAAATTCACTTCAAAGAGCCTGGTTACCTTGAGCAGACTTCTTTCCATTAAAGCCACTGGGGAAAGTCTTGGGCCTTTAATGTTGGAATATACATCCTTTGCAGTGTCACTTAACTGCAGATCCAGTGGGGGTCTCACCATAGAGAGAGATAGACAGATAGATAGATAGATGATAGATAGATAGATAGATAGAGAGATAGAGAGATAGAGAGATAGAGAGATAGAAAGAAAGAGAGAGAGGGGGAGAGAGAGAGAGAGAGAGAGGATAGGACAGAAGAGGGCGGAAGGACTATTTGATATCTCTCTCTCTTCCTATGCTTTGATGTTTAGACTGATAATCTTAGGGTTGCTTTTGATTTCACTCACTTCTCTTTGTTCTCTCGTCTCATCAGCATCACTGATGCTGAAAGCTAGGAGCAGCACGCCGCTCTGCGTGCAGGCCTTCCACACCCACACAATGGGGTGGAAAGCAGATACCTTTTCATACTTAGAAACCTAGAAAGTTAGATTAGATTAGTGGACTTGTCTTGTCCTTTTCTATCAGAAGTGTATTTCAACAATAAATGAGTTTTTAGTTTCATTAGCAGAAAAGCCTGATGCCTTTTCTTTTGTTCCAGTGAGCGCACACACGTGGGATTCTGCTGTTGCTGTAAGCCTAGAGCACTCTGCTACATAAACGGAAAATATCAGAACCAAGATATATTTCCAACATTTAATGCTTGGCTGTTACCCTCACGGTCACCCCTCTGATGACTTCTGGTCTTTGTTTTGATTATGCACGCCATTTCCGACTGTCAAAGGTAGCCTTGCACTCCCCCTGCGTTTCCCCGCATTTCCCCGCAATTTCAAATTTGAGATAAAATTAAGGTTGCCTGCTCCGGGAAATACTTGGAGACTATTGGGGCGGAGCCTGATGAGGCCAGGGTTTGGGGAGAGGAAGGACTTCAATGCCATAGAGTCCAATTGCCAAAGTGGCCATTTTCTCCAGGTGAACTGATCTCTACTGGCTGGAGATCAGTTGTAATAACAGGAGATCTCCACTTAGTACCTGGAGGTTGGCAACCCTAGATAAAACTGAAAACACAGGCAAAAACATGGGGAAATGCAGGGGGAGAGAGAGGGGCGACCTCTGATGGTTGGAAATGGCATGCATAATCAAGACAAAGACCCGAAGCTGTCGGAGGGGTGACTGCAAGGGAAACAGTCATGCATAAAAGGCCTTGGTGGGCCAATGGCCTGGGGAGTCAGCCTATCGCTGGGCAGGCCAGCGCAAGGCTTCCCCATCTCCCTTGAGACACCATGCACTGTGTGTGTGTGTTAAGTGCCGTCAAGTCGCTTCCGACTCATGGCGACCCTATGAATGAAAGTCCTCCAAAATGTCCTATCTTTGACAGCCTTGCTCAGATCTTGCAAATTGAAGGCTGTGGCTTCCTTTATTGAGTCAATCCATCTCTTGTTGGGGCTTCCTCTTTTCCTGCTGCCCTCAACTTTTCCTATCATGACGGTCTTTTCCAGTGACTCTTGTCGTCTCATGACGTGACCAAAATACGACAGCCTCAGTTTAGTCATTTTAGCTTCTAGGGTCAGTTCAGGCTTGATTTGATCTATAACCCACTGATTTGTTTTTTTGGCAGTCCACAGAATCCGCAACACTTTCCTCCAACACCACATTTCAAAGGAATCAATTTTCTTCCTATCAGCTTTCTTCATTGTCCAGCTTTCACACCCATACATAGTAATAGGGAATATGATGGCATGAATTAATCTAGTCTTGGTGGCCAGAGTCATATCCTTTCACTTCAAAATCTTTTCTAGCTCCTTCATGGCTGCCCTTCCCAGTCTCAATCTCCTTCTAATTTCTTGGCTGCAGTCTCCCTTTTGGTTGATGGTGGAGCCAAGGAATAGAAAGTCTTGAACAATTTCAATATCCTCATTGTCAACCTTAAAGTTGTGTAATTCTCCTGTAGTCATTACTTTTGTTTTCTTGATGTTCAGCTGCAGTCCTGCTTTGGCACTTTCTCTTTTAACTTTCAGCAGTAGTTGTTTCAAATCTTCACTATTTTCTGCCAATAATGTAGTGTCATCAGCATATCTCAAATTATTAATGTTCCTCCCTCCAATTTTCACTCCACCTTCATCTAAATCTAATCCTGCTTTCCTAATTATATGTTCTGCATATAGATTGAAGAGATAGGGAGATAAAATACATCCTTGTCTGACACCTTTGCCAATTGGAAACCATTCCGTTTCTCCATATTCTGTTCTAACTGTGGCCTCTTGTCCAGAGTACAGGTTGCGCATCAAAACGATCAGATGTAGTCGCACACCCATTTCCTTTAAAACCAGCCATAGCTTTTCATGATCCACACAGTCAAAAGCTTTGCTGTAATCTATGAAACACAAGCTGATTTACTTCTGAAATTCTCTCGTACGCTCCAGTAACCAGCGTATATTTGCAATATGATCTCTAGTGCCTCTTCCTTTTCTGAAACCAGCTTGAACATCAGGCATTTCTCGTTCCAAATTAAGGTTGCCTGCTCCGGGAAATACTTGGAGACTATTGGGGCGGAGCCTGATGAGGCCAGAAGTCACCACTGCTGCGAGGTGGACGTAAGCCAGTGGCCCTGCCTGTGTGGCAAACACCACCTTGAGCCAAGGGTGCAAGCTGGTGAGAGCCTCTCCTTCCTTCCCCACTCCATTAGGGGGAGCCATGGCAAAGTTGTTTTCCGGGGAGGGGGTTGCCTCTCAGTTAGGGTTGCCAGGTCCTTCTTCGCCACCGGCGGGAGGTTTTTGGGGCGGAGCCTGAGGAGGGTGGGGTTTGGGGAGCGGGGAGGGGCTTCAATGCCATAGAGTCCAATGGCCAAAGCCGCCATTTTCTCCAGAGAAACTGATCTCTACCGGCTGGAGATCTACCGGCTGGAGATCAATTGTAATAGCAGGAGATCTCCAGCTAGTACCTGGAGGTTGGAGGAGGAAAAAAGACACCTCTGTACAAATATCCAGGGGATAAGAAAATCAGTACAGCAAATCAACAAATTCTTATTGTGACTACACACATATATATTACAAAAATAGTCACGTTGACCATCAACATACAAAACGCAACATGCATCAGACACAAAAGGTGGGTAATAAATAGGGTGAGTACACTTCAGTCAATAATCTTTCTATGTTTCTTTTCCCACAGGAGCAGGTTTGTATGGACGAAAGGATGTTGATGGTCAACGTGACTATTTTTGTAATATAGATGTGTGTAGTCACAATAAGAATTTGTTGATTTCTAATAATATTCGCTCCTGTACTGATTTTCTTGGTACCTGGAGGTTGGCAGCCCAATCCACCCCTGCTTCCTTCCAGCTGCAGGGAATTGTGAGTCTTCTCAGACTTCTTCAGACTCTTATGTGGCTTCTCAGGAATCCAGCCTCACGTCCACTTCAGTTGATTTTAGTGGCTAGAAGAAGGACCCAGACATTTCAGAGGACAGACGTTAAAAAACAAGAGGGACATCTTCTGATTTGATCTTTGCTTACACATTATTCTGACTGTTTTTGGATGTGGTTTTATTCTGGTTTCTGCATTGCTTGGCTTTAATTTTCTGCCGCCTTTCTATTGTGGGGCAAAAACGCACGGTCGCTTGAGCCTCCTTTCTTCCCTGTTCCAGCCAGGATCCAGCCAGGATCGAACGCACGGCCGTGCGTTCGATCCTGGCTGGATCCTGGCTGGAACAGGGAAGAAAGGAGGCTCAAGCAACCGTGCGTTTTCGCCCGTGGTGTAAATTGTTGGATTGATCTAAATTGTTTCTTAAGAACATTTCTATTCCACTCTTCCAGGGCAGGTTACAACATAATAAAAATAGTGTACAAACCTATTAATGAAAGAAAGAAAGCCCTCATTTATGTTTATTTAATGTTAGCCTCCTTTTATTCTTTTCAACAAATATCATGAGGGTGGAATAATTTTTCATTGGAAGAGGGATGTGTGGAACAACTACCCATCTGATCAAGCCATCCTGTCAGGAAAGAATGGGGGGGGGGGAGGGGTGTCTGAGCTCCTTAAAGACGCCAAGGCACCAAGGAAGTAAGTGGATTACGTTGTGCCGATTTGTATTAGATCTAGGTTAGCATCTGCTTAGCGTCCTGCGGGCTGACTGACAGCAATCGGTGGAACACACAGGAGACTGTCTGCCGATCTTGGTCACAAAGTAGTACATTTTTTATACCACTCTTCCTCCAAGGAACACATGGAGGCGTACATAGTTATCGTCTGCTCCATTTTCTCCTCACTGCAAATCTGTGAGGAAAGTTAGGCAGTATGAGCATGCATGGCCCAAGGTCACCCAGCAAGCTTCGTGGCAGAGGGGGGATTTGAACCTGGGTCTCCCAGATTGTCGCTTGACACTCTCTCATCACTACATCACACTGCCACGGGAGTTCATCCCATGGAATATTATGTTGTGGATCTACCACTATCCAGTTGTATGTCACACATGAACACATGAAGCTGCCTTGTACTGAATACTTGGTCCATCAAAGTCCGTATTGTCTACTCAGACCGGCAGCGGCTCTCCAGGGTCTCAGGCAGAGGCCTTTCACATCACCTACTTGCCTATTCCCTTTAACTGGAGATGCTGGGGATTGAACCTGGGACCTTCTGCATGCCAAGCAGATGCTCTACCACTGAGCCACGGCCCCTCCCCAATACAATATGTTAATACATCAATCATCAAAAAGTCTATATGCATATCAGCAACATCTGGCAATCCAATAAATCAAGGTATTCAATCAGAGTCCAGTATTGTTTGAGATGAGAACCATTCATGAACAGGAAATTTATAAGCAGGAGACGGGATATCCGGATTGATATTCAGCCGTTTTATCCAAGCAGATTTCCTCAGTCCTATGTGACTGTTGCCACTACTAGTACTCAGTAAGCACAAACGTGGTTCTGCATTGCGTAGAATTCAGAAACTCAGTTTGGTGGGCATTTATGTCTATATATATACATTTTTTAATTATGTCTGTTTAGCTACACGTGCTGTTATTTTTGATACTTTATTGTATTCAGCATAGGTTTTCGTTTTGTATTTGTGGATCTACTGCTGGCAGCTCTTGAATGTTAGTCCCTTCAGTCTCTGACTCTCCCGTGGATTACTGTGATGGTGAAACTACCAGATCATGCCAAGGCTGGCCTTTGAGCATCCTGAACAGTCTCAGTTTTTCACCCGCGACTGTTAAACCTGTCATCCTCACTCTGCTCTTCAAAAAGGAAGCATTTTGGAAGCCACGGAAGAGAATTCAAGTGACACTTTCCCCATTTGTCTCGGTTTATTTGTAAACCTCAGAGTCTCAGAGCACACGCACCCTCCTGTGAATCGTCTCATTCAGTGAGCAGAACTCTGCATTCTTCTGACTGGATCGTAAAACTATTATATAATGGAGGATGAAGTGCCTTTCCAAACAAGCCTAGCAGTGTAGAGACGGTCTCCCTTGTCTAGAAAGCACTCAGCAGTGTTCACGCAACACAGAAATGAAGATAATTTCTCATAATTTGATTAGTTTAATAAGCTTGCAAGCTTTTGAGAGCTAGGATGGTGTCGTGGTTAGAGAACCTGACTGGGGATCTGGGAGATCCAGGTTTGAACCACTCTCTGCCATGGAAACTCAGTGGGCGACCTTGGGCCAGTCATTCTCTCTGTCTCTCTGTCTGTCTCAGCCTAATCTTTCTCACAAGGTTTAGGGTGCCAGGTCCCTCTTTGCCACTGGCAGGAAGTTTTGGGGGCGGAGCCTGAGGAGGGCAGGTTTGGGAAGGGGATGGACTTCAATGCCATAGAGTCCAATGGCAAAAGCAGCCATTTTCTCCAGGGCGACTGATCTCTATCGGCTGGAGATTAGTTGTAATAGCAGGAGAGCTTCAGCTAGTACCTGGAGGTTGGCAACCCTAACAAGGCTGTTGTTGTGAGAATTAAATGGAGGAGGGGAGAATGATATTAAAAGCTGCTTTGGGCCCCCACTGGGGGAAAAACAAGATATAAATAAGCAAGGCTGATATAATCAATCCCTGGACTGGATCCAGACTTACATTTTTGCCCCCAGATCCAAATGTGCCCCCCCCAAATCTGCACCTGTGGGAGAGGGGAATCTTGGAAGCAGGTTTCAGGGGGCATTTGGGGCTGCAATGGGATAGGGGAGGCAAGAAAGTTGTGCTCTGTGGGTGGAAATCCTTGCAACCCATGGAAATGTCTTGCCTGGAGCCAAGCCGTGTTTTGCACTCTAACTATTTCTGGGTACCTGGTGAAACACAACGAGGAAATACTGACGAAATTTGGTCTCTCCTAAAGTTGCCAACTTTTATATGAGGAGGGGGTATGGCTCAGTGGCAGAGCAGAAGGTCCCAGGTTCAATCCCCGGCATCCCCAGTTAAAGGGACTAGGCAAGTAGATGATGTGAAAGGCCTCTGCCTGAGACCCTGGAGAGCCGCTGCCGGTCTGAGTCGACAATACTGACTTTGATGAACCAAAGGTCTGATTCAGTAGAAGGCAGCTTCATGTGTTCATGGATATTTTGATGGAGCTCCCCTGCCTTTAACACCTTCCCAGCAGGCCGACATTCAACAGATGCCCCTTTCCCAACATGGAGATGCAGGGAAAGAAAAGGCGGTTCAATTTCCGCCTGTCACATTTGTTAAAATCATAGGAGCTCTGCCAGAAGAATAGGTGGCAAGCTTAGAGTAGCCGGGAACTTAAGAATTTCCATCAAGCACAACTTTGGCCAGAAAATACTTGATTATTCTTGGAGACCCACACCACAACAGCTGCATGCGTTGGACCATATGTCACCCTCTCAATTAATTACTCCAAACAGGCATTGATTTTTGATTAGTACATACTTCAAGTAATACCCTTTCCCTCTCCTCCCAATTTATTTCCCCCCGCTTTTGATTTGTGACCTATACCAGGGCTGCGAAGCATCGATTGGTCTTGTGGCTGATGGATTAAGCTAGCGCTCGGGCACAAAACAAGTGTACAGGGAGGGGGGAAGGAGAGAGGAAAAGCCCTGCCCAGAACTGAATGGGAGAGCAGTCACCAAATCCTGCCTGAATCCAGCCGTCAGCGGTCACTGCCTGGAGGGTAACAGCAGAACTTCCTCCGACAAGATTTCAGCTTCGCTTCGACAGGCAGCTGCCACTGAATTTCTGGAGAGGGCTTTCCTCGCCCTGGGTTTGCCAGCCAGCTTTGAATATTTCCCCCACTGTTCTTGGAGTCGGAGGCACCGTTGCAATTCCAAAGGAAGAGATGCGCTGAAGATTAAACATGTATGGGAATTATCCACACTACATTAAGTTTCCCACAGGCTTTGGCAGTAAGTATTTCCACAGGCGGTTTCAGCTTTCGAGTTTTAGATACAAGGAGCGATTTGGCAGCCTGAGCACAGAAGGGCGGGGGGAGATGCAAATGGAGAAATAATACTCTGTTATAGGAAAAGAGATGGTAGTTTGTGCACCTCTTAAAGCAGAAAGAGGTTTCTAATTAGGAAGAAACTCCATGATCTTTAATGTGACTCAGCGGGGCTTTGAGTTGTGTTTAAACTTTGAAGCGAGGTGTTGCTTAAACTGGCAGATTGTGTATATTGTGAATTAGTGTAGTCTGTGTAACAGAATTCTGTTGCCCGTCATCCTAACACATGGTGCCTCTACTGAATAGATTTTCGTCAGAATGAAAGGGATAAATTGGATTATCTCATTGAAATCATGTTCTAGAAACTCCATCCCCCGCCTGCCCTACGTCCTTTGCAGTTACCCATAGGCAGTTACCCACATGCAATTCTAGGCAGATCTGCTCAGAAGTATGTCCTGTTTAGGGTTGCCAACCTCCAGGTAGTAGCAGGAGATCTCCTGCTATTTCAACTGATCTCCAGCTGATAGAGATCAGTCCCCCTGGAGAAAATGGCCGCCTTGGCAATTGGATTCTATGGGACTGAAGTCCCTCCCCTCCCCAAACCCCGCCCTCCTCAGGCTCCGCCCCAAAAACCTCCCACCGGTGGCGAAGAGGGACCTGGCAACCCTAGTCCTGTTGCATTCTGAAGGGCTTACCCCAAAAAAGTGTTCTTAGGATTGCGCTTGGCTTACTCTGTTGTTGACACTTTAGACTGAGAGTTCATAGGGTTGAATGCTCTTCCATATTCAAAGTATCTGCACATGAAAAAAAACTTGTTGAGGAAAAGACTGTTCTGTGGGCAGGGATGTTGTATATGAGTTTGAGCTTTCAGGGATATGAGTGTCATACCTGCAGTCTGAAATGGTCAAGGTATTGGGTGGTGGTCTAGGTGGTTACTAGGCCTGAAACTAACCTCAAAGCAAATGAGAACATCCTAAACCTGTTTGGCTTAGATACAGTAAGTAAGTTACAGTGCATTCCTGAAATGCGCTGGTGGCCACAGCGAAATGCCTTAGGAGGCCAATGAAGGCCTCCGCTGGTGCAGGGGCCCACACTGCCAGCGCCCGGACAGCTCACGCTGGTGTGAGTGGCCCCAGTGTCAGTGTGCCAGCCCGGACGACGGTCCCTGGCCATGGCTGCACCAGCACTGGGCCCGGCCGCGGCTGCAGCCTCCTGCCAGCCTCCAGACGCCGGCACAGGCTGCGCTGGCGAGCTGGGTGTTCCGGCGCCCTGGGAGGCATTCCCAGGGCATTCCGGCGCCGGGTTGGGGGGCGGGGTCGACGTTAGTCGGCCTCCCGAGCTGTTTCGGCTCGGAAACGGCCCTTTTTGTTTTAACAAAAATACGCCAGTTTTTTGCTGGCGTATCTCCCATGCAAGGGTTGCATGGTTTTTTCGTGCCAGGTAGGGGTTTCGGCAGCTGGGCTGCCTCCTAAAACCGACGCAGGCATTCCTTTCAGGAATGCGCTGTAAATGTGCTGCATTTGTATGGTTTGGGAAGTGCAGCATGGTTTACCACTAGATAGGGTTGCCAACCTCCAAATAGTAGATAAATAAGAACCAGCACTTAGCTCAATTATGCAAAAAGTATCAAACAGTGTATTAATTATACAATACAGTGACAACAATGGTGAAGTGCGGAAGAATGGAAGAATGGAAGGAAAACGTCTTCTGGAATTGTAACGTTTTTCGAAATTATTGCTTCTTCAGCCTTTATGATAATATGGAATTCTTAAGCGCCATGAATTCCATATTATCGTAAAGGCTGAAGAAGCAATAATTGCAAAAAACGTTACAATTGTTACCTTGGAGAGAAGATGCAGCCTGATTCATGGCGCTTAAGATGTTTTCCTTCTATTCATCCGTCCTTCCATTCTTCCGTGGAACTGGGGTTCGTGCCCCCTCCTTGTAGTACATGAGAACATCAAGAGTGGTCTATGCTAAAGTCTATCTTGACACTGTTTAAGACCGTTGGATCTTCTGGTTCCTTGAAAAGTTCATTGTGACACGTTTTTGGAGACTTTGTTACTTCCTGTTTGTGTTCATTGTTCTTGCACCAATTTGTGTGTTTTTTTTGTTTGCACTTCATCATTGTTGTCACTGTATTGTATAATTAATACACTGTTTGATACTTTTTGCATAATTGAGCTGAGCTGCATAATTGAGCTGAGTTGCATAATTGAGCTGAGTGCTGGTTCTTATTTATCTGCTATACTGTACAGCGCAGGTGATTTTTGTGTTTGAACCTCCAGGTAGTAGCTGGAGATTTCCTGCTATTACAACTGATCTCCAGCTAATAGAGATCAGTTCCCCTGGAGAAAATGGCCGCTTTGGCAACTAGACTATAGCATTGAAGTCTCTCCCCTCCCCAAATCCGGCCCTCCTCAGGCTCTGCCCCAAAAACCTGCCACCGGTGGCGGAGGGGGCCCTAGCAAACCTACCACTAAATGTGAATGAGCGAGCAGCCATGCAATCCTAAGGGAAAAAATTACACCCTTCCATTGAAGTAAGTTTTGCTTAGAAGGATGTAACTTCACATAGGATAGCTCTGGAAGGTATGAGCTGTTCCTTGAAAAATGGAAATTAAACTATAAATACGTAAAGGTTTAATGACAGAAGAGTATAGATGTTAGAAGATGTTAGAATCGCTATTATATTTTTATGTTGGGAAAAATGATTGGTGTAGGCTGTGCAACGGATATACAGTATATATTCCCACAATCTATACTAACATGTAAAGGTTGAACTATAGTAGAGTGCAGTAGAATAATTAATGTTAGAAGGCTAGAACAGATACTAATTTTGATACTTCTACAATCTATATTTTTATGCTGGGAAAACTGTCCAGATTTGTGTAGGTCATGTAGCATGAAACATCTATGTATATAAGTAACTCTTTTTCCCCCCTCTGAACTGATTCATTTCTTGAATGTTCCCTTTCCCTGTACTTTCCCTACCTTCCCCTTCATATTAAAAATAAAAATTATTTTTTTAAAAAAGGATTGCACTGGAAAGGAACTGGGTGTTGGCTAAATATTGAATTAGGATGTTGAAGATCTGGGTTGCTGCCTGTGTTGAGCCTAAGGTCCACATGCTAGAAAGTCCTGGAGATGCTGTAGGGTTTCCCACCTGCAAGTGTGGCCTGGGGTTCTTCTGGAAACTCCAGACTTGAGAGACCAGTTCCCCTGGAGATTGGGAAATACCTGAAGATTTTTGGGGCGGAGCCTGAGGAGGGTGGGGTATGGGGAGGAGAGGGACTTCAATACCATAGAGTCTAATTGCTAAAGTGGCTATTTTCTCCAGGCAAACTATTCTCTATCGGCTGGAGATCAGTTGTAATAGTAGGAGAACTCCAGCTAGTACCTGAAGTACAGCTTCAGAGGGTGGGCTCTGCAGCATCGCATCACTTCTCAGCTCCCTTCCCAAGCATTACACCCAAATCTCCAGGGATTTCCCAAAGTGCAATTAGCAACCCTAAATTGCTACTCCACAATGTCTCTTTGCTTCCTTCTCCTCATAGCATCCAGATGAACAAAACACAGAATATGGCGTTATTGTTAGAGTTGCCAACTTCCAGGTAGTAGCTAGAGATCTCCTGCTATTATAACTGATGTCTAACCTGGAGAAAATGGTCACTTTGGCCATTGGACTCTATGGCATTGAAGTGCTCCCCTCCCCAAACCCCACCCTTCTCAGGCTCCACCTCCAAAACCTCCTGCCGGTGGCGAAGAGGGACCTGGCAACCCTAGTTATTGTGCTTTTATGTATTGGTTGGCCACAAGGTACTAGAGCTGTCGCAAGCATCACGGTGAATATATTCAGGCAGGCAAATGTACCATTTATTTAAACCACCACGATCATGCATGAGCTGAATCTTGGGTTTTCTTGCCTGACCGTCATCTGACTCAATCACCCGTTGAATAGTTTTGCAGCTGCGCAGTATCTGTGGAGGCAGAGTTGCATTTACTTTTGTGTTGCAGCTGCTTTTGCATCTGGGCAGTAGGTGAACTTGATTTCCCTCTGGGCTCATGGATGGTTGGGTCAGGTTATTAAACACTCTGTGTGTGTGTGTGTGTGTGTGTGTGTGTGTGTGTGTGTGTGTGTGTGAAGTGCCGTCAAGTCGCTTCTGACTCACAGCGACCCTATGAATCAAAGTCCTCCAAAATGTCCTATCTTTGACAGCCTTGCTCAGGTCTTGCAAACTGAGGGCTGTGACTTCCTTTACTGAGTCAATCCATCTCTTGTTGGGTCTTCCTCTTTTCCTGCTGCCCTCAACTTTTCCTAGCATGACAGTCTTTTCGAGTGACTCTGGTCTTTTCATAATGTGACCAAAGTCCGACAGCCTCAGTTTAGTCATTTTAGCTTCTAGGGTCAATTCAGCCTTGATTTGATCTATAACCCACTGATTCGTTTTTTTTGGCAGTCCATGCTATCGGTAACACTCTCCTCCAACACCACATTTCAAAGGAGTCTACTTTATTCCTGTCAGCTTTCTTCATTGTCCAGCTTTCACACCCATACATAGTAATAGGGAATATGATGGCATGAATTAACTTAATCTTGGTGGCCAGTGACACATCCTTACACTTCAGAATCTTTTCTAGCTCCTTCATGGCTGCCCTTCCCGGTCTCAATCTCCTTCTGATTTCTTGGCTGCAGTCTCCCTTTGGGTTGATGATGGAGCCAAGGAATAGAAAGTCTTCAACAATTTCAATTTCCTCATTGTCAACCTTAAAGTTGTGTAATTCTCCTGTAGTCGTTACTTTTGTCTTCTTGACACTACTGCCTCTTTTGCTTCGTATGGCAATTACAGACAAAACCGCTAACATGGAAGCAATATTGAACTGATTATGTAAAAAAATGTTTCAGGATCTTACATTAATACCATTTCCCTATATGCTTGAACAACGTGTTAACTGGACGTGGAAGAGCCTGAGAAAGTGTTAATCTGCATGCACAACTGGATGGTTCTTTTTTCACCTCTGCTGCTTGAATTTTGTTATTCAAAGGGAATCCGTGAAGTAATCCAGACCTGACAAAGCACACGTTCAGTATTTGCTGTACTAACTTTATTGAACCTAAGGGATCAAGATCCACCCCTGTGGTACTTTTCGCTTCTAGGTGCTGAGTGAGCGTCAATAGTTTCACATGTGTTTTTTTAAGGTATTCCAACAGTGCAATTCCAAACACAGTTACACCCTTCTAAATTCCACATAAATCAGTGGGTTTAGAAGGGTGTAACTTGCTTGAGGACTGTACTGTAAGACATCTTCGGACTATCTGTACAACTGCAGCAAACACTAGGGTTGCCAGGTCCCCCTTCACCACTGGCGGGAGGGTTTTGGGGCGGAGCTTGAGGAGAGCAGGGTTTGGGGAGGGGAGGAACTTCAATGCCATAGAGTCCAATTGCCAAAGTGGCCATTTGAATGTTCAAGGGACTACATATAAGGGAATTTCAGATGAGGCTGTTTGGTCATTCTCCGGTTTTGTTGAGTGGAGCGTGTATTGCTAAATAATTCACTGCCCTGGCCATGGATCTTCTGTGACCCCTATTCATAATGCTCTGCAATTACATTTAGATTATAACCTTAAAGGTAATCTTCCATGGACAATTAGTTTGTTGGTAATAACTGGATTTGGCTTCAGTGCAAGGGACTGAGGAAGGATAATCTTTGGAGAATTCTTTCTTGTGTTGAATAACAGTAAAGATATCTGGTAGCAACACTGATCCTTCGCTGTTCTGCTATAAGACTGAAGTATTATGACCAAGGACCTTCCTGGTCATAGGTGGTTTTGATATACTTCCCAGTAAATTTCCACGATACTAGTTCGGGACGCTTGCTGCAATGGGTGTATGAGTTGGGAGGCAGAAACAAAATGGCTTGTACCCTACCATTCTGGTCAGAATATCTTGTTATTAATTTGAATCCAGATTCTCTAAAACTATCCCTGAAAAGAACAAGGTTAAAAAAAGAGATGGTTGTTTGGTTCAAAGAAAGCAGTGTGGTGTGTTTGTGTGTTAAGTACCGTAAAGTCGCTTCCAATTCATGACGATCCCATGAATCAATGTCCTCCAAAATGTCCTATCCTTAACAGCCTTGCTCAGACCTTGCAAATTGAGGGCTGTGGGTTCCTTTGTGGAATCAATCCATTTTTTCTTGGGTCTTTCCTGCTGCCTTCAATTTTTCCTAGCATGATTGTATTTTCCAGTGACTCTTGTCTTCTCATAATGTGACCAAAGTACGACAGCCTCAGTTTAGTCATTTTAGCTTCTAGGGTCAGTTCAGGCTTGATTTGAACTATAACCCACTGATTTTTGTTTTTGCAGTCCACGGTATCTGTAACACTCTCCTCCAACACCAAATTTCAAAGGAATCTACTTCCTTCCTATCAGCTTTCTTCATTGTCCAGCTTTCACACCCATTCATAGTAATAGGGAATATGATGGCATGAATTAACTTGATCTTGGTTGTCAGTGACATCATACATATATACATATTAATATAGTAGGTAAAGGTAAAGGTCCCCTGTGCAAGCACCGGGTCATTCTTGACCCATGGGGTGATGTCACATCCCGATGTTTCCTAGGCAGACTTTGTTTGCGGGGTGGTTTGCCAGTGCCTTCCCCAGTCATCTTCCCTTTACCCCCAGCAAGTACAAAATTTAAAATACAATTAAAATCATAGCTAAACTAATACATATTATCTATGTACCTCCCCACCTTGGGGAGGCTGTTTCAACAAGGTGGCTATAAACCAAAGATGACAATAGGAGGACCAACAACCAAGATCAGTGTCATTCCTTCAGGGGGATGGAGACAGAAGGACACAGGAAAAGGGGGAAAAAACAAGGGGAACGAAGGAAAGTAACAGGAAGGGAAGGGAGGAAAAGGAAAATGGAAGGAAGGGAAAGGGAAGGAGAAGAAACATTTCTGACATTTCCCACTGGATTTCATACCTACGAAAACTCCCCAGTTCAACATTCCCCACAAGTTTCTGACATTTACTGTAATATAATCTAAAACGAATGCCAGGCTCTCCTACTGCAGCAAGGATAACCCTGCCCAATATGTCTTTGCAGCTTTGCAGTTGCTCAGCTTTTAGCATCGTCGTCTGTTCCGAGTCTCCCCTGCAACACAACAATTTAGCTGGGGCGTGCTTTTCCTGGATCATCTGGATAAATAAATTGCCTAGTATGACACACACGCGAAGTCTCTCTTGGCATTTAAACAATGCACTGTTGTTCCAGGTGGGGGCTTATAATTTTGCCCCTCTTGAAATGCAAGCTAGAAAATGAAGCCAGTCTTGATTGGGCTGGGGAATAGGCCCACGCTCTCCCCTTCTATGTTGATGCAGCATGGTAAGCAGATTCACCTGTCAGCTTGTATTATCTGCCTGACAGGTACAAGGACCACCATGGCCCATTTTTAAATGTCATGTGGAGTCTCCTGGAATGACTGAGATTTTGGTCCCTCTGGGTTGCTGCTGCTGAGCAGGGCTTCTGTTCATTTCTGAAATAACATCATTATTTGAAGAGCGAACCTATTGGAGTTGTAATATTTCTGAGACTCCCAACAAACACTACCAAGAACGAGGAATGGCTTGAAACAATTTTAATATGAACAGTTGTAAACTGTGCCATTAAATTGTTGTTGACAGATCTCTTGGTCGTAATGAATGTTCGTTTGGTTTGGTTTGGTTTTATATGAACAGCAACCAAAACCTCTTATACAGCAGTTTCTAGAACTAACAGAGTTCATGTAGGACAAGTTCACAAATTAACCCAGTCCTTAACACCGGAAAATATAAAGGAATGTCTCTAAACTGTAAATTCTTATCACATGAACACATGAAGTCACCTTATACTGAGTCAGACCCTTGGTCCATCAAAGTCAGTATCATCTACTCAGATCGGCAGTGGCTCTCCAGGGTCTCAGGCAGAGGTCTTTCACATCACCTACCTGCCTAGTCCCTTTAACTGGAGATGCCGGGGGTTGAACCTGGGACCCTCTGCATGCCAAACAGAACCCACCTGCCGAAGGCGGCGTCCGCCAAAGTGTAGAGATTTAATTTGTAATGCCTGACGAACGTGGAAATGGATGACCACATTGCGGCCTTACATATTTCCTCCACCGAGGCCCTGCGATCAAATGCGGTGGAGGTGGCCGCGCTCCTGATGGAATGCGCAGTAATTCTGGGGAAACTGGTAGACTACTGTATTTGTAGGCCTGAGAAATATACTTTTTGATGGTTCTGCTAACCGCGGCCCGTGACATGGGTTTTCCCTTATTTGGTGAAGAAAGATTGATGAAAAGTGAATCTGATGTCCTGACAGGGCCTGTGCGTCTAATGTAAATCCGCAGAGCCCTTCTTAAATCTAGGGAATGCCACTATTTTTTTTTCACTGTCTTTGGATTTGGGCAAAAGGAGGGCAACACTATCTCTTGTTCCCTATGAAAACTTGAATTGATTTTTGGGCAGAAGGACGGATCTGGTCTCAGCACCACCTTATCTGCATGAAATGTACACAAACCCGGCCTAATGGAAAGGGCGCCAAGTTCCGAAACCCTATGGGCTGAGGTCACTGCTGTCAGGAATAGAGTTTTCATTTGGAGCCAATTAAGCTCCACCTGAAAAAGAGGCTCGAATGGCGACTGTCAGGACCGTATGTAAGCTCCATGTAGGGAACCTATGGCTGACTGGGGGAGAGATCAGGGTAACACCCTTTAAGAAGGCCTGCACATGAGGGTGCTTGGTAATTGGGAAACCTGAGGCCTTGGGTACTATGGTGGCGATAGCAGCTAACTGTCTGCGAAGCATGGAAGCCTTCAACCCCTGTTTGCATCCATCCTGCAGAAAGGAAAGGATGTCGGTTACGCGTGGTTTCAATGGGTTGACATGTTTGCTACGGCTCCACCTTGCAAAGGCCTTCTGAGAGGTGTTATATATTCTAATTGGAAGGCCTCAGAGACGCTAAGATGGTTTCTGTGATCTGTGGAGAATAGCCTAGGGCTAGGAACCTGTTCCTTTCAATGCCCAGGCGGTCAGCCTGTACCAGCCTGGGCTGGGGTGTAGAATTGGACCCTGATGGAGAAGATCTTCTCTGTCTGGCAGCCTCCACGGCTCCGGGGTGGATAGTTCCATCAGGATTGGAAACCACAGTTGGCGTGGCCAATAGGGCGCCACTAGAATGACCGATGCCTCCAGCATCCGGATACGGCGTAGCACTCTTGGTATCAGGGGGAGCGGGGGGGGAGTCATAGAATCGTTCGCTGGGCCATGGAGCCACCAGGGCATCGGTCTGCTCTGCTCCGTACTGTTTGTACCGCGAGAAGAATCTTGGAAGCTTTTGGTTTCCTCATGCCGTGAACAGATCCACTGTTGGATGACTGAATCGTAGGGAGATCTGATGGAACACTTCGTGGTGGAGAGACCACTGGGCTTCACTCAGGGTTTCCCTGCTGAGCCACTCCACCTGGGCTCTGCCGAAATGGAAGACAGGTTGACTTCCGCCCAGAACATCAACAGCCTGGCTTCCCTGTTGAGGATCGCGGAGCGGGAGCCTCCATGTTTGTTGATGTGTGCCTTTGCGGCCACTTTGTCAGTTCTGACAAGGAGATCCGCCCCCCGAATATGTGGCTGAAAGAATTTCAAGGCCTTTAGGATGGCTCTGGTCTCGAGGGCGTTGATGTGGAGTTTCCTTTCCCAGGAGTTCCACACTCCCTGAGCTGGCCGACCCAGGAGCATGGCTCCTCATCCTGAGAGGCAAGCATCAGTAAATATCTCTACTGGCATGGACCTGATGAATAGCAAACCCTTGGAGAGGTTCTTGGGGTTCGACCACCACGTGAGGCTGGATTTCACCTGCTCAGGCATGACTAACTTCTTGTCGCGTTTCCGAATGATGTCCTTCTGGTAAAGGTTGAGAAAACTCTGAAGGGGTCTCACGTGCAATCTTGCCCACTGTACAGATGGGATGCAGGATATCATCAGGCCTTGGAGTTTGGCCAAGTACATTAGTCGAGATGATCTGGCTGCAATCGTCTTCTTGGCGATGGTGCATACCTTGAGAAACTTGTCCTCTGGCAAGATGAATAGGTTGGAGGAGGTGTTGATGTGGACACCTAGATGTTGAATATTTTGAGATGGTGTCAGCTGACTATTCTTGAAATTTGCCAGGAAACCGTGATCTGCGAGCATCTGCAGGACTATAGCTGTGTGATCTTGGCTCTGCTGTTTTGATGAAGCACAAATCAGAAGATCGTCGAGGTAGGGGTGGATTCTTATGTCCCTCTTGCGTTATCATGACTTTGGTGAATACCCGCGGTGTGGAGGTCAATCCGAATGGGAGGGCCCGGAATTGGTAATGTTGATGGTGAAACTGAAACCCGAGAAACCTGCGATGGGAGGGGTGGATTGGGATATGAAGGTAAGCTTCCCTGAGATCCACTGAGGTGAGGAAGTCTCCTGGTCTCAGTAACTGTAAGATTGATTTCAGTGTCTCCATCCTGAACTTCTTTCAATGGATGGATTTATTCAGGAATTTTAAATTGAGAATGGCGCGCCAATTCCCGTCTCTTTTTGGAACAGTAGAGAAGATAGAGTAGATTCCTGATCTTCGTTCCGGGACTTCCTCGATGGCGTGGATGTCCGTGAGATGTTGTATGGCAGCCAACGTTCTCAGTTGTTTTTCTTTGTTCGCAGAACGTGGGGAAGACACTACATGGTTTGGAGGAATTCGGGAGAACTCCATTTGGTAGCCCAGTGATACGATTCACATTACCCAGGAGTCTGGGTGGGAGGAAGACCACTGGTCCAGGAAAAGATTGAGCCTGCCCCCCACAGGCTGTGGGAGGGAACCACTGTTTGGGTTGTCAGGGTTTTTTATCCACCCTATCTGACTGGAAATTGAAGAAGCGGGACGATCTTGAAAAGCGCCCTCCTCTGCGAAAGGAACCATGCTGGGAGTTCCACTGATCTCTAATATTTTCCAGGCTATAGCGTGACAGGGTATGAAAGGACCGAAAGGGAGTCTGATTTGGGTATTTATTGTCTCTACTTAGGACCTTGGGGAAGGCCTTATCCTTGGTTTCAACCAAGATAGACTCCAAGGAATCTCCAAACAGCTTGTTGCCTTGATATGGGTAATCCATTAACACTATTTTGGAGCGGTGTTCTACCTGCCAGGGCCGGACCCCCAGGGCTCTTCTAGTGGCCACAGTAGTGGCCATTGCTCTGGCGGAAAAAACCATGGTGTCTAATGAGAAATCAGCCAGAAAGGACACCACTTTGAGGATTCTCGATACACCCTCTAGGGCATTTCTATTGTCTTTGGGTATAAGCTGCCCTAGCTTTCTAACCCACACGATTGCTGCCCTAGAAACTAGGGCTGAAGTGATGGATGCACTAGCAGCTAGAGCTGAGGCCTCGTGCGACCTTTTACAGGCTAAATCCGCTTTGCGGTCTACTGGGTCTCTGATCATAACCTGGCCTTCCTCGGTAGCCAGGTCTGTTGAACGCAGGGCAGAAACCGGGGCTTCTACTGGGGGGATGCTTAGCAAGTCGGCTGAGGCAGTGGCTATGTTATAAAACTTTTTTGTTATCTGAAGAAAAAGTCCCCCCCCCCCAGAGGCTTAGCCCATTTGGCTTTGATTAACCCAGTAAAATAATCCGGGACAGGAATAAAGTTGGAAGGAACATCGTTCATGTGAAAGAATTCCTTAGACTTTCTCTGCTTTTCAGAAGGTTTTTTTTTTTTTTTTTGAATCCTCTGATAAATCAAGGGCTGCCAGCGTCTTGGTTAGTAATGAAGGAAAGTCCTCTGCATTAAAAATCCTGTTTTGTTTATTTTCTATGACCATCTCCTCTTCACTGGAGGAGAACTTGCCTTCTTCTCTATCCCTTTCCTCATCGTCCGTGGAAAAGGGGGAGGTATCGGGCTCCTGCTGCCTAGATTGAGAGGCAGGTTGAGCCTTTAGGGCGGCCTTTGTAAGCCATCTATTACCCCCCCCCCTTACTCTTGGCTCGCAGGTCTGCACTTTGCCTGCACCTAGGCAGGGAATCCTCCTGTGAGGTTGAGGCACGATGGGAGGAGACAGGGGAGGGCATACGGACCATTCTTAAACCTTCTGTGAAGGAGTCTTTAATAAGTGCCGTAAGCTCTGCCCTTAAGGAATCCAAGCCCCCCGCCCCCATAGGAACCGGAGGCGTTAATACGTTACTGCTGATGGCTTCTAAGCCTGGCCCCGGGAAGGCTGGTGAAAAGACGGCCTCTTGTGGAGCTGGAGTGGCGGTCGCTGCCGCATGCTCTGTGCCGCGGCTCAGAGTCGGAACGGCAACGGCCGTTGTGTGCTCTAGGGCGTTGCCTGGGATCTGAGCGGCCAAGGCCGCTGTGTGTCACTGAGCGCTTCGGAGCTGTGGCGGTCTTGCACTCATTTTTTGCACCTTCGGGGCTTTGTGGCAGCGGGCGGCGGTGAGGAGGCGTTTCGCCGCTCTGCCGTGTGCCGACCCGACTTTCTTTTTCTTGGCTGTGGCTTTTTTATTTTTGCCCTTTGAGCCTGCCGTTTGACTGCAGGAGGGCTGCTCCCAATCTGGGGCCGGCTTTAACAGAGAGGGATCGAGATCGCCCTGGACAATGTATTGTTCGGGATGATCCTCCGCCATTTTGTTTTGGCAGGAAGCCCTCTACTAGCCACCCCTTCTAGCCTCAGATAGAGACACAGTGAGGAAATTTAGTCGACAGAAAGGCAAGACTTAAGATAAGGAATGAAAATATGTAAGGAAAAATAGGAATGTGAAGAACAAATGATTTTTCCTTAGCTGAAGCAGAGAGCTGAAAAAACACGCTCTCCCGATTAGTGAGGCAGGAAAAGAACTGGAGAAGAAGGGGGCGTTTCCCAGGAGACAGGAAGTGGGAGTGAAAGTTTTTAAAGTCCTGCCTCCCAAAGCAAGCGAAGCCGAAGCACCCAATCATAGATGCCCTTCTCAGAGCGAGAATTGCCTTTCATACATGTACACCCACGGCAGAAGATATAAAGATGCTTCTAGTGGCATATGTGAAGTCTGCCAAATGATATATCAAGTCATCAAATCGGTTTAAACGTATAACGGGGATCTTTCCAGATTTACCGTTGCCAGGATTGTGGGAATCCACAATAGCTAAATTGATTGGCCAGGAAAGAGACACCTCTCTCTGCTTTGGACACTCTCCTTTTTTAATATTCTGTGTGCATATTTCTGTAGACCCTGCCTTAAGTCCTGGCACTGATTCTGTAGACCCTGCCTTAAGTCCTGGCTCATACCTTTGTGCCTCCTCTTCCTGTCATGTGATTGTGATGTCCCAGTAGTTCATGCCACATGACCATGATGTCGCAAGCTTGTAGCTTGTTGGATCCTACAGCCCATTTCTGAGAGCCGCAGTGGCCGGGCATGGCGTGGTGCCTCCAATGAGATTTCGCAGCCGCTGCAGTGGGAAAAAAGGGGGGGGTATTTTTAAAACCCCAAAAATGGGGAAAATGGCCCCACTGCAAAGAGCAATGCTTAGGGTTGCCAGGTCCCTCTTCACAACCAACAGGAGGTTTTTGGGGCGGATCCTGAGGAGGACAGGGTTTGGGGAGGGGAGGGGCTTCAATGCCATAGAGTCCAATTACCGAAGAGGCCATTTTCTCCAGGGGAACTGATCTCTACTGGCTGGGGATCAGTTGTAATAGCTGGAGACCTGTAGGTTGGCATACTACCTGGAGGTCGGCAATCTTAGTGATGCTGTTCCACCAAAAATAGTGATGCAGCAATGCCATTGCGTTAGTGGGTGTTCCTGGGCTGAAAGGGGTTAGGAAGCTGCCTAATGTCAGGACTTCCCCCCAGGACTTCGCCCCTACCCGGGACGTCGATGCAGGGACTTGTGCTGGGAGAACGCCAGCTGGAGGCCGCGATGGTGTCCGAGGGCCATGCTACCGCCGCAGTCCAGGGGGGGCGGCATAAGTGGCCCCACGCCAGCGTCCATGCCAGTTTGCATGGCGCAAGTGGCACAGATGCCAGCATAGGGGTCATGCCACCACCAAAGGAGTCCCCCCCCCACCGGAATGCTCTGTATACAGCTGTGGAGGATGGGTAAAGGTGAGTCCTGGGACAGGAAAAGGTTGAAGACCACTGCTGTGGAAGATTCTCTCCCAGAAGCTTTGCCAAATATGATGCTGAATTACATGGAAGACATGGATGTTTTGTTTGTGGGCTTCCTAGAAGCACCTGGTTGGCCACTGTGTGAAGAGACTGCTAGACCTGATGGGTCTTGGTCTGATCCAGCAGGGCCTTTCTTAAGTTCTTATGGTCAGGGAGAGCAGGGCCAGCACAACAATATAGCCTGTTCTGCCATATAGCCCAGATATAACCACACTTACTAAAAAACAAAATTTTGTTTTGATATGTATATTGTATTAAAGCAGACAACTACATGCCAAAGCAAATTACGGTAAGCAGCCTTTCACTTAGTTTTTAGGGCAGCGGCTGTAGAGTTGCCAGTCTCCAGGTTCTAGCTGGAAATCTTCTATTACAACTGCTCTCCAGCTGATAAGAGATCAGTTCACCTGGAGAAAATGGCCACTTTGGCAATTGGACTCTATGGCATTGAAGTCCCTCCCCTCCCCAAACCCCACCCTCCTCAGGCTCCACCCCAAAAACCTTCTGCCGGTGGTGAAGAAGGACCTGGGAATCCTAAGTGGCTGCCTCCTGCCACGAAACCACTGCTATTTAATACATTTACGTTTTACAAAGCTTGACAGTGGCTTGACCCTTGCGATCCCGCACCTGTTTCTAAAAACAAGGATAAAGATGCAAAAGATGTTGTAATGAGATACCTGAAGTGATCCCTCTCTAGCATGGTGATTGATGCTTTGCTGTACTCTGATCCCTGTTTTCTGCCAAAAATTTGCTCTCAAAAAGATTTTCAGGAATCAAAACCTAATTTAAAGACCAATAAAAAACATTCCTTGACAGTCTCAGCTGAGGTGCAGCCAAGGAAGATGAAAAGGTGCCCCTCTGCTTCCTTTTCATGGCTCCATTTAAAAACACTTGGAAACTGAAATCAGTAAAAGGTTGTGGCATAAATATTCTCGGTTGTTGTTTTAGGTTTTTTCCCCCTAGTCATACATTGACCTTAAAACTGAGATGTGTTCCTCTCTCTGTCTGAAATCTAGTAGGCAGAGTATCTTTGGAAAAAGTACAGTCCCTGAAAATTTCATCCAGTTTAATCTAAAGCGTCACTGAAGTTGGACGGAGGTCAAATAAGCTAAGGTCAGAAACGTGTTTCCCAGAGAAAATAGTATAAAAGGGAGATGAATTAATACAAAAATGCAAGTAAAACAAATTTGGATATCATTATTATTATTATTATTATTATTATTATTATTATTATTATTATTAAAGTCATCCCTGTCTACTATGTACACAAGTGCATTTGGGACCCAGGTTGGAATATACTGATGAAAGGGGGGAGAGAAAGAGAGAGAGAAAGAGAGAGAGAGAGAAGAGAGAGAAAGAAGTCAGGGTACAAAATGAAAACTATAACATGGTCTTTATAATCTCAAACAAAGAGAGCCAGCGTGGTGTAGTGGCTAAGAGTGGTGGTTTAGAGCAGTGGACTCTAATCTGGAGAACCGGGTTTGATCCCCCACTCCTCCACATGAGCGGCAGACTCTAATCTGGTGAGCCGGATTGGTTTCCCCACTCCTACTTACACACGAAGCCAGCTGGGTGACCCTGGGCAAGCTACAGCTCTGTAAGAGCTCTCCCAGCCTCACCCACCTCACAGGGTGTCTGTTGTGGGGAGGGGAAGGGAAGGTGATTGTAAGCCAGTTTGATTCTCCCTTAAGTGGTAGAGAAAGTCGGCATATAAAAACCAGCTCTTCTTCTTCTTCTTCTTCTTCTTCTTCTTCTTTTCTCAAATACCCACCATTGGTTTATATAATGTGGGACAACTAAAGAACTACACACGGACAAACAAACCTGACGTTCACCTAAATCTGTCCCGCAGAAGGGGCCGATTAACACAGTCAAATGTTCTGCTCTGTTTGCTAGCAGAAAACACCTTAGAGAAGGGAGCCCTGGGTTAAAAGGTTCACCTCGTTGCTCTGATAGGTGCCACAGGAGAGAAAAACGCAGGGGAACCTTTTACAAGTTGGAAAATCAAGCTTATACAAGTTGGAAAATCAAGTTGGAAAATCAAGCCCAAGTTGGAAAATCAAGCCTATCTACTAAATAAAAATCACTTTACGTGAAACTGCTTGAGGCAGCCATGCACTCTTTTATAAGACAACTCAGACTGCTGGCACACTGGGATTTTTCCCCACTGGAAGGGAGCAGGAAGCCCCCATATTTAAGGGGAACACCCACACAACGTCCTGCTAATTCTGAGCATATTTCATAGCTTTCCCAGGGATTTCCCCTTTAAACCAGATCCAACCCCCCCTACTTTTATAGCATAATTATTATGAGAACTATATGGTATAATAGACCTAAAACTAGCGGGCTTACTTAACAACCATACATATAACCTGATTTTGTATAGCTATTTTTTTGTTTTAGAATAACTGAAGTCTGATAGATAGTAGTCCCACTTCATTTACAAAATAATGTCTAAGAAACGGAACGTTAAGTTTTTATGTTATGCTATGTGTATTGTATATTTTTTGTGTTTTGTATTGTGTTGAAACATTATCTAAAATAAAAAAACTTAAAAACAAAAACAAAAAACCCTACTTTGATCAGATTCAAAGGGGGAACTGAGAGGTGGCTACATGATAATTAAGAGGGCTTATCTTTGACTATGAGAACTTTTTTGCAATGAACACATAAATTTGCCTTATACTGAGTAATACCACAGCACAGGTCTTATCTAAGTTAGTATTGTCCACTCTGGTTGCTTATGCATGGGAGTTTTACCTGAGGTTCCTTGCTCGCTGGATCCATACTTTCTTCTTGCGAAGCTATGCCCCAGCAGTCTCCAAGCTCAAAACAAGAAGCTTTTGAGTTCCTGCCCCTTGAAATGCCGCTTTGTAATTGACATTTCTTTGAGAGAAAAGCCCCCACCCCAGCCGCAGAAACGCAAGTGCTACATAAAAAAGCATTTTAAAAAACAAAAAGAAAGCAGAGCTCCCTAAAAGGAATGGGGGGGGGGGGGGAAACCAAGCCTTTTTTCTCAAATGCTTTCTTCTGCTCAGAAAGAACTCCCAGGAAGCATTGAGTCCCTGCCTCTTGACATGCTGCTTTATAATTGGTTGTAGTTCTTTCTGTGAGAGAAATGTCCCTCCCCCAAGCTTCTGAGCTCAGAGGAGATGGAAGAATCGGGTTAATAGAGGGACAGGACGTCCCAGGATTTGTGAGGGCTGGCAATGAGGTCATCTCTAATGGACGGAAAACTCATGCATAACTCCAAGGAACAACCAAGACAGACTGGGGGCGAATGTGAGTGAAAGTACCCATGCATAAACGACCTCTGACTGGTAGTGGCTGTCCAGGGTAACAGGCTGAGGTCTTTCACATCCTCGACAACCTGATATCCTTTAAAATGGAGTTGCTGGGGTTTGAAACTGCATGCCAAGCAGATGCTCCGTCACTGAACTATATTCACACAACTAACACAGAGGAATGTCACCCTGCATCACACAGTTTCCTTCCATGATTATGGCCAGTTAGGGCAAAACTGGACAAACTAGTGGAAGATCTGTGGTGGCATTTTGAAAGTATTTTAATGGTAGGGTTGCCAGCTCTGGACTGGGACATACCTGGAGATTTTGGTGGTGGAGCCTGAGGAGGGTGGGGTTTGGAGAGGGGAGGGACTTCAATGCCACAGAGTCCAATTGCCAAAGCCAGGGGAACTGATCTCTGTCGTCTGGAGATCAGTTGTAATCATGGAGATCTCCAGCAAGTACCTATTGAATGGGTAAATAAGAATTCTGAAGGGAGGGGGTTAACCAGATTTCTAAGTTCAGCAAGATCTCTAGAGAAGTAATTCCACAAAACTGGGGCAGTATACGACAAAGCCCTGTGTCTAGTCCCATCAGAAGATGCCACTGCTCAAAAATAGGTCCTGGAGCTGTTGCTAGCCCCAAGGCAGGGCCTGAAAATCTCCAGGAGTTATAACCGATCTCCAGACGACAGAGATTAGTTCCCCTGGATAAAATGGCTGCTTTGGCGATTGGACTCTATGGCATTATACCTCCCTCCCCAAACCCTGCCCTCCCCAGGCCCTGCCCGCAAATTACCAAGAATTTCCCAAGCCTAGTTGGCAACCCTAAAGAAGTGGCTTTAGATGGAGGGTTTAATGGGAGAGGCAAGTTAACAGTAGACTGTTGATTGCTTCAAACTATTGAGGTGGCAGTAAAACTGGAAAAGTTCTAACTAAGTTCATGAAAGCAAAGGGAGGGGGATGAGTAGTGTTTGTACGCAAAATACACGGGATGGGTGAAGTAGGCAGGTATGGTAGAGGAAAGAGCGTTAATTAGATGCAGTGAAGTAATTGAAAAGAGCCAGAGCATGGGAGCCTCCTTGGAAAAAAATAATGATTAATGATAGACAAACGCTGACCCTCATGCAAATGAAGGCTCCAAACAGAACTGTTTTTATCCAATGATATTGTTTGGATTATATTATAAAAGAACCAATTAGAAATTAGTAGAAATGTTGAATAACGTTAACCAATATGGAAATGATGGCTCCAAATAGAACTTTTTGTAACCAATGATATTGCTGTAAATATAACCAATAAGAAACAAGTAGAAAGTTAAATAAACCCAAGGTATATGTTATATGACCAATGAAACATAGAATTGTAGAATGAATAGATAATGCATTATGAATAATTAATAATGAATGCACTGATAGTGGATAAAAACTACACCTGTTGTTTTTGGAAACCGCTCAGCTCTTTTTATGCTTACCCAAAAGCAGGGTTGAGTCTAGGGCTGTCAATTCGGTTCGGCCCGAACTGAAAATCAGCCGAATTTCCCTTGATTCGGCGGTTTTTAGTTCGGGAGGAACCGAACTCAAAACTGGCGGGCAACCGGGGGGGCCGAATTCAGCGAGTTCGGGAGTTCGGGAATAAATTCGGCCAATTCGGGGCCGTCAGTAAGCAGCATAACCTTCAGTAAGCAGCATTCTCCTCCCCCGGCCAATCAGTGGCCAAGCTGGGTCTTCTTCTGGCCAATCAGTCAGGATTGAGTACTGGAGGAATCAGCTGATGTGCGGCCGGCCGGGGAAAGAGATAGAGAGAGGGAAATCCTCATGTGTGTGTGAGGGGGTGCTTGTGCACATTCGCTCCTTTCCGTGGCTGCAGGGGGCGCATTTTTTGGGGTACAGACCCCAAACTTTCAGGGGCTATTCAGACAAGTTTTCTTAAGGGACCACCCAAGTTTTGTAAACATTGGGTCAGGGGGTCCCGAGATATGGGCTCCCCCCTTTTTCTTTCCATGGCTGCAGAGGGCGCATTTTTGGGTGTGCCGACCCCAAACTTTCAGCGGAGCATCAGACAAGGCTTCTTAAGATACCCCCCAAGTTTTGTAAACATTGGGTCAGGGGGTCCCGAGATATGGGCTCCACCCCTTTTTCCTCTCCCCCCTTTTCCATTTTCGTGGCTGCAGGGGGCGCTTTTTTGGGGGTGCAGCCCCCAAACTTTTATCATAGCTTCAGACAATCCCTCTTAAGAGACCACCCAAGTTTTGTAAAGATGGGTTCAGTGGGGGCTGAAATATCGGCTCCCCCCCTTTTCTCTTTTCGTGGCTGCAGGGGGCGCATTTTTGGGTGTGCCGACCCCAAACTTTCAGCGGAGCTTCAGACAAGGCTTTTTAAGAGACCACTCAAGTTTTGTAAGCATTGGGTCAGGGCCCCCCGAGATATGGGCTTTCCCCTTTTCCCTATTGGGATGAATGGATCACCCTCGAGAGATGCATACATATGGATCTTATATTGGATACAAATGGAATCATATTGGATTGCCCAGCCTCCCAGCCCCTCCTGCTGGAACAGAAGACAGCCACAGTAAGACCCCTTTGGGGGCTTTAATCTATAATTTTTCTTTTCTGTGTGTGTGTGTGGGGGAAAGCAGAGTCTGTGTGTGTGGGGAGGGAGCAGTTTCTGTGGGTGGGGGGGAAGCCAAAGGGCGCTTTTGCCGGTTCTGCCTAGGGTGTGTGTTCCCCCTCCAGTCTCTCTCTCCCTGGTTTGAGGGGGTCTTCATTTTTATTCTTCAGGTTTTTCCTCATTCATAAGATCAGTTAGGTTATTTTGATGCTTGCTCAAAACTGGTTTTCAAATGGTGACTTAAAGAATGCATCTGCCTGGTCCCAAGTCCAATGCAAAAGGAGAAATTCCACCCCCTCCTGCTCATTATGCATAGCTAGCTGCCTCTGTCCCTTTCCATGGTATGCAAACTCCCAGGTGTCAGGTGTTGCTTTGCACTGTTGCAAAGGTGTTGCATTGAATGCTTGTGTTGCTTTTCAGTTGTGTTGCTTTGCAAAGTTCTTAGCACCTGCCCCACCCTTGCTCTCATCAGCTGTTTGTGGGGGCTGGGAGCTTTGTGCGTGGGCGGCAAGCTCTGCTGAGAGATGCACATTAAGGGTGGGGGGACCCTTTTCAGGGCCCATATCTCAGCCTCCCATGACCCAATCTTTACAAAACTTGGGGAGTCTTTCAATATACGTCCTTTGAAGCTCTGCTGAAAGTTTGGGACCTCTAAGCCCAAAAATGCCCCACCCCCAGAGCCGCGGAAAGGCGCGATTGTGTTTTTAATGGCTTTATTCGGCCAAATTTTTTTTCCGAACTTTGAATTCCCGCCGAATTGAACGAATCCGAAGTGGGGGAGTTCGGACTTCGGCACGTACCGAACCCACAAGGGCCAAATTCGGCCGAATCCGAACTGTACCGAATTTTTTTTTTTTTGACAGCCCTAGTTGAGTCTACAACTGTAATAAACTGTTTTTCTCGAATTTAGGTCTCTGGGTCTCTATGTTCCAGCCCCTATTTTTGCCACTACGCTATCAAAACCTCCATCTTGGAAATTAATCAGCATTCATTGCAATCAATGAAATTTGCAGTTCTAGGATATCAATGTCTCGTAACCCTTTCAGCTCACTATGACAGACTCTGAGAAGAGGGACTAATAAGGGAGTTTTTTTGGGGGGTCACTGAATCCACATTGCACACAAATGGCTCAACAGTGTTAGGCAGCTGTCACAGGCCATTTATCCAAGGCTGTTTCCTCACGGTCACCCTGCCAACTACTTTGGGGCTTTGCCTTAATTATGCATGCATTTTCTGACCATCAGAAGTCACCTCGCTCTTCCCGTGCGTTTCCGCACGCTTTGCCTGGGTTTCCTCGATGCCGGCTAAACGCAAATCCAGGAAATGTGGGCAAAATGCATGGAAATGTGTGGGGAGAGCAAGGCGACCTCTAATGGTCAGAAAATGCACGCATGATCAAGGCAAAGCCCCAAAGCAGTCGGTAGGGTTACCGCGAGGAAGCAGCCATGCATAAATGGCCACCGCGGACCCATGAGAATGGCCTTTATGTGGTTTTGTACACCAGACCAAATTGTTAAAAACAGGTGTTACAGACATATTACAGCACATAAGCCATGGTATTTTGTTGTACATATGCAGAATTATTCACTATAAAACTAAAAGCTACACATACAAACAGCTACACAGTTATATAATTGAATGTGTATTTACTTTTAAAATGAAGGTACTGAAGCCTCTGGTTTCATTAAGCTTATGTTTCTGAAATACACTGACAGATGGCAGGAGAAATGTTCCTTTAGCCTATATCAACTGTGAAGAGCTTTACTAGCATTTTAGTGAAGAGCTTCATCACCTTTTTTAATGAAGGAGCAAAAGCCCTCTTCATATCTTATTGGCTATAAACAGTCTTCTTGCATGTCCAATGCCATAAACTGTTTTTCTACCCTTTTTAATGGCATTACATGTCTTTCCACCCTTTTAATAGCATTACATGTCTTTCAACCCTTCCGATGCCATTATAAGTCTTTTCACCCTTCCAATGACATTATAGGTTCTCCACCTTCCAAGCCACAAGGCTTGCCAATGCTAATTAATGCAATGTAAGCATATAATTGTGTTTTTTGGTTTAAACATGTAACTATAATATTACTGCTTCACAAATGAATGTAATGAATGCGTATTATGCTGGAGATGAGAATGATGTTAAAATTGAGTATAAAACTGATTGTTTATAGTTTAGTAAAATGGACTAAAAGGGAAGGGAGTCCATATAAGGCATGGGTGAAGGACTTACAGTCCTAGAAAAAGGATTCCTCAACCTAAGAAAAAAGATTCCTCAACTCAATTGAGGAGGACTTCTCAACTAGCTTTGCTCTGAGTCAGCATTTTTAAGGAGTATGAAACAGTATAAATACAGGCACAGTACGACTAGAATTTCAGACCTCAATCAGAGTGTCTTGAAGAAAGGTGCCGGTATGTATGGTCTTAATTATTATTCTAGAATGTGACTTAGATACTTTATGCTAAATCAGACTTATTTGACTGTTATAATTTGAAGTTGGATTTTCAAACTGAATGGTATGTAAGACTTGCTTGCTTTATTGAATACATTGTAAAATACATTGTCACTGCATACATTGTAACAAAGTGTAAAGACTTTGTAACTTGCATTTACACATTTTTACTGTTAGTATTTCAATAAAAAGACTTGCTCTTAAAGTCGTTGAGTCCTGCTTAGTGAGTGACTGGCTGAATAAGATAACATATCACTTCTCAGGGAGTGGTCCTTTCTAAGAGCCTATCACTTCAACAGCACGACCCGCTTCATAGGCTAGAGACTGGAATGTCTTGACTTTGCTTTATGAGTCTGCTGGGAGAACAGATCCAAAGAAAGACGGACAAGGACCTTTTCCCCCTCCTTGCACCGAATTAAATCTGAAATGGGTTGATCGCAAGAGAATCCAGCCTTCTTTGACTCCGACAAATGCCTTCAATGTTATTCAGAAAGCTGACCTTTCCTTATCTTTTATGGGGCATCTTCCCCTTGGATCAGATTTGACTGGGACTTCAGGTACAATAACAAAAACTGTCACTGGAAACAATGTGCTCAATAAATAGCAAGGAGCAAGGGGAAAGAGGAAAAGCAGCCTCCCTTGCAAACGCAGAGACAATGGGATTGTGGATAGCAAGCGCTGACCTTTCTACTAAGGAATCTCACCTCTGCAGTGCCGGGCCAGGGTGCTCTTCACCAGCAAGCCAAGCAAATAAATACTGTTTGGGGAAATGGGAATGGTATGTTTTTTTGGCAAACCAATTGTTGGTTTTTTAAAGGGAGTTGCCAACCTCCAGGTAATAGCTGGAGATCTCCTGCTATTACAACTGATCTCCAGCCAACAGAGATAAGATCACCTGGAGAAAATGGCCATTTTGGCAATTGGACTCTATGGCACTGAAGTCCCCTCCCCAAACCCCGCCCTCCTCAGGCTCCACCCCAAAAACCTCCCGGTGGTAGTGAAGAGGGACCTGGCAACCCTAGGGGGGACCCTATCCAGTGTTTCTGTGGGACTAACACTGAGATAAGGATATTTGAACCACCACCAGTACCCTCTAAGAAATCTTGATAGTTTGACTGAAATCATTTAGCTCCTCTCAGTTCCTTGGGTACTGAGCCACCCACCATCCCACCACCATTTTCTAGGTTTGGCAGGTCCCTCTTCGCCACCAGCAGGAGGTTTTTGGGGCAGAGCAGGATGAAGGTGGGGTTTGGGGAGGGGAAGGACTTCAATGCCAAAGAGTCCCAATTGCCAAAGCCACCTGCCACTCTTAAGGTTTTGGCCTAGGTTAATAAAATGAACTGGTTTTTCCCACTGTATTTGATAATTCATCACATGTAGTGTAACACAGTGTGTGTGTGTGTGTGTGTGTGTGTGTGACTTCTCCATTGAATTACCCAGTTTTAATTCTGCCCTGATTACTGTTACATTAATCTTTCTTAAGATATTATTTTAATATTTATTTTCTGCCACATGCTTTCATTTCCCCCCAACTTAAATATCAGTGTATTAATTTTATGATTGCTTTGTTTATACAGCTAGCAATCAGGTATCATGAATGGTGTGTAGCTTTCCTTAATGACTGATTTGGGAGGGTTTTATCCAATTTTAGTTATTTGTACTCGGTTTTATCCAAATGTATGTTCTTCCTTTTTATATGCCAATAAAGGCTTGTGTTGTGTTGTGATTGCTTTATTTTTCATCAATCGAAAACCCTATGGGGTCGCCATAAGTCAACTGTGACTTGACAGCAAAACCCCCCCCCCCAAAAAAAAACCCCTCTGTGGTAGCATTTTCATGTAAGTCATCTTGACAACTACAGTGTAGCTAAGAGTGTCAGTTATAAATATTTGAAATATTGGGGGTCTTCTATGCCCATTTTTTAGTTCTGTAAGAAAAGCAGTGTCTCAGTCATCTCAGTGAACCACTGTGCCACAAGGAGTGGATGTTTTAGATGTGGCTTCTGTGTGGCAGCTGGTCCTTGAGCTGAAGGGTAGACAATGAAGTTTTATGTCTATTTGCAATGGTGGTCTGTGGATAGGCTTACCAGGTCCCGCCTCTGCTCCGGTAGGAGGTTTTTCTGGTGGTTGTGAGATTGCGCACACGCAAGTACGCAGCCGCAATCACAACACTTCCGGTTTACATCCGGAAGTGCTGCATTGCAACAGGGCCTTCCTTTACCTGTTCCTTTACCTGTTCCTTAACTGTTGCGATGCGGCACTTCCGGGTGTAAAACGCATTGCAAGAGGCCGTTTTCCTCTGGGAGTTTGAGTGGTAAAAGGCCCCTTGCAATGCATTTACACCCGGAAGTGCTGCATCGCAACGGGCCCTTTACCACTCAAACTCAGTTTGAGTGGAAAACAGCCCCTTGCGATGCAGCGCTTCCGGTTTACAATCGGAAGTGTCGTGGTGCCTCGGGCAGGCACGTGTGCACACATTGCCCGCCGACCCTCAGTTGGTCAGCAGGCAGCCAGGTGGATTGGCGGGGGCTTGCCCACCACCACCTGGCACTTGGCAACCCTATATGTGAAAGATGTAAAAATACTGAGATAGGGCAACACAGGCTGGGACTTTGAGGGGGAGCCATAACTGCAGAACAGTTTCCATATGGGCAAGCTATTCCATACTAATTCAGAGGACACACCGGCATCTCCAAGAAACTCTGTGCTGTGATATCTCTGCTTATTGCAGCTCATATTTATTTAAACCTAGGAGGAACCTCTAAGGGATTGGGGTGTGGGAGGGTCAACCGAGTGCCTGATCAGAAAAGGTTCAAGGAGCAGGAGAAGCCTCTCTAGTGATGGTTCACATCAGTGCAGTCGAACGAACAAACAGAACTTGAGGTAAATTTAGCTTGCAGTTGCTGGAACTGAGGTTACCGGCTGCAAATGTATATTTCAAATGGGATGTGTCATTGGCTTGATTGCTCAGGAGTTTGGAAAACCACTGGAAGAAGAGGCTCAGGAACAGACAGGGCTATGTGCTCTTGGTGGGAAGAGTTACAGGGGTGAAGGGAGGCAGGATGGTCAAGATCAACTGTATGTGTGAAATCTTGTACATTTCTTGCAATATCCTGTACGTGTGCAAGATATTGAAACGGTATATGCGCACATATAAAATTTATTGCAGTCTTTGACCAGTGTAACAAAAGTTAGCACAAGATTTAACAAAAGTTCCAAATGTGTGACACAATGAAGTTGTAATTGGCACAGACAAATTATTGCACAAAAACACAAATTCACAGGTCTCTTATGTTCTTCTGAGTTTGGTTGCCAGAAATAGTTCTGCCCCACTAACTTAAAAAAACCCCTCCATGTTACGTACAATTTCATGATTCTTTTTTAAAATACTTCTTTAAGACAATACACTACCCAAGGATGGCTGTTTCACTTGCGTTCACCCCTCCACCAGCTTTGGGTTTTTGTGTTGATTATGCATGCCGTTTCCGACCGTCAGAGGGCGCCTCGCTCTCCCCCTACCTTTCCCTACCTTTTGCCCGTGTTTTTCAAATTCGAGATGACAGGTCCCTGAAAACGCGGGCAAAATGTGGGGAAAGGCAGGGGGAGAGTGAGGCGACCTCCGACAGTCGGAAATGACATGCATAATCAACACAAAGACCCAAAGTCGACAGAGGGATGACAGCGAGGGAAACAACCATGCTTAAAAGACCCAAGTCTCTGCATCTTTTCCCTAGCCCCACAACTGTAAAAACTACATTGGTGGCCTATTTTCAAGAGAAAAAGTACACAGTGGGAGTTCAGAAGCATCTTGACTGGCCAGAATCGTAAGATGATCTGTTATAGATATTTCATGACCACCTGTCTTCAAACTGCTGCCTCAGTGGCTGCACTGAGTAAAAACAGGGAAGATCCCAGAATGTTAGTCAGAGTTGGAAGGCATTGGGTTTGCCTGTTGCTCATTGGGCAACTTAATGCAGGACTAGTGGTTGTGCTGCCTGCTTGCTTCCAGTATGCTCTGCTTGCATATTTGCAAATAAACCAAAGGCACCCTAAAATTTAATACGCTTTCTCAGCCCATGGAAGCAAAATCTTTCAGTGCCACCCCTGGGATTTGTATTATTGAGGGAATTAGTGAGCACATAAAACCAAGAATTCTGGTGCTTGTTTCTGCTCTGCTTAGTCACTTTCCTTCTTTCCTTTCAGATTCTCCGGTTCACACCAATTCGGCTCCTGCAAATCTGGCACCAGCCCCTCCCACAGGGCACTCCATAGATGGTCATCCCACCTCCCTTGAGGCGCCCCTCAATGCTTCAAGGTCACTCTCCTCCCCAATGAACTCAATAGCACTCTCCTCCCCAATGAACTCAATAGGGTCTGGCCATACCTTGGGGTCTCCGTACAGAGTCATCACATCTTCTGTTGGATCACAGTCAGTTCCTCTGTCTTCGCCCCCAGGCATACATTTTACTGCCCATTCTAGCCCTCAGGTAGGTACGAGTTCATATCCTTCATGAAGGGTCAATATAGTAAGTTGATTTGTTGGTAATATTTCATGACCAGCTGCTTTGTGTTCACAGGTCGGCATCATTCTGAACAATGTCTGAGGTCATTTATGCATGGTCGCTTTAACCTCCTTTATTCCCTGTTTCAGCCAGGATCAAAGTAACCCGGGTTGGGGGAAACTGTATGCATTGGCTGGAATGATTAGGGACGAAACTGTGTGCTAATGGAGGCATGAATACAGAAAAGCAGTCTCCCAAGTTCAAATCCCACCCCTTTAAATGCTGCTCTGTAATTGGCTGACATGCAGTACTCACCCTGAGAGAAGATTTCCTTCCCCCCCCTGACCCAATAAAAAAGCATTTAAAAAACAAAAAACAGAGCAATCTGAAAGAAGGGGAGGGGGGAGAAATCCAAGCCTCGTTTTTAAAAAAGCCTTTCTTTTGCTCAGAAAGAGCTCCAAGGAAGCAGGAAGCACTTGAATCCCTGCCTCTTTACACACTGCTTCATGATTGGCTGTGAGAGAAGCCAATCTTCTGTGCTTCCCCCATTTGGCTATCTGGTTGCTGCCTTGAAGAGGGATTTGGAAAAGGGTGGGGCGAAGTTCAACCCGAGAATAGAGTAGGCATGCTCTGTGACTCTGGAATGAGCCAGGATGAACAGTTTAATTCGGGCCAGAAGAGGAATGGGAAAAGACAGGTTCATTTTGCGTTGAACTTCCAAGGAATGAGGTAACGTGCATACTGAAAAATTTGATCCTGGCTGAAACAGGGAATCAAGGAGGGTAAAGCGACCGTGCATAAATGACCTGAGTTCCCTTTTTTAATGGATTACATTTTTGTAAATTTCGTTTTGTTGAGTTGTTGACTTTCTGGTTCCATCCAAGATTCAGAAATGTTCCCTATTGATGCTCCCTATTGGATGCAGGACTTTAGACTTATGATGCGATTAGTTAATAACAGCAGTCACAATGGAAAAGATGTGGAGCTATGATTTATTTTAATGATGCTTAATTTGTGAAACCGGAGCTGATTCCACATGGAGGGCTTTCCCCATTGCAGCCTGACTCGTAAACATTTCTTTTTGTTTCCATGTGATATTGTCCTCCATTCCTGCACAGGTCACAAACTGCCTGTCCTCTCCGCAAAAAAAATCTTCTACTTTTTTCAGCGAAAAGAAAGAAAAAGAAAGAAAAGAAAAAGCTGCAGAATTTATTTATTTAATTGCTTCATGTATACCTCTCCTTTCTCAGTTGATCATTCACCTCTTGGTTTGCATCCACAAAGGTTGGTTTCTCAACCTTTGCCCCTTCCCCTGCCTCCGTTGCAAAAGACCCGGCTGCTATCCCAGACCGCTTTAAGCCTTGATGGGTCATCAGCTCCTTCATGATTGGTTGGTGGTGTTTCAAGGGCAGGATACCAAGCACTAGCCTCCTTGGGCATCTTTGACCACTCTTGGTGCAGTAAGCAGCAAAAAGATTTACACCCCCTTCCTCAGACACTTGCAAAGGAACCGTTTTTCACATTAACCCTCTTCTCCTGCCAAACCAACATCCTACCACTGATTGAACTGCAGCCTGGATGAACCAACTCATCTAAACACCTAAGGGTCTCACAGAGTATAATCCTACAGTTGATGACCGTAGTCTACCCAACTAGAACTGTCTTCTCCCATGCCATCCAGCCTGTCAATTAAGATCTGCCTCTCAATCCCTGCTCTCAGAACCCTGCCTTTAGAAGAGAAGTGGTTGGCGACTCGACGTAGGGCTTATTTACCCTCTACTAAAGAAAATCTCAGGTTGTTCTGAAAAAACTCAACTCGAAAAATTCCTCTCTGATGAAAATTCACAGGTCACAAGTAATGTTGCTAAGTTCTGAACTTTTGTATATAAAGTTCGCCGTTAAGTACAATGGGAAAAATGATAAATGAATTTAAATCTCAAATTTTATATTTATATTTTTCTGTATTTTATTTTTATTTTAGCTTTTATAGGTTTATCTGTAGACTCCATTGTTATTGGAATTATACAAGTGGTAAAACGGTCTTACTATCATAATGAATTAGTCTTCTGGTGTTGCCCTATCGAAAATTGTTTTCTTCTCCACTTGAATGTTTTATATATGCGAATATGCATTTTACTGGTTCTTGTAGGTTATCCGGGCTGTGTAACCGTGGTCTTGGTATTTTCTTTCCTGACGTTTCGCCAGCAGCTGTGGCAGGCATCTTCAGAGGAGTAACACTGAGTGTTACTCCTCTGAAGATGCCTGCCACAGCTGCTGGCGAAACGTCAGGAAAGAAACTACCAAGACCATGGTTACACAGCCCGGATAACCTACAAGAACCAATGAACTCTGACCATGAAAGCCTTTGACAATGCATTTTACTGATCAAAGACCGTAACAATAATAAAAGTAAAGTAAAGACGTAGGGTATTTTCTGCTGTGGCACCTTGCCTTTGGAATGCCCTCCCCCTTGAGGCTCACCTGGCACCTACCTTATGTTCTTTTGGGTGCCAGGCTAAAATGTATCTTCGTACCCAGGCTTTTCATTAGGGGTTTTATCTTACCAGCTTCTTTACTGGTCTGCATCTGTTTTATGGATAGTTTGTCTGCTGCTTATGTCCAACGGCTTGTGTTTTAAGATTGTGGTTTTTAATTGTAAGCTGCCTTGAGCAGGACTCTGAAGTGGCAGCATAGAAATATTCTAAATACATACATTAATAGATAAACACTCCCACCCATATGTCCAGCCTCTTTTCCTTACCAGGGGAGGCGCTTGCAGTATATAATTCCACCCCGTAAAGTTTTTTTTTCCACATTTCACAGCAGACTTTTTCCCCCTCCACCAACTGCAAATCTGGAGCATTCACCGAAGTGGGATCCCATCAAAGTATCAAAGCTGTCCCACACACCCCAATTGTTTCCTTTAACTCCATTAACACCAGTGCCATATTTACCTATAGGCTTGGCAGGCTAAAGCCTAGGGCCTCAAAATCTAGGCCCCCCCCCACCTCCGGCCAAGGTGCATAATATTTTTGACACTGTCATAGGCCTTTTTCACACATGCTGTCATAACGCACTGTAGTCTCTAAACAACCCTTCAGAATTGTTCTTTGTCTGCACTGAGCATTCTGTCCATAGAAAGTGACAAACATAGACAAACAAATTTTGATGAACTTTTGGATGGTTTTGCTATGAGAAAGGCTAGAAAAAAACTTTTTTAGTCTTAGCGTATTTGACTATTGTACTTTCTTTATTTTTTAATATGTATTTTAAAATAATGTATGTACTTTAAAGCATGTAACAGTAAACTTACAATTTCATTTTCCTAAAAATTCCTGCTTATTCCGCAAAATGTTTACAAAATTTGGTTATTGCAGAAGTTTTTTACAGCATGAATTTTAGTATTTATGCTTTCCCCCCAATCACTACGGTATTTAATAATAACAGTTTATGTCCTTTAGAGGAGGAATTGTGAATTGTGGAGTTTTAAAGCCAGCGTGGTGTAGTGGTTAATATCAGTGGTTTGGAGTGGTGGACTCTAATCTGAGTGGCAGAGGCTAATCTGGTGAACTGGATTTGTTTCCCCGCCCCTACACACGAAGCCAGCTGGGTGACCTTGGGCAAGTCACACTCTCTCAGCCCGACCTACCTTACAGGGTGTCTGATGTGGGGAAGGGAAGGGATTGTAAGCTGGTTTGATTCTTCCATAATTGGTAGAGAAAGTCGGCATATAAAAACCAACTCTTCTTCTTCTTCAACACCTGTCATCATCCTTGACTTCATTGAATTTTGTTTAAAACACCCGTCCATCTTCCTCTAGCCGCGAGAGTGGGGGATCGGGAGGGGCCTCACAAGTGGAAAAGCCTAGGGTCTCTCTTCATCTAAATCCAGCACTGATAAACACACAGGTGTATTTTGTTCAGTCTATCAATTTGTTATCCTCCTCCTCTTCCAAGGAGCTCAGGGGAGTTTATGTGGTTCCTTCCACATTTTAGCCTCACAAAGCAGCATGTGTTTTGGTCTAAATAATATTGTTGTGAGTTGGGGTATTGCATGGTTGTCGCAGATGTTCTGCTGTGCACCAGGAAGAAAATTCTCTACACCTTTGGTCTGTCATTGTCCAGCCGCAGAATGTATTGCAAAATGACCCTTCAGTGCCAGGCTGTCGTGTTGGGTGGCTCTAAGGTGTACACTTCACTTGCTTTCCTGCTTAATGGGATGAGGCAGCTGGTCTTTGGAGATTTGCAGACAGTCTACTAATGGATTTGGGTTTGTCCCAGATAGAATACATCTGAGCTTAAAGTGCAGGAGCCAAACTTCAAAGATATTTAAGGAGACATAATTGAGTTCCCTTACTGCAGTGCCTGGCAACCAATGGGAGGCTTGTGGGCAGGTAAATGGGTGGGGGCCCATGATGCTGACTGTGGCATTACATCAGATCCGGTAAAAACCTGGAAGTGACATAGGGTAATTCTCGGAATCACCAGAAACTCTATGGTTTTACCATAGAGCTTCCGGTGTTTCCTAGAGCTACCCTATGTCACTTCCGGGTTTTTACTGGAACTGATGCAGCACTGCATGCAATGCTACCGGTTTTCTAAAGTTTTCTCCCACTGCCCTCGGAGCGGTGGTGGGCAACAGGAGCTGGGGACCGGGGGATCCCCTGCCCCCACCAGGGCTTAGCAGCCCCGTTCTAAAGTGAATGTGCTTCAGAGTATGGCGAGAACTGGGGCAGTAAATGAAGCTCAAAGTCAACATGGAGTGATCAAATTTCAGTGAGTGACAAATGAGTGACCGGCCAAAGTTGAGTAGGACTCAATTGAGTTTGTATCTCCTCTGTGCCAGTTATGACCCTTAGGCTGACCTTTGGCTCTTAGCCAAAGGGTCCTAATCTAGAGCTGAGTGGAAGATCAGCTAGCAGTGAAGATGAACATTTTTTGCATTCAGAAGTCTTTCCACCCTTCTCCTGTTCCTTTCTCCCGTAGTTTTTAAGTTCCTTGGGTCCTTATTGGGCAGAAAAGTGGTTATAAACAAATGAATAAATAAAAATACTGAATATCTGCAGGATGGGAGCCTTGTACTCTATACTAAATGTTGTAACATCCTGCCGTGTTCACCCTGTTCTTCTCCCATTTCTATCTTTAGCTCAACGTCATGAACACCATCAGCAACTCTGAAGATGTGAAACCTCTGCCAAACATACAAGGGACAGGAGCCATGTGTTATGCATCAACAAGCCCTGGATCCCTGACCAAGCACATCTGTGCAATTTGTGGGGACAGGTCATCAGGTACCAAACCCAACTTTGACTGTTGGCTCCAAACAGAATCTTTAAGAACACAAATGCTATCTTAAGAAGCAATGTCATGAAGAGTTTCCCATCTTTATCATGCTTGTGGTGTACCTTATTCCTTCCACATCCCTTTCCTTAGCCATACCTTATTCCTTTTCCACACACAGTTTTTGAAGCATTCCTCAACCACTGCTCCTGTTAATAAGCATGGTTCCATTGAAGCGCAGTCTTCTTCCAATGCTCTGTGGATCCCTAACAGTTTCGCAAATCTTTCCCATCAACATAATATGCTATTGGCAACTTTTATATTAGCTAGTCCTGAAACAGGACCACCCAAAAATTGAATTGAAGAAGATAGTGTTCTCTCAAGCTCTCTGTCTTAATCTAATCAACCATCTAGAGACATTTCCTTACATTTAACAGTGTTCCACATACGTATGTATGTATGTATGTATGTATGTATGTATGTATGTATGTATATATGAAGGAGCTTCGTGGCGCAGAGTGTTAAGCTGCAGTACTGCAGTCAAAAGCTCTGCTCACGACCTGAGTTTGATCCTGACGGAAGTTGGTTTCAGGTAGCCTGCTCAAGGTTGACTCAGCCTTCCATCCTTCCAAGGTCAGTAAAATGAGCACCTAGCTTGCTGGGGGTAAAGGGGAGATGACTGGGGAAGGCACTGGCAAACCACCCCGTAAACAAAGTTGGCCTAGGAAACGTCGGGGTGTGACATCACCCCATGGGTCAGGAATGTGCTTGCACAGGGGACCTTTACCTTTATATATATATATGAAACAATTAAATGAAGCATATAAACACATAAAAATACACAAACAGGGAGGAGGACTAATAAGAATTAGTGAGGGAGTACCAAACAAAACAAAAAAGTCTTCACTTGCTGGCAGAAGATAATGATAAGGGAGACAGATGACCCTCCTTGGAGAGGGTTTTGGTGCGACAACTGAAAAGGGCTTTTCTCAGGTGGCCACCCATCTAGCCTCAGTTGGGAGGGACACCTGAAACTGGGCCTCTGAAGATGACTGAAGTGATCAGGTAGGTTCATATCAGACTAGGCCGCCCTTCAGGTACAATATTACACTATTTTTTTTATTGAAACTCGGGGTTTGAGAACCAACAGTTTGAGGGTTCCAGTTGCTACAGTTATAGGGCTGCGTTGGGAACTTATATTTAAAAAATCACCTGTTTCCTATTTTTATTTGGTTGCTATCAATGTTGAAAGCCATCCCAAGCATTTGGAGAGCTAGGGTAGAGATATGGCTAGCATAGCATTTGAAATAGCAACAATGCTTCCCTCACCTCATCCAGGATGGCTCCGGACGCTGGACATGTTGCCTGCAATCGCCACCGACAGTCAGCACTCCCTTTATGGGGAGGGCATGGCAGGGAGAGGTGGGGTCCTTTTCCTGGGCTAGTTGTATGCTTCCAGTCTTGGTCTTGGTTTTTAATATATGTTAAACGAAGCTGGTTTCTTGATTCTACAACCTTGAAAAATCTGGCATTGCCAGATTCTGAACCGAGGGTTTCTCAATACAAAGAGGTCACCCCTACCCCAATTCCTGTTTGCTCTAGTCTCCAAACCAGATGCTCATTCATATATGCTGCTGTCTTGTTATTAGGAAAGCATTATGGGGTGTACAGCTGTGAAGGATGCAAAGGTTTTTTCAAGCGGACCATCAGGAAGGACCTTATCTACACTTGCCGTGACAACAAAGAATGCCTGATTGACAAGCGTCAGCGGAATCGCTGCCAGTATTGTCGCTATCAGAAATGCTTAGTGATGGGCATGAAGAGAGAAGGTACGTCTCTGGGAGGAGGTACCTACATCCATCCTTGGTTGTATCTGTCAGAATTGTCTAGGTAAAAACAGTCACGGAATCCCTGCCCTTTTCGATATAGCCCTGCAGTGAATGAACAGATCTCATGCTGGTTGGGAGCGAGTTCACCTGTGGTTCTTGGGACTGAGGAATACTGACAAAAACAGTCATCCTGTTCCCTTCCACACTGGCAATATGATTGTTGAGTTTCACTTTTGGCAGGAGGGAGGAAAATGCAAGCTGTAGAACTAAAACTCTCATTCCAAGCAAAGTTCTTGTGGCACAAAGTACTTTTCTCAAAGTGCTTTAGCAGCTTACAATAGATGCTGTTTTCTTTTAATGTTGTTGTTCTTCTTCTTTTAAAAGTCACCTATTTAGGATTCCCTTGAACATCCAGGATGAACCCAAAGAATTGGGCTGAAAAAGGGTTGGTGGTGATATTGCCGTATCTTTCTCTCCATAAGAACAGATGCTTTTAGAATGGGCGAGAAAAGAAACATAGAAGCCTCAGGACAGCTATTGATTAGAGTTGGTTTAAGCTAATGTTGCTGCTGAGTTCTTTCCCAGCTTCTGACTGAGGTCCAAATTAGATTTTACATGTGTCATGAGCTGGGACACGGGTGCCCATCCTGACTTAAGAACTATGCAGCTTACCTTAAAAGTGCTGCATGGCTTCCCTGGGTGCCAGAGCGATGCAAGAAGGAGGAAGGGCTTCCAGATTCCCTTTTTGCCAGTGGAAATAGCCACAGGGGGGCCAGTTTGAGGGAAAGGGGCTAACCCTAACCCCTGCAGCTGTTTCTGCTGACAAAAATGGCACAGCAGGGAAGCGGGAAACTCCTCTTGCCCCTTTTTTGCAGTGCTTCCGAGTACAGCAGACCAAAAGAGCACTTTTAAGGTAAGATGCACAGTTCTGCAATGTGACAGTGAGTTAGGATGGGTACTTGTGTCCTGACCTGTGTCACACGTACTATCTAGTTTGGACCCGAGAAGCCCCCAAATCTATTCTGAATGGAATTTCTGTGGAGATCCACTGAAATTTTGCTGCACTTGGTGGTGGGATTGTTGAGTAGACCCCTAGCCTGCCTTGCATGAGAAAGCTGCATTCTCTTGGGGTTTTGTAGTGCTGAATCTAGCTTTTAGCGCCCAGGTTGCAGGAAACCCCCCAGCCTCAGGGCCTATCTATACAATTCTATGCAGTTTCTCTAGGTTAAGCTCCCTTCCTCAGATCCCACAAATAAGAGAAAATTCAGGTGAAATGTCTTCTTTTTATATGTAGATATGACTGCCCAAATGACATCAACACCAAGCCAAAATCGTAAAAAACCCATGACTATATTTGGAGCTGTGCATGTGCTATATTCTGTAGAAGCAAAGGAAAAAGGCATAGAGTGAGGATCTTAGCTTTCTGTTTAAAAAGAAAAGCAAGTTTTCTAGCCTTCATGACTGTGAAGATATGCTTGAAAGCATGAGGGTAGAAGGTGTTTCAATCTCAGGGGCAGGGTGGGGAGCTGAGGAATTCCCAGTTGTCTGAGGAATTCCCAGTTGACTTCAATGACATGGATAGTTTCTCATCGCCTTCCATAATAGCACATAAGAATACTTTTATGCTAAATAAGCCAGATGATGTATATTTGCTCAAGTTACATAACTTTGGCAAAGGAGAACCTTTGCCAAAAAACCTATTGAAGACTGAGAAGGAGGAGTCTTTTCCAGACACAAGAGACTCCAGGGCTGAAACCTGGAATATTGGGGGAAGAGGCAGCCCCCCCCCAACCTTGTTGAATCTGTGGACACATTGGGAATTTTAAGAAGAGGGAGTGAGAGCCACAACAAAATGGCTTCCATGGAGGCTCAATCCATTCAAAAAACATGGGGAGGCTCCAGGAAAATGTAGGAGGTTCCAAGCCGAGAATCCTCCAAAAGGGAAGCCCCTGTTGCTAAAAGGATATTCCTCCTGGGCTCTTCTGAAGGATTCCAGGATTGCTTCTTTGCTTTGAGGAAGAAGTGCTCAAGAATACGCAAGTGGGTGCCAAGTAGGGTTGCCAGCTCCGGGTTGGGAAATGCCTGGAGATTTTTGGAGTGGAGCCTGAGGAGGGTGGGTTTAGGAGGGGAGGGACTTCAATGCCATGGAGTCCAATTGCCAAAGCGGCCATTTTCTCCAGGTGATCTGATCTCTGTCAGCTGGAGATCAGTTGTAATAACAGGAGCTCTCCAGCTCGTACCTGGAGGTTGGCAACCCTAGTGCCAAGAAACACCTAATCAGGCGCCATTTTGGGGATCCCTGGAATAAGGGATCTCAGCTAGATGAGGAGGGAAGAATATGGAGGAGTTTTCTTCACAGAGGTGGTGTACTGTAAATATCAGTCCTGGGGCAAAACATTGTTCATTTCCCCCCTTCTTCCAGCGGTTCAAGAGGAGAGGCAGAGGAGCAGGGAGAGGAGTGACAACGAAGCGGAATCGACCAGCAGCAGTGGCAGCAATGAAGACATGCCTGTGGAGAGGATTTTGGAAGCTGAAATGGCTGTGGAGCCCAAAACCGAACCTCACAGTGGCACAAGTGATGACAACTCGGTAGGTGGCTGTTTGGGATGGGACTTCATGTTTTACTGAACTCACCTGTGACTTGGGGGGTGGGGAGCAGTCAGCAGACATTACAATTCTATGGTGAGACCACACTTGGAATACTGTGTACAGTTCTGGTCATCACACCTAAAAAAGGATCTTGAGAAGGTGCAGAAAAGAGCAGCCAAAATGATTAGGGGACTAGAGCAACTGCCCTATGAGGAGCGGTTAAAACGCTTAGGGCTGTTTAGCTTGGAAAGAAGGTGGCTGAGGGGAGACATGGTAGAGGTCTATAAAATTGTGCATGGTTTGGAAAGAGTGGACAGGGAGAAGTTTTTCTCCCTCTCCCATAATACTAGAACGCAGGGTCATCTGCTGAAGCTGGAGGGTGAGAGATTCAAAACAGATAAAAGGAAGTATTTTTTCACACAACGCATAGTTAAATTGTGGAACTCCCTGCCCCAGGATGTGGTGATGGCTGCCAACTTGGAAGGCTTTAAGAGGGGAGTGGACATGTTCATGGAGGAAAGGGGCATTCATGGCTACTAGTTAAAATGGATACTAGTCATGATGCATACCTATTCTCTCCAGGATCAGAGGAGCATGCCTGTTATCTTAGGTGCTGTGGAACACAGGCAGGACGGTGCTGCTGCAGTCGTCTTGTTTGGGGGCTTCCTAGAGGCACCTGGTTGGCCACTGTTTGAACAGACTGCTGGACTTGATGGGCCTTGGTCTGATCCAGCAGGGCTTTTCTTATGTTCTTATGTTTCTTATTGATTTACCAAGAGGCCGAAGGGGTTGTCTTGCATTTTTTGTTAATTAGAATCATTATGGTTATCTGTTAGAGCAGTGGTTCCCAACCTGGGGCACCCATACCCCCAGGGGTAAAAACCAGAACACTTAGGGGCACTAAAAAAAATTGAATAATGGCAGGAAAGGGCATTTGAAATAACAGCAAATAAATTACAAACATTTTGGTAATATGGTAAAGGTACAAAGGTAAAGGGTCATTACTGACCCATGAAGTGACATTACATGCCGACGTTTACTAGGCAAGCTATGTTTACAGGGTGGTTTGCCATTGCCTTCCCCAGTCATCTTACCCTTTACCCCCAGCAAGCTGGGCATGCATTTTACCAACCTCGGAAGGATGGAAGGCTGAGTCAACCTTGAGCCGGCTACCTGAAACAGACTTCTGTTGGGATCAAACTCATGTCATGAGCAGAGCTTTTGACTGCAGTACTGCAGCTTACCACTCTGCACCAAAGGGCTCCTGGTAATATGAGGGGTACAATTTATGGAAATGGGCTGCCAAGGGGTACGCAAGTGAAAAAAGGTTGGCAACCACTGTGCTAGAGGATCAGAAAAAGAACTTACCTTCTTAAGCAGCTTTTCGAAGGGTATGTTCTGAGCAAACCTGCAGTCAGCCAAAGATTGAAATGTGGGAGGTTCCTCCAGGGAGGTAAGTCTTTAAATTGTAAATATAGATATAGGAGATAGGGCTGTCAAAAAAAAAAAATTCGGTACAGTTCGGATTCGGCCGAATTTGGCCCTTGTGGGTTCGGTACGTGCCGAAGTCCGAACTCCCCCACTTCGGATCCGTTCAATTCGGCGGGAATTCAAAGTTCGGAAAAAAATTCGGCTGAATAAAGCCATTAAAAACACAATTGCGCCTTTCCGCGGCTCTGGGGGGGGCATTTTTGGGGTTAGAGGTCCCAAACTTTTGGCAGAGCTTCAAAGGACGTTTACTGAAAGACTCCCCAAGTTTTGTAAAGATTGGGTCAGGGGGGGCTGAGATATGGGCCCTGAAAGGGGTCCCCCACCCTTAATGTGCATCTCTCAGCAGAGCTTGCCGCCCATGCTCAAAGCTCCCAGCCCCAACAACAGCTGAGAAATTAGCAAAACAACTGCAAACACAACCTTGTTAAACAACACCTTTGCAACACACAACTGAAACCTCCCCCCTCAAACCAGGGAGCGAGAGACTCGAGGGGGAACACACACCCCAGGCAGAACCGACGAAAGCCCCCTTTGGCTTCCCCCCCACCCACAGAAACTGCTCCCTCCCCACACACACACAGACTCTGCTTCCCCCCCCCACACACACACATATACACAGGAGAAAAATTATAGATTAAAGCCCCCAAAGGGGTCTTACTGTGGCTGTCTTCTATTCCATCAAGAGGGGCTGAAGAGAGGATTTGTAAATAATCCAAGATGATTCCAATTAGGCACAGAACGTTTTGCTCTGGAGAAGATGCACAGGATCGGATCCATTCATCCCAATAGGGAAAAGGGGAAAGGGGAAAGGGGAAAGCCCGTATCTCGGGACCCCCTGACCCAATGTTCACAAAACTTGGGGGGTATCTTAAGAACACTGGTCTGAAACTCCGCTCAAAGTTTGGGATCTGCACCCCCAAAAATGTGCCCCTTGCAGCCATGTAAAGAGAAAAGGGGGGGAGGCGATATTTCTGCCCCCACTGAACCCATCTTTACAAAACTTGGGTAGTATCTTAAGAATAATTCACTGTAGCTATGCTAAAAGTTTGGGGGCTATATCCCCAAAAAAGCGCCCCCTGCAGCCACATAAATGGAAAAAGGGGGGAGGGAAAAGGGGGAGAGCCCATATCTCGAGACCCCCTGACCCAATGTTTACAAAACTTGGGGGTATCTTAAGAACACTGGTCTGAAACTCCGCTCAAAGTTTGGGATCTGTACCCCCAAAAATACGCCCCCTGCAGCCATGGAAAGAAAAAGGGGGGAGCCCATATCCCGGGACCCCCTGACCCAATGTTTACAAAACTTGGGGGGTACCTTAAGAAGCTTCATCTGAAGCTCCAGTGAAAGTTTTGTGTCTGTACCCCAAAAAATACGCCCCCTGCAGCCACAGAAAGGAGCGAATGTGCACAAGCACCCCCCCCACACACACACGAGGATTTCGCTCTCTCTCTCTCTCTCCCTGGCCGGGCTGCACATCAGCTGATTCCTCCAGTACTCAATCCTGACTGATTGGCCAGAAGAAGACCCAGCTTGCCCACCGATTGGCCAGGGGAGGAGAATGCTGCTTACTGACGGTTATGCTGCTTACTGACGGCCGAATTTGCCGAATTTATTCGCGAACTCCCGAACTTGCTGAATTCGGCCCCCCCGGTTGCCCGTCAGTTTTGAGTTCGGCTCCTCCCGAACTAAAAACCACCGAATCAGGGGAAATTCGGCTGATTTTCAGTTCGGGCCGAACCGAATTGACAGCCCTAATAGGAGAGACTCCACTTACATTCTCGCTCCTCTTCTAATAATATAGCTCATCCATCTTCACCTGCTTAGATGTTATTGTGTAGCCTTCAGAGTCCAACCTTCAGCATTTTCTTAAACTTGTTTGAACCAGATGTTCATCTGGTGCCATAGTTCTTCCAAAGAATTTAAAATACACACCAGCAGTGCCTTGTCAAGGCACAATGCTCAGAAGAAATATTTATCTTAAAAATGCAAAATAAACAGTAGAGCCAGAAATGCACACCGAGATATCCGCTCAAGACGCCATCTTCCTCAGTCCACCCAGGATGATTTTCCATGGTAGTCTGGTTGCTGGTGCGAATCTGTGTGAAATCACTCTTGCAATGGAGATTCCAGATAGCCGAGGACAATCTGTTTTCTCTCCATTTTTAACAGTGGTTTCCCTTTCACACTGGATGTGCATTGGAGCCTCACTATACACTGTGGATTCTCTGCCCACCCTGTTTTAGTTTTTTATATATTTTGAGGTGCATGGGTAATGCAGTTCTGCATAAGAATAACATAATAGCTTAAAAAAAAAACCACCTCAACATATTTGCAGGCACCTCCAAAAATCCCCTCCCCACATCTAATTTTGCTGGGTTTTGACTGTAATAAATTATTCTGATTCTGAATCCCTCCCTCCTTCCTAAAAAGAAAGCTGAGCTGTGAGTTATTTGCTTCTGATTTTTTTAAAAAACTACCATGAGTAACATTGGTTAGGAATAATGCAATACCTTTAACATCCTTTAAAAAAAACCCTCTTCATATCTGCAGAATCTCCAATGATCCCCTCTTCTGTTTACAATGCAGACAATTCTCTTCTGTTATACTAATTGTCTGGCCCCTTGCAACATCAACACATGAAAGGAATAATGATGAGTAACTGAGTAACAGGGATGGGGCTGTGGCTCAGTGGTAGAGCACCTGCTTGGCATGCAGAAGGTCTGAAGTTCAATCCCTGGCATCTCCAGTTAAAGGGACTAGGCAATTAAGTGATGTGAAAGACCTCTGCCTGAGACCCCGGAGAGCTGCTGCTGGTCTGAGTAGACAATACTGACTTTGATGGACCAAGGGTCTGATTCAGTAACTGTTTGCTGTTTCCCCTTTAGACACAAGAAACTGCTCCTACCAATAGCATCCTGTCCAGGAGATAGTGCCTTTTCACAGGTTTAAAATAAAGCTGTGTGCATGTAAAGAACAGGCTGCTATGAAAATGCTCTTCTGTGTGGTTCAGTTTTACCTGTTCTGTGAGACACTAGCAGTTGGATGTCAAAAGTGTCTCTGAAAAAGCCCGTGTGAAGATCCTTTCTTTAGATCTCCAGTGATTTTAAGGGGGGCGCTGCATGTAAATTCCCTGGGAACGAAGTCTGAGTGGTTACTGGTTGGACTGAGACGAAAATCCCATTCCTTTCTTAGACCAACGATCCTGTCACTAACATATGCCACGCCGCTGACAAGCAGCTCTTCACCTTGGTGGAATGGGCCAAGCGGATCCCCCACTTCTCCGACCTGACACTGGAAGACCAAGTTATCCTTCTCCGTGCAGGTACAGCTCTTGTCCCTTATTGCTTGAAGGCAGAGAGGCAGAGAGAAAGAAAGCAAAGCCTCAAGGAATCCTCAGCTTAGTCCAACCACTATTGCAGAAGGGAGAAAATGGGAGCATACCTTCTACCAATTTGTACAGAAGGCAACAGTGAAATTTATAAGAGGTTCCTGCCCTCTGGTCCAATTTATTTCAGAGATGGTCTAGATTGCCTGTCCTGGAGCAAGGAACTGCACAGCATCCATCCAAATAAATCAATGTTAAACATTTATACAAAGGAGAAGTACAAACTACATTTGCTATTGAACAGGAACTGCAGGAAGAATATCGAATTTCCTGGGGGTGAGGGAAGGTAGAAAATGAAGGCGAAATCTGACTATTCGGGTCAAGTAATGTTAAATTGTCCTGACTTGGATGGCCCAGGCTAATCTTATCTCATCAGATCTTGGAAGCTAAGCAGGGTCAGCCCTGGTTAGTATTTGGCTGAGAGACCACCAAGGATGTCAGGGTTTGCTGTGCAGAGGCAAGCAATGGCAAACCACCTCTGTTTATCTCTTGCCTGAAAACCCCTAGGATTCTGATGTATGAACAACAGGTGGGGGCAAGTTGGTATTTGCAAATGCATGCTTCATGAGTCCTGAAGGTAGGGAGACAGGATTAGCTGTCAAAAGTATGTTCAGTGGGAAAGCCAGGTGGGATGCTGTATAGTGTGGGGAAAGGCACAACTGCCATACTGAACTGCCCATTCTTCCAGTATTGTCCGTATTGTATTAGTATCCACACTGGTCCAAGGCAAAATCCAACCCCCCCCCCCAACAATGTATTTCAATTGGACTAATCAAAACAACTCAAAACAGGCTGCAAGCTTTTGACTTCTCCAGAACTCTTCATCAGAATATATGTTAAAAAATGGGGGAGAAGGAGGGGAAAATACAGAATATTTCAGGCTATGATCTACAGGCCTTTTGCAGATGTCCTGAGTGGAATGCCAAGGAAGTTTGCCTAGATAAAATGGTACTGGCAGAGCCACTGGGTTGGATCCAACCAGGTCCCCCCCTCGCAAAAAAAAAAAAAGTCCATGCTGGGAATCATGGGATCTGCAGGGACAAAAAAGGCATGTAGAACAAGGGCTGCAGTAAGGAGGGGAATTAGGTCAGATTGAGAGAGAAATCTGGCTGGATCCAAACCATGGTCAAACCCTGGATCCAACCTGTCAGGTTGCACCTTCTGGGAAGAAGGGAAAATGGAAGTATCGAACAGACACGTAAAACCCAGTAGTGGACCTCCATCCCCCCCTGCAAAGCTTCTGGTTTTTTTGCCCCTTTAAGCAGAATGCACAGCACCCTTCATAGGTTATAACAGCTGTATGGGGGGCATTTATCTGTGACACCAGGTGATGCTGCTGATGTAGTGTTTGAAAATCTGACTTCACATGGGCAGGGCTAATTGCACTGGTTCCTTTGCATGCACTTGTCTTCTGGTTAATGGATGACTGAGAAGGAGCTTTTTAAAGTGTTGAGAAATAAAAAAGACTTATTTAGGAAGTGGAAGGAGGGCCTTATTACCAAAGAGGAATATAAACAAATAACTAGTGCTTGTAGGGAGAGTGTTAGGAAAGCTAAAGCTCAGTATGAACTTAAGCTAGCGAGAGATGCTAAACGCAACAAAAAAGGGTCCTTTTCCTATGTACAGAGTAGGAGTAAGAACAAGGACAAGATGAAGGAAGTGGTGCTCAACATGGCATAAACAGAACATGTGATGAGGGAAGGGATTTGCAGCCTAGAATTGGCATTGGGATAGTGCAGCCTAGAATTGGCATTGGGATAGTGCACAAACACCTTTAAATGGTTTCTTTAAATGCAACAAAATCCTCTGGGCCAGATGAATTGCACCCAAGGGTACTCAAAGAACTTGCAGATGTAATTTCGGAACCTCTGTCCATTATTTTTGAAAAGTCTTGGCAAACAGGTGAGGTGCCAGAAGATTGGAGGCGGGCAAATGTTGTCCCCATCTTCAAGAAGGGGAAAAAGGAGGATCCGGGTAACTACCGACCCATCAGCTTGACTTCTATACCAGGAAAAGTGTTCGAACAAATCATCAAACAGTCAGTCCTTGAGCATTTAGAAAGGATGGATCTGATCACTAAGAGCCAGCACGGTTTTCTCAAGAATAATTCATGTCAGACTAATCTTATCTCCTTTTTTGAGAAAGTTACTACCTTGCTGGATCAGGGAATGCTGTAGACATAGTTTATCTAGATTTCAGTAAGGCTTTTGATAAGGTTCCACACAGTATTCTAGTTGACAAATTTGGAAAATGTGGTTTAGATTCTATTATTGTTAGGTGGATCTGCAACTGGTTGACAGATTGTACCCAAATGGTTCCTCGTCCACTTGGAGAGAAGTGACTAGTGGAGTTCCTCAGGGATCTGTGCTGGGCCCTGTGTTGTTCAACATCTTTATAAATGATTTGGATGAAGGAATAGAGGGGATGCTTATTAAATTTGCAGATGATACTAAATTGGGAGGGGTAGCAAATACGGTAGAAGACAGAGCCAAGATGCAGGATGATCTTGACAGGCTGGAGAAATGGGCTAGAACTAATAAAATGCACTTCAACAAAGACAAATGTAAAGCTCTGCATTTAGGTAGGAAAAATCAAATGCATAATTATAGGATGGGGGAGACTTGTTTGAGCAGTAGTGTGTGTGAAAAGGATCTTTGGGTCTTAGTAGACCAAACACTGAACGTGAGTCAGCAGTGTGATGCGGTAGCTAAAAAGGCAAACACAGTCTTGGGCTGCATCAACAGAAGTATAGTTTCCAGATCACGCGAAGTGATGGAATCGCTTTACTCCACTCTGGTTAGACCTCAGCTAGAGTACTGTGTTCAGTTTTGGGCACCACAATTTAAAAAAGATGTAGACAAGCTGGAACGTGTCCAGAGGAGGGCAACAAAGATGGTGAGGGGTCTGGAGACCAAGTCCTATGAGGAAAGGTTGAAGGAGCTGGGTATGTTTAGCATGAAGAGGAGAAGACTGAGAGGGGATATGATAACCATGTTCAAGTACTTGAGGGGCTGTCATATTGAGGATGGTGCAGAATTGTTTTTTGTTGCCCAAGAAGGTCGGACCAGAACCAACAGGTTGAAATTAAATCAAAAGAGTTTCCGTCTAGACGTTAGGAAGAATTTTCTAACAGAGCGGTTCCTCAGTGGAACAGGCTTCCTCGGGAGGTGCTCTCCCTTCCCTGGAGGTTTTTAAGAAGAGGTTAGATGGCCATCTGTCAGCAATGCTGATTCTGTGACCTTAGGCAGATGATGAGAGGGAGGGCATCTTGGCCATCTTCTGGTCACTAGGGGTGTGCAGGGGGGAGGTAGTTGTGAACTTCCTTCATTGTGCAGGGGGTTGGACTTGATGACCCTGGTGGTCCCTTCCAACTCTATGATTCTATGATTCTATGAATCCCCCCTCTCCCGAGGAGCCAAACTTTTAAACATGGGTAGGCATGACATGAAGTCACTGATAAGCAGCAGCCACTAGAGGCATCTGTCTTCCAACTCTGTATGTAAAATAAGGAACTGGCGCCATCTGTTGTCAGTTGAAGAAATAGTTACAGAGAAAAAACGATACCGCATAATTTGTACAATTCAATCGGAGCTGCTTTTGGCTCATGGGTAGGTAGGGTTGCCAGCCCCCAGGTAGCAGCTGGAGATCTCCTGCAATTACAACTGATCTCCAGCTGATAAGAGATCAGTTAATCTGGAGAAAATGGCCACTTTGGCCATTGGACTCTATGGCATTGAAGTCCCTCCCCTTCCCAAACCCCGCCTCCTCAGGCTCCGCCCCAAAAACCTCCAGGTATTTCCCAACCCAGAGCTGGCAACCCTGGGTTCCAGCAAAGCGCCTCTAGAAATCCATAATTGCCCCCTTTGCTTGACTTGAACTCACATGTATCCCCTGCAAGAAAGAAGGGCCTGCTAGCTTTTCCAGTTAAGCAGAGGGAGTTACAGTGAGAGAATTTGGACTCCTAGGGCGAAAACGCACGTTCGCTTTAGCCTCCTTTCTTCCCTGTTCCAGCCAGGATTCAGCCAGGATCGAACGCACGAACGTGCGTTCGATCCTGGCTGAATCCTGGCTGGAACAGGGAAGAAAGGAGGCTAAAGCGAACGTGCGTTTTCACCCCTAGAGAGGCTTTTCCTGTTCCTGAAGGATCAGTAAGTTCTATTTGTGTTTGCCAGCCATCCTGAATGAAAGAATAAATCCAACTGAGGTTAGCAGGGTTTACTTTTGCCCCTTCTCTCTCTTTTTCCCTTTCTTTCTGAATTTGGTGTTTCTTGAAAAACGCAAATTCCCCAAGGGGAACGTTTGTCCAGGTTTCCCAGATCACTGCCATCTTCTCTTTTTTCAGGTTGGAACGAACTGCTGATTGCATCTTTCTCCCATCGCTCGGTGTCTGTGCAGGACGGCATCCTGTTAGCCACTGGTTTACACGTACATCGGAACAGCGCCCATAGCGCTGGGGTGGGCTCCATTTTTGACAGGCATGTGTTTTTTTAAAAAAATTCTTGTCTCTGGCCTCATGAATTCTCCCCCTAGATACATTCTGGTTTCTACTTTGGTGGATCTGGAATGGATAAATGATGGGTGGTGTAGTTGTTAAGAGGGGTGGTTTGGAGCGGTGGACTCTGTACTGGAGAACCGAGTTTGATTCCCTACTCCTCCACGTAAGCGGCGGAGGCTAATCTGGTGAACTGGATTTGTTTCCCCACTCCTCCACACGAAGCCAGCTGGGTGACCTTGGGCTAGTCACAGCCTCTCAGCCTCACCTACTGATGTGCTCCCCGATTCCCATAGAATCTGATTAAAGAATGAGGGAAGGAGGTTGGTTTGAGCTTACAGCCAGTTTTATTGATCAATACACCATAGCTGGATGAAAGCAGGATCGAAGCCAATGGGGACTACGATCCAGTCTCACAATGAGGTGGGGCAACAGCAAAAGATTATATAGACTTTTCACATTCCAACAGAAGAAGATACTTTTTCTGAACAGGCGATCCTAGCTTTGCCAGAGCGCATGCGTCTATGCTCTTTTCAACATTTATGAATAGAGCCTATTCTATTGAGTTCAGACCTGACCTGGATGGCCCAGGCTAGCCTGATCTCATCAGATCTCAGAAGCTAAGCAGGATCAGCCCTGGTTAGTATTTGGATGGGAGACCACCAAGGAATACCAGGGTTGCTGTGCAGAGGAAGGCACTGGCAAACCACCTCTGTTAGTCTCTTGCCATGAAAACCCCAAAAAGGGGTTGCCATAAGTCGGCTGCGACTTGACGGCACTTTACACACACACACATTGAGTTCAGAGCGTTCCCTTGAAAGCGAAAGCTTTATTGCAAAGGGGGGAGGGAAGGATCTCCCAGGTCACTTCTTGTGCAAAGGGGAGACTTTTCCAGCCCTTGGATTGTGTGTGTGTGTGCATTCTTTGGCGCAAACTAGTTACTCGCTGAAGGGGAGGGAGAGCGGGCTGTTATGCAGGGAAGGGGAAGGGTTACTGAGAAGCGGCTTCTGCCAGCTAACAGCTTTTGCATGCAAGCTTGCCTGTATGTCTGAATGTGATGCAGGTATGATTACTCAGGCACAACACTACCTCACAGGGTGTCTGTTGTGGGGAGGGGAAGGGAAGGTGATTGTAAGCCGGTTTCATTCTCCCTTAAGTCGTAGAGGAAGTCAGCATATAAAAATCAGCTCTTCTTCTTCTTTCTTCTTCTTCTTCTCCTCCTCCTCCACCTCCTCCTCCTCTTCCTTCTAGGTCTCCCCTGTGGTTTCTCTGCTCTATGTGCCATTTGTAAAAGCTTTGCACTTTTAAAAAATGGCTTTAGTGATCCTCAAATTTGGCTGACGTCACTATTAGAATATAAGATTTATAGCTCGCTTTTTTCACTGAGATTCAAGGCAGATTAAGCGGTGTAAAACAATTATACAAGGATGCTTGGAGATCTTCAGGAGGCACTGCAAAGCTTTCTTGTTTGCCACGGCTTTTGAGGAGGGTTGAATGGCAGGCATCTTTCAAGGGGGTGGGGGAGATTTGCGGTTTGCTGTTTTATTATGGATTTTGTTAAAAAAGCTATTATTGTGAGCTGCTTTGAATCATGAGGAAAGGCAGGATATAATTTTTTTATATAAACAATAAATAAATTACATCTCGGATTTTCTCTCTCTTGTTTTCTCCCGTGTGTGTGCAGAGTTCTCACTGAGCTGGTGTCCAAAATGAAAGACATGCAAATGGACAAATCGGAGCTGGGCTGCCTCCGAGCCATCGTCTTGTTCAATCCAGGTAGCTGAAGCCTGGGAAAATAACATCCTCTTCAGTTAGCGGCTCCGAGCCCTGGGCCTCCAGCCCGACCAGAGAATGGACTAGGGCTCTTTGCTGCTGGTTCCCGTCGAGACTCCTTCCCCCTGGCTTCTGGGTATTCTCGTACTTTATGCGCTTGTTCCATTGCAGCTGCTTGTTGCGACAGGAAAGGAAGAGCGGAGGGAGGGAGATTTGCTGACGGCTGGAGGAGCGAGAGCCGAACAGCAGCAGGAGTGGCCGGGGGGACAGATGGGGTTTCCAGTTGCTGGGTGAGGGCGGGCAATTGCCTGCCGACTCATCGGGCTGCCCGCCGCCCCTCTGCTGGCCAGCGGGAGGAAGTAAGCCAAATGGGAAGGGGGGGTGGCGGCGGAATGTAGCAATCTCCCCCCAAACTCTGTGGTTTCCATAGAGTTTTCAGAGGGGAATTGCTAGAGCGTCCCCCACGTGCACAGCACTTCTGGGGTAGACCCCTCATGGTCGTATGCATGAGGCTCCCACCGGAGGCCAGGTAGGACCTGGCAACCCGAAGGACAGCGCCTCTGAATGCAGTGGGGTGAGGGTAGGGTTGCCAGGTCCCTCTTCTCAACCGGCAGGAGATTTGGGGGGGTGGAGCCTGAAGAGGGCGGGGTTTGGGGAGGGGAGGGACTTCAATGCCATAGAGTCCAATTGCCAAAGCGGCCATTTTTCTCCAGGTGATCTGATCTCTATCGGCAGGAGATCAGTTGAATTAGCAGGGGATCTTCTGCTACTACCTGGCAGTTGGCAACCCTAGGTGAGGGTTCGCCTGAGTGTGGTCGGAGGGGAAACTGGAGGGCTGCTCAAGGCATGTCATGGTCTAGGCCAGGCCTCTTGGCAGTCTCACTGGTTTTTACAGCTGTACCCCTGTGTGTGTGAATGTCTAGGATGATACTGCCCTCTACTGCTTATAAATATGATGGCATGGCTGTCGCTAAGGGTGGATGTAATCCTTTCCCCCTTTTGACTCTGCAGGCCAAGGGTGGGTATAGAATTGTATCTTATTCCTCTCTCCTCAGATGCCAAGGGGCTGTCCAGTCCAGCAGAAGTAGAATTGCTACGGGAGAAAGTTTATGCGGCTCTGGAAGCATATACCAAACAGAAATATCCTGAGCAACCTGGAAGGTAAACAGAAATGGGGGAGGGGGGTAGCCATGTCAGTCTGTAGCAATAAAATTAAACCGGAAGTGGCTCTTTAAAGTCTGACAACACCTGTTTTTGTTCCATTTATACCCTGCCTTTGTCCCCTGCGTGAACCCAAAGCAGCTTACCTCATTCCCCTCTCCTCCATTTTATCCTCACAACAACCCTGTGAGGCGGGTTAGGCTGGGAGTGTGTGGCTGGTCCAAGGTCACCCAGCAAGCTTCAGTGGCAGAGTGGGGATTCGAACCTGGATCTGCTAGATCCTAGTCCAACACTCCAACCACTGCACTACACTACACCGGATCTCCTGCTTTATTCCACCATAAGCATTCTGTGAGTTGGAGCTCACTTCATCAGATGTATTGGATTGTACATCCATTAGGAAGATAGCTCAAAATGTGTGAAAGGGTGGAGGGAAGGTGGACTGTGCACTGTTGAAATGTACAGGGAAAGAGAGAGGGCTGCAGTGCTATGTTAGTCCTTTTGGCTTGGCCAGAGCAGAAGCACATACAGAGCTGAAAGAGGCAAAGACAAGCCAAAGACCATTGAATGCAGTAAATGAAGCTAATCTGTTGTGGGCTGGTGAAGGCCTCAGTCGGAGAGCATCTGGAAACTAGGGCGGTGCATATCAGTAAACCCGAGCCGAAAATAAAGCAGAAAATTGCAATTTCGGCTTATTTTCTGCTCAGGTTTACTGGAAAAACAACAACACTTGAATCAGCCAAGTCGAATAGGCGATTCCCGGAAAAAGCCAAATAATTATTGCAAAGTTTGCAATATTTCTCTAAGGGGGGGTGACCCCTTCCAGATAAAATGGGACCCCCTTATCCAATCATCACCAAACTTTGGGGTCATGCAATGAGAGTGTTGCGTACAGGCAGGTCTGAGTCTCTGCTTTCCACACAGCAACGTATCAATGCTGAAGGAAGCAGAGCCTGACGCGTATTTTACTCTTGCTGGGAGGGGCCGGCAGCTCTTTAATAAGGACAGGAACAGTATACTCACAATACAGGAACAAGATCACAGCAGATACAAGCTCCTCGCCCTTACGGTCTTGGCTGCAGGCACGGCTTTCTTCCAAGTTCAACACCACGGCAAACCGGACTCCTAAATGAAGCTTCTCAAGATAAGAGACAGGCAGCATGCAATAACATTTGCTCCCACGAGGCACTTAACGGTCAGCCTTGCTTATATTGCCTTCGTGACTCTCCAGGTATTTCAGCTCAACTGTCGGCTTCAGACTCTGATTCCTCCTGCGCCAACTTACGTCTTTTGTCCAAAAGCCGGGCTGACTTTCTCCTTTGCTGCAATGCCATTCTACCTTTTACTCTTCTTCTCTCCACTGGTGGAGGAGACCCTGAAGGTGAAAGGCTTTCTCTTCCCTGTTCTCTTGTTTCAGCCGGCCGATCTTCTGGCTCAGAGGCCCCGTCTTGCTGTTCCGGTGTTATCTCTTCAGAGGGAGTGAGGGCTTGTTCTGCCTCCTCTTCTTCTGAAGAGTAATTCTCAGGCTGACTCACGACAGAGAGTCCCTTCATGCTATGCTGTGAATTTGGGGGCTCTACCTCCAAAAATGCCCCCCCAGGAGCATCAAAAGAAATCCCCATAAATGGGCATGAATTCTTCCAGTAAACCTGGAAATAAACCAAATCCCCATATTTACCAGTATGGGTATTCGGCTTATTTCGGGGTTAACTGGAAAAAAATCGGGCCCAATACACCCAAACCCGAAATTTACCGGATTTTTTTTCCACAGCCCTACTGGAAACCTTTTTTGCCTTGAGCTTGTGAAAGGTGGGATATCGATGTAATAAACAGCCTTCTCTCCTATCACACTCAGGATCAGCTTTCCTTGACAAATTACAACATTTGAACCTCACCATAACATAAGAACATCTGCTGGATCAGAGCAGTGGTCCCTCTAGTCCCTCTAGTAGGGATGCCAGCCTCCAGGTGGTCACTTGGGAACCCCCCGGAATTACAGCTCATAGAGATCAGTTCCATTGCAAAAAATGGGTGCTTGGGGGCACTATGGCATTGTTCCCCACTGAGGTCCCTGTCCTCCCCAGGTCCCATCCCCCAAATTTCCAGGTGTTTCCCAACCTGGGCCTGGCAACTCTAACTGGAGAAGCTGGGTGGAGGGAATTCTACAGAATGAAGAATCTGCTTTGGAAAAGAACTACAAATCTTCCTTACAATGTCTGTTGTCGTACACTGCTTCCCTCTACTGGCCAATATGCAAAAATGCAACAAGTGGGAAGAAAGCCATTCTGTCCCCTAAGAAAATCATTTAAAAGTCATATTTTCTGTTTTATATCGACCACTTCCCCCTTTGTATTACTATTTTTTAATAGTAATGGGCACTATTTAAAAAAAAAAATAACATGGCAGTTTTTAACACAGAATTTCTAATAAGTCACAGCCTGAAGACCCCTGTAAAATACAGCTTTATCACATTTCTCTAATTTGATTTCCAAAGCTCTCTTTCTTTACTGCCCTCTGTAATTTGCTCCTCTGAGTTGCTTCATTCATTTCCTAAATGCTCTTTAAACTTACAATAATTTTCTAATAAGACCCAGCCCAAAGACCCCTGCAAAATACAGCGGTACATCTGCTGCCTTCTCTCCCCCTGCAAACCAACCCCAAAAATTTCTAAGTGAAGTCGACTTCCTCTAGAGATGCTGGACTGAGCGCCACATTCTTCAGGGGCTCCTGAGGAACCCAAGAAACGTTCAAATCTGGGATGCATCCTGCACCCCTACCCAGATCCTAAATAGTGGACCGGGGACCAGGAACTCTCCTGCGGTCTGACCCCCATTTTTCTGAGAGAGGACAACTCTCGGGGAACTGGGCAAGGTCCCGCAGGCATTGAGGGGAAAATACAATGCCGCAAACATCTCTTTGGAATTAGGCTCAGTCCTCCTCTACCTATTACCACCTAAGCAACCACACGGAAGCAAGAATACATACTCTTCTAAAATCTGAGTAAGTTATAAAAATTTTGTTTTACCTGGATTTGGAGGATCTGAAGAATTGGCAAATACATCTATCAAATCTGTGCCTCCCCACCTGATGTATAAATGACTCTTACAAAACAAAAAAAACATCAGATAAACTGGCAGGAATTCTATCAATTTATTCAGTGGATAGACATAACAAACAGGAGCTTTTGAAAGACGTTACAACTACCAATCAGATACTTCGACGTTGAAAGGGGAGGGAGGAAGAATCCCCCCTCCTTTGTTGTCATCTTTCCGCCTTCATTGTTTAATGCCATTGTGAGACTGTAACAGACTGTGAGATTGTGAGATTGGAAGTGTGTCTTGTGTAACTGACAAATTACTTCCAAGTTCCTGGAAGAAGAGGTAACAAAAGGTCCACAGTTCTGCATCTTTATGGGTATATCCTGTTTTCTGCCGCAGTCTATACTAGAGTGTTTTCAACTTGATGGTATTTAACATCAAATTACTACCCACTATACAGGAATCCTGCTGAATCACCTATACATTTTTCTATTTTTTGGTTTATTTGCCCGGACTCTACCAACTAATTAACAAAATTTTTAAAAGTAGCAAGCATGGAATGTGCAATTAAACAGATGGATCAACTAATTGCCATGACAAACACCATATATCAATCTATCAATCAAAACTGGATTCTATTCTGGATGTACTTAAAGACATAAAGGACCAAGCAAATACAACGAAGTCAGATGTGATAGCAGTGGATTCTCCAAGTGAGAAGATGGCTCAAGATCAGGAAATTCCCACAAAGGAAAAGGGGAGCCAGGATAAACAACAGGACAGTGCATCCCTTCAACAGGAAACTGCAACAGACCAGCTGCTTACGAAGGATATGAACGTGAGAGATCTTGACTTTTATCTTTACAAATTGCCTGAAGAATTTTTTGATATTAGCTTGGAGGACTTGAAGGGTGGTAAGGTTGGAGCTACCGGGATTTCTTTTTATGAACTTGGAATTGAAGAAACAACAATGCAGATGTACTATGAGAACTCTATGCTTGCAGAGGGAATTTTACCAAACACATCCAAGGATGCTCTCCGGTGTTTGGAGTCAATGAAGAAAAGTGGAAGACGTTGGAAATTCCGGACAAAGGGACTGGCTAAAAGAGTCTAGTTTTGTTTTTTGGAAATAAACAAGGGACTGGTTAAAAGGCTTGATTTTGGCAATAATGGTAGAATTTACTATATTAATACATTATAAAGACAATTTACAATGAACAGGTGTAGGGAGACATGGAGGGTTTACGGAGGTATTAATTTATGAAGAAGATGATAATTTTTACTTATTGATCTAATCCATTGATTATTAGTAAGATTTATTAATCTTCCTTTTTTCTGAGATAATATTAACCACCTTTTAATGATTACATTCAATATTATATTTTTAAAATTGTATGAGATTTAGTTCAATTAGTGTAATTAGAAATATTAGGATTAGAATTGTAGATACCAAAGAGTATACAGATTTATTAATGGATGGAGGAAGATGTCGGGAAAGTCCTGTTATATTTTTTCTTGTCTCTCTCTTTATTTTTATATGTTAACTTGTTTCAGAAAAAAATTAAAAAATAGTTTAAAAAAAATTCTAAGTGAAGTCTCAGAGGCCATTTTTGCATGGTAATTAGCAGCGCGTTCAAGGCTGAATTGCCCCACACATTTTTTAAAATTTTGGACGCTGAACCGTCATTTCGGAAGTGACTGCAAAGCCGGCGCAGACCTGCTTCGCATTACAAAAGAGTCCACTTAACATGACCTTTTGTGTTTGCTCTGCTGCTGCTGCGAAGAATAACCAGAGGAAACCATGCAAAACAACAGTGGCGCTATGCACATACTAATAGCTATGCAAATGAACGAAGGAGCAGGTGAGTGTGGGGTGTGTGGAATTTCTCCTTTTGCGTCGGGACCGTAAATAGGCATTTTTAAAGTCACATTTTAAAAAAGAGCTTTGAGCGAGCTTCAAAATTGACCATGCATAAATGGCCAAAGATTTTCACAGAAAATACATGTAAGAAAGGAAACATAAAACGGCAAAGAACAGTTAAAATGCAATGCACTAACGTTCATAGTTTAATTATTACCTTTGCTGCTGTTTCTTCTATATAAAAAAAAAATCAATGAGAACTTCCAGCCTGCATTTATTGATCTAAAAAAGTTCCTCCTGCTGGTGCTGGCCGTAATTTAACATTGTGCATTTGAGGCCGATCGTATTTTTTAACATGGGACATTTTTCTCCAGTCCTGTGGCCAGCCATAAATGTGGCCTAGATCTGGTGGTGATGTGGCGCTCTTTCTTTGTGGTCTTTGTGAGATTGCATGAACACAAGAATCTGCCTTATACTGAATCAGACCCTTGGTCCATCAAAGTCAGTATTTTCTACTCAGACCGGCAGTGGCTCTCCAGGATCTCAGGTGGAGGTCTTTCACATTACTTACTTGCCTGGTCCCTTTAATTGGAGATGCCAGGGATTGAACCTGGGACCTTCTGCACGCCATCAGATGCTCTACAAACTGATCCACAGCCCCTCCCCCTAGGCATTTTCTCCTAGCCATTAACTGCAGGGTTCTCTGCTTCTTCATCCCTTCAGGTTCGCTAAGCTCCTCCTGAGGCTGCCTGCCTTGCGGTCCATCGGGCTGAAGTGTCTGGAGCACCTGTTTTTCTTCAAACTGATTGGCGACACCCCCATCGACACCTTTCTCATGGAGATGTTGGAGACGCCACTGCAGATCACTTGAATTTTTGCCAGGAAGCCCAAATGATTGAGTTGTTTGGGGGTGGGGGGGAAGGGAGGAAAACTATGGTGATTATTTCTATTGAGGATGCTGGGGTCCCAGTCCGCTCCTGCCCATTCTCATCCCCTTGTCCTTTGGCGTGGGGTATAATAAAGGGATGGGGGAGCTCCTATGAACTTGTAGATGTGGCTTTTCTTAACCGCTGTCCACTTCATGGTTTACCCTAACTGGCAGCTAGGCGGGGCACGGCATCCTTTAGCTTGTCAACCTTGCCACGTGTACAAATAACTGAGTTTAAATTATTTTTTCACTTACAATAAAAAAAGAAATAAAAAATGATACATATGAATGGTTGGTGTGGAGTTTCTTCTCTGCCGTTTCCAGTACAGGCTAGGGGACGGCAGCAAATGGTTCACAAGAACTGTATTGACACATAGGCCGTTTATGCATGGCTGTTTCCTCACGGTCACCCCACCGACTACTTCGGGGTTTTGCTCTGATTATGCTTGCATTTTCTGACCGTCGGAGGTCGCCTCGCTCTCCCCCTGCGTTTTTGCACATTTTGCCAGCGTTTTCTAGATTCATGTTTAGCCAGCATCCAGAAAATGGGGGGGAATGCGTGGAAACGCGTGGGGAGAGCAAGGCGACCTCTGACAGTTGGTAAATGCAGGCATAAACAAAGCAAAGCCACAAAGAAGTCGGTGGGGTGACCGCAAGGAAACAGCCATGAGTAAACGGCCTTAGTTAAACTATTTATTAATTTTATTTCATTTATATTCAGCCTTTCTCCTCAATGGGAACCCAAAGCAGCTTACAACACCGTTCTCCTTTCCTCCATTTTGTCCGCACAACAACCCTGTGAGGTAGGCTAGGCCAACAGTAGGTGACTGGCCAAGGTCACCCAGCAAGCTTCCGTGGCAGAGTGGGCATATGCACCTGGGTTACCCAGATGCAAATCTAGTGCTCTAACCACCACACCACAAAAAAGCTAAATATATAGCAGTAGTTTTATAAGGATGGGAAACATATTGCTATGGAATGATCCAGAAGCTGTAATCTCTGGCCAGATTTGTGTTTAGCCAGCATCCAGAAAATGTGGGGGAAACATGTGGAAAGGTGCAGGAGACCTCTGACGGCTGGAAAATGCAAGCATAGTCAAAGCAAAGCCCCGAAGTAGGCAGGGTGACCATGAGGAAACAGCCTTGCATAAAATGCCAATAATTGACTTGTCACCGTAGTATTAAGCTACAATTACCAAGTTTAGGCTCTGATGATATTTCAAGCGCTGTTTTTTAAAATGCCTTCTGAAACCTCTCCAGTGGCATTGGGGGGGGGGGGTTAATGTCAGGAGCAAGCCATGAGGATGGTATGCGGTAGTGTGATTGTGCTGCTCCCAGGTGCTGTTGTGCTGTTCTGTCCAAGGCCAGTCTGTGCCCCGTGTTTAGTCTTCATAGATTCCCATACTGTGGGAATCGCCAAGTGCTCCTTCCTGCCTCTGGGAGGGGGTTGCCTGGGTTACCAATTATCTCCTCTTGCTTTTCCATATATGCTATGCACCTTGCCTTTGCCCCTTACTAGTGTCCTTTTGAATATGGCTTCTGAAACCTGTCGATTCTAACCAATAAAACTGCTTTCGTGGATTTGCCATCTGCTGAAATCTGTTTATGAGTTTGCCGCAGGGCTAGAGCTTACATTAGGACACTAGTCCTATCCTTACTTGTTGACCTCGGCTGGAGCCCTGGAGGGTTCGCCTAGACACTCGTCTCCTCGGTTTGGGGTGCGGGATGAGCTCCCCGAGGACCCCAACTTTCTGTGTGCCATCTTGGAGGAGGCTTAGCGGACTTACGCGGAGTCCACCCGGCTGGTTGGGCTGGTGATTGATCAGTGGCGTCGCCTGGCAGCGGCGACCCCCTGGAGGACTCAGGACACTGATCTATGTGCCCACAACGACCTTTTGGGACTTGATACTTTGCTGGAGGAGGCCCGGTTGGTGCAAGAGGACTTTGCTCTCCTAACCCCGTTGTTGGCTGAGCTTACGCTCCGCAGGATGCATCAGGAGTTGGTGGCCATAATCCAGAGGCCCGAGTTCTGTTTCCAATGGCGAGGGCTCTGGTGGGAGAGGTTCCGCAAACTGTTCCGGATCCCACCCTATGCCTCCGGGAAGCACAGAACGCTGCCGCCAGGACAGTCCTGGTTCTTGTGGATTTCACGCCGGCCACGACGACGTCGGCCGACATTGAGAAGATACTAACTCCTGAATTCGGTCCTGCCTCCGCGGGTCTGGCTCAACAGGTCCAACCGCTGTTGGGCCAGCACAAGGAAATCCAAATATTCTTGGAGCAGGCGGCCGTACCAATTGTGACAGCTGCCGCCATGTCCAAACTCGAGGCAGACCGTGCACTCGCTGACCAGAGGCGGGCGGAGGAGCAACTGTTGGCGGATGTGGCCGCTGCTCGGGCGCGGGCGACAGCAAGAACGGGAGCATGGTCGAATGTTTGCGGGGGATCGGACTGGTCTCTCCCCTTGTTGTCTTTGGGCTCCCCGGAACCTGGCCTGACCTGGGAAGTAGCGCACAGGTAGCGGCTCACCTTTGCTCCTGATGTCCCAGAATATGAGGAGGAGGAGGAGGACTTGTATGCAGAGGAGGGCGACTGGAATACTAACTACCGAGCCAGCCAAGCCCGACGGACCGGGGGGGCTGAGGAGGAGATCCATGCCTTAAGGTTTCAAAACCGAGAGCTTTTGGATCGTGTGGCCCGTATGCAGGACCAAATGGATGTGTTGATGCGTGAATATGGTCGCCTGCAGCGAGCTCAAGTGGCACCTGCGCAGGCACCGGTCCCAGGCCAGCAGCCTCTGGCGCAGCCAGCACTACAGCAACCTCCGGTGCAAGCACCGCCGGGGCAGCAGGGACAACAACCCCCTGGCCAGCAGCCTCCGGTGCAACCGGCTCCAGGACAGCCTCCGGCACCTCCACCAGTGGGACCGGTGGTGCAGTGGAAGCAACCCTGATTGTGTGTGACATTTGATGGCTTCGCGGATGCATTGCCCTGTTTTCTTCACCAAGTGGGTAGTTACATGAGAGAACAAGGGCATACCTTTCCCACGGAAGACAGCCGAGTATGGTTCGTTTCCTCACTTCTAGCTGGAAAGGCTGCAGAATGGATGGTCCTCCAGTTTGATACCCAGGCCCGCTTCATACGGTCGCTTAATGAATTCATGTGAGCGTTGAGAAGACGTTTTGAGGATCCGTTTCAAGGGGAGAAGGCCCAAGCGGCCCTCCTACAACTCCGTCAAGGATCCTCCTCAGTACAAGAGTTTGCGGATGAGTTAAAAAGACTCGCTAATAAAATAGTGGACTGGACTGAAGCCACCCGGGTGCACTACTTCAGAGCAGCATTGCATCCTGAGATTCTAAACTGGGCATACATGCAGCAAGACCCAGCCACCTTGGAAGAGTGGATTTTACTGGCGGAAAGCCGCCACCAGTTTATTTCTCTTGCCCGACGGCAGGCCAGGGAGGGGGGAAGCCAGAAAAACCCTCCCAAACCTGCTGCTCCTCAGGCCCCGCGGAGGCCGGCTCTACCTCCACCAGACCGAGCATTGTGGTTTCAAAGGGGAGCCTGCCTCGTTTGCGGTACCATGGGTCACTTCGCTGCCACTTGTCCGTCACGTCCGGGGCTGCTGAGTCCCACTCCCCAGCCAGATGGGACTCCTCGCGGGAGAGGACGCGCCTGGGGGAGAGGCACCGCAGCCGAGCAGAGCATCCCTCCAAGATGAAAAGTGCTCCCAGCTCTGCACGCCGGAGAAGTGATGACGGACCTTTCGCCAGCGGACCCGTCGGGGTCCAGGATTACAATTACTACTCCTGGGGAGAGTAGCCCAGCATCTTCAGATGACAGCGACCACTGGAACTCCCCAGCCCTTAACTTGGAGTCTCTCCTTGACCAGCCAAAAAACGGACTGGGTCTGCGGTAGAGGGAGCGATACCGCAGACCTCCGCAGGTATTCCTGCGAAACCCGAGGCTCCTGTCATGGTGAGTGAAGTAGAAGAGACTGTATATGTAGATGTGATATTATGACATTATAGAAAAGGACCTCAATTACAAGTTAAAGCCTTAATAGACTCAGGGTGTGCCCGCTCGTTAATTAATGAAACCACCTTTAAGCCGCTCCAAGTGAAGTCAGTCCCTTTACCGGCACCTGTCACTTTGCTCAAATGGATGGCACTGATTTCAGGGGGGGCAGTCGACCGTCGCACTCACGGAGTGGCTATGTGAATTGGCCACCATTGGGAACAAATCAACTTTACTAGTGTGCCCAATGTTCGATATGCTGTGGTGTTAGGAGCAAATTGGCTCAAAGGGCACAGTCCCACCATAGACTGGGAAGCTGAGACCTTAACGTTCAATAGCCCGCTATGTGAATTGCACCGATACGAAGTGGCCGTTAAAACCATAATCAAACCAACTCCTGCCCTGGTCTCGGACACCTCCAGTCCGACCCAATTGCCACTCGACTATCAGGACTTAGCAGATGTATTTAATGTGCAGGAGTGTGATGTGTTACCTCACACACACCGCCGGACGGACTGTGCTATTGAAGTGGTGGGGGATGGAAAACTGCCAAAGAGTAAAATCTACCCGATGAGTCCTACGGAACGGGCGGTGCTCCACGAATTCTTAGACAAGAACTTGGCTCGCGGTTTCATCTGACCCTCCACCGCGCCCTATTTGGCACTGGCTTTCTTCATACGTAAGAAAACAGGAGATTTACGTTTGTGTATTGACTTTCGAAAACTCAATGCTGTTACTCAAACAAATGCTTATCCCATCCCCCTCATTTCTGATCTCTTGGGACAGTTGAAAGAGGGACACATTTTCACCAAATTGGACTTAGTCGAGGCTTATTACAGAGTCAGAATCCAGGAGGGGGATGAATCTCTTACTGCCTTTCTAGTTGCTTTGGAATGTTCGAATTTATGGTGATGTGTCAGGCCTGCTTTCCCCAGCTCTAAGCAGCCTGTCAGACTCTGACTGTTTTACTTTCGATTCTACCAGGTGCCTCTCAAGGCCAGACTTGCTAACTGCTAAATTCCTGTTCCAGTGCTATCTCCCATGGGAATGACTCCTCAGTAGATATCCCCAATATCCAACCAAGGTTGAATGCCCCACGGAGTCCCTGTTCACTCCTGCCCAAAGGGGTTTGCTCCCCATGCTAGCAGTCCAAACCTGAGCGCAAACCCGGCTCTCACCACAACCCCCACAAGGGGAGGGCACTTCAGGCCCAACCACACCGGTCAACCCGACCGCGCCACCCCCTCGCCTCCTTCGCCAGCTCCGTCAGTGCCCAGTCACTCTGACAATCCAGCCGTCCAACCCCCCTCAGGGACGTCCCCTCCCTCCACTACAGAGCCCACACCACCAGATGGATTGGATCTCACAGACTCTTCTGTAGCCTCACTTCGTTCCGCTTGCCAAGCCAAACTCTCTGCGTAGACCCTCCCCTCCACTCTCACTGAACATAGAGGCTTATGGTACAAAGACTCTAAGCTGTATGTGCCTCAAGGGCTCCGGAAAGAAGTCCTACAGCTGGTCCATGGGGCCAAGACCGCGGGACACTTTGGATTTCTAAAAACATTGCATTTACTACGGAGGCAGTTTTGGTGGGCGGGCATGCGGACTGATGTGGATTCCTTCATTCGCAGTTGCCCAGTCTGCGCTACGGTCAAAAGGGCCCAAGGGAAACCTCCCGGGTTGTTGCAGCCATTAGAAACCCCCACTAGACCTTGGGAGGTTATTGCTATGGATTTTATGACTGACCTCCCCCTCAGCGAGGGAAAAACTGTACTTTCGGTAATCACAGACCTGTTCTCTAAACAGGTGCATCTCGTCCCATGCGCAGGTATCCCATCCGCCCCGAAACTGGCCCGCCTCTTCGTGTCACATGTCATCCGTCTACATTCCTTTCCGCGCAAGGTGATAAGCCACCGCGGAAGTAACTACGTGGCTAAATTTTAGAAAGCTTTCTTGAAATTAGTGGGGGTGGAACAAGGTCTCTCAAGTGCTTTCCACCCCCAAACCGATGGCCAAACAGAACGAGTGAACGCTGTGTTGGAATGCTACTTACGCTGTTATGTTAACTATCATCAGGATGATTGGGTTGAATTGTTACCCTTTGCTGAATATGCGTATAATAATGCTGTGCATCAGTCAACTGGGTTTAGCCCCTTTCGGGCCATTTATGGGCAGGACTTTGGTCCCATAAGCCATAACGATATCTCTGGGGTGGAGGGGGGAGAAAGTGTTGCTGACTGGGTGCACACGATTCAGATAACCTGGCCTTGGCTGGTACGTAATCTAGAGCGAGCTAAACATAAATACAAAGATCAAGCTGATAAGCATCGCTCACCGGGCAAAGACTACTCAGTGGGTGACATGGTTTATTTATCCACCAAGATTCTACGGTCCAACCGCCCATGTAACAAACTCAGTGCCAAGTATGTGGGTCCCTTCCCCATTGCTCGTGTCATCAACCCAGTCACTGTGGAACTTTCACTCCCAAAATCACTCAGGAGAGTCCATCCTGTCTTTCATGTCAGTTTGCTAAAGCCACACATGCCCTCCCCGAGAGGCATCCTGAACCACTTCCTGATGTACCAGTGATGGTTGGGGGGGAGGAACATTTTGAAGTTGCGAAAATCTTAGACTCACACATCCGTCATAGGTCTCTCCACTACCTGGTCCATTGGAAACATTTCGGTCCCGCCCACGATGACTGGGTACATGCACGTGACGTGTCAGCACCCCGTTTGGTCCGCCAATTCCATACTGCCTACCCTGACAAGCCTGGACCGGTGGTGGACAGTGGGGGAGGGCTAAAGGAGGGCACAATGTTAGGCCTGCTTTCCCCAGCTTTAAGCAGCCTGTCAGACTCTGACTGTTTTACTTTCGATTCTACCAGGTGCCTCTCAAGGCCAGACTTGCTAACTGCTAAATTCCTGTTCCAGTGCTATCTCCCGTGGGAACGACTCCTCAGTAGAAGGGGGGCCGCCTTGATCTGTTGTGACTAATACTTTCCCTCATAGGCCTACCCCGTGCTTCCAGTTGCCATTCGTGCCAATGTACCTGTAAGCTCTGCATGCCTGTATGTTTTCCATTAAATCAGCTCTCTTTTGGACTCTTTGTCTCTGGATGCTGTTTGTGGGATTACCACGGGACAAGTGCTCACATTATGCCTTTTGGATTAAAAGGGGCCCCGGGGGTCTTCATGCAACTCATTAAGGAGATCCTCCATGATCTACTGTTCAAAGGAGTGGTGGTATATTTAGATGATATTCTCATTTACTCTAAAACCATGGATGAGCACGTTGTCTTGGTTCGAGAGGTGTTGCAACGTCTCAGAGACAATCAGCTGTATGCTAAAGTGTCTAAGTGCGAGTTCCATAAGAAGCAATTGACTTTCCTAGGATATATTATCTCACACCAGGGACTGGCTATGGATCCTGAAAAGGTACAAGCAGTGCTCGATTGGGAACCACCCTCTACTCATAAACAGGGCCAAAGATTCCTCGGGTTTGCAAATTTTTACAGGGCGTTCCTCCCACATTTGGCTCAGATTGCGCTACCCATCATGAACCTCCTTAAGACTAAGGGAAAGGGGAATACAGCCACCTTACCCAATGCCCGGGTGGAGTGGACCCCCCAGTGTCAAGCCGCCTTCGATAGTCTTAAGCAGCTTTTTACATCAGAAACCTGTTTTGCAGCACCCGACTGCAATCAACCATTCGTAGTGCATGTAGACGCTTCCGACGTAGCGATGGGGGGTGCACTCCTGCAGCGGGGGAGGATGGGCACCTGCATCCGTGCACTTATTTTTCTAAAAAGTTCACTCAATCCGAATTCAACTGGGCCATTTGGGAAAAGGAAGCTGCTGCGGTGAAGCATGCCCTGACAGTGTGGAGGCAGTTTTTAGAAGGTTCCAAGGTGCCCTTTGAAGTGTGGTCCGATCACAAAAACCTAGACTCCCTAACTGGGGCTCGCAAGCTGTCCGCAAAGCACGTGCGCTGGGCGGACTTCTTTGCCCAGTTTCGATTCGTCCTAAAATATGTACCAGGGAAGCAAAACCTTCTGGCTGATGCTTTATCCAGACTTCCCCAATATCCCACCAAGGTTGATTGTCCCACAGAGTCGCTCTTCACCCCTGCCCAACGAGGTCTGTTGCCCACTTTGGCCATACAAACCCGTTCTCAGACCCGATCCCCACCGCCGCCGCTTGCGATGGGGGGAAAGCCCCACGCCCGGCTGAGCCGATAGCACCGCCTGCCTCACTTCCTCTTCCCCCTGAACGACTGACAGCCACGGTTCCCGAGGTGCGGGGACCTGAGCGCCCCATTCAGTCGCTCCCTGCACCTGTATCAGCTCCGTCCCCGGTCAAGCTGCCCGCTGACTCCTCTCCGGAGGGGGTGGAAGGACTGTCTGATTCCTTTAAGGAGACTCTCCTTTGCAGTTATCAAGCGGAACTGTCCTCGCAAACCCTCCCAGCTACTTTACTTAAACGTGGGGAATTTTTGGTACAAAGATTCTAAATTGTATGTTCCGGTAGCTTTGCGGGGGGAGGTTTTGGGTTTGGTTCATGGCGCCAAGACCGCCGGACATTTCGGATTCCTCAAAACATTGCATTTGCTACGGAGACAATTTTGGTGGGCGGGCATGCGATCAGATGTGGACTCCTTCATCCGCAGCTGCCCCATATGTGCAGCGGCCAAACTATCACAGGGCAAACCGCCCAGACTTTTACAACCGTTGGAGACTCCCTCAAAACCGTGGGAAGTGATTGCAATGGACTTCATGATGGACCTACCCCCTAGTGGGGGAAAGACAGTTCTTTGGGTGATTACTGATCTGTTTTCGAAACAGGTGCATCTTGTACCCTGTGCAGGTATCCCTTCTGCCCTGAAATTGGCCCACCTCTTTGTGTCACATGTCTTCTGTCTACATTCCTTTCCGTGCAAGATAGTGACGGACAGGGGGTCAACTTTCGTGGCCAAATTCTGGAAGACTTTTCTCAAACTGGTCGGAGTAGAACAAGGACTGTCTAGTGCCCTCCATCCCCAAACGGATGGTCAGATTGAAAGGGTAAATGCGGTGTTGGAATGCTATTTATGCTGTTACGTTAATTACCATCAAGATGATTGGGTAGACCTATTGCCTTTCGCTGAATATGCTTATAATAATGCTGTTCACCAATCCACAGGATTCAGCCCTTTCCAGGTTGTCCATGGTAAAGAGTTTGGCCACGCTGGCCATATTGATGTTTCTGAGGAGGAGGGGGGAGCGGATGTGGCCGGATGGGTACATTCTATTCAAACAACCTGGCCATGGCTGGTTAAAAGTCTAGAACGGGCCAAACGGCGTTACAAGGCTCAGGATGACAAACATCGCTCCCCCAGTATGGAATGCAAAGTGGGGGATCTTGTCTATTTGTCCACCAAAAACCTATGATCCACCCGCCCATGTAATAAACTCAGTGCCAAGTATGGATTATTAATCCAGTGGCTGTGGAACTCTCCTTGCCCAAGTCCCTACGAAGAATCCATCCTGTGTTCCATGTCAGTCTTTTAAAACCGTTTGTTCCTTCCAAAAATGGCATCCTGAACCACAACCCGAAGTGCCTGAAATGGTGGGGGGGGGGAGGAGCATTTTGAAGTGGCTAAAATACTGGATTCTCACATTCGCTATGGTGCCCTTCAGTACCTGATCCGCTGGAAACATTTTAGCCCTGCCAGGATGAATGGGTGCGCGCCTGTGATGTCTCCGCCCCCTGCTTAGTACAAGAATTTCATGCAGCCTACCCTCAAAAGCCCACGGTGGGAGGGTGAGGGGGGGTCTTTAGGGGGGCAGAATGTCAGAAGCAAGCCATGAGGATGGTATGTGGTAGTGCGATTGTGCTGCTCCCAGGTGCTGTTGTGCTGTTCTGTCCAAGGCCAGTCTGTGCTCCGTGTTTAGTCTTCATAGATTCCCATACTGTGGGAATCGCCAAGTGCTCCTTCCTGCCTCTGGGAGGGAGGTTGCCTGGGTTACCAGTTATCTCCTTTTGCTTTTCCATATATGCTATGCACCCTGCCTTTGCCCCTTACTAGTGTCCTTTTGAATATGGCTTCTGAAACCTGTTGATTCTAACCAATAAAACTGCTTTCGTGGATTTGCCGTCTGATGAAATCTGTTTATGGGTTTGCTGCAGGGCTAGAGCTTACAGGTGGCTACAGTTGGCTGGAACAAGAACAAGGGGGCTAATATATGCGAGTCCTGCAAAAAAACACGAACCTTCCCATCCACGCAGCATGCGAAGGATCTCTCCTAAAACATCGTACCAAACAGAGGCTCGGGAAAGATCACAGCAAAGGAGGAGGCAACTGGAGGAGGGGAGGGACCCATGCAGCATTCGGCTCCTTGGATGAAAGGCTGGATTCAGAGGCACTAAATAGAACACATAGTTATTTAACACATTTTATCCCTTCCTTCCTGCAAGGACCTCAGGATGGCATATGTTGTTTTCTCTTTCTCCGTTTTATCTTCTCAACAGTCCTGCAAAGTAGGTTAGGATGAAAGAAAAGAGGGAGGGTTCTCTAGAGCAGGGGTGTCAAACATACAGCCTGCGGTCCAGATCCTGCCCCTTGAGGTCTCTTATCCGGCCAGCGAGGCAGCTGAGGCAGCCACACACACACCAGTCCCAATTTGGGCTGGCAAGGCATGGTCCAGCTCGACCAAGTGACAGTTATGTCACATCTGGCCCTCATAACAAATGAGTTCAACACCCCTGCTCTAGAGAGCTGGAGGAAAATAGCTTGCCCCTTTAAACAGAAGCTTAATGGTGTCCTGGTTCCCAGGCGATGTACTTCTGTGCCATGAAAAGCTTCAGCTGCCCATTTCTACATGTCACCTGGTAAATAACATCCCATTAAACCTGTTTAAGGGATGGGACTTTTGTTGTTGTTGAGACCACAAGACCCCCACATTTTAAGACGTACCCATTAGAACCACTTCCTACACCTTCTACCAGTTCTATCAAATTCCACAAGGGGGCAACCAATTACATAGCATTTGCAAGAAAATAGTGCCTCCCCCGCCCCCCACCCCAGTGCTGATAAGAAAGGAACTGAAGCAATTGCATGCCATTATTCCTTCTGGCGGAAGTTGTAGCTGGTTTCCCTACCTAAAGGGACAGTGTCTGAATTTTGCCATGGCAATAAAAGGCTGAATACTAGAGGTTAATTCATTACATGACGCTGGCCGGTCCATCTCGCCCAGTACCAGCTGATGTGGCAATTCTTCTATGAGAAATCCGGCAAGATCAGACTTTTGCACCCTGGCCTAAGAAATCTACTTTCCATCCTTCTGTCTTTTAAAAATCTTGTAACATCAAACCTGATGAAGAGTCCCGGTGGGCTCGAATGCTTGCAAAGGCTTTTGTCCTAACTTGGTTGGTCCGATAAAAGGTATCACGTTTTGATTTTGTTCTGGTCTCCAAGATCTCAAGCAGTGAGAGGATTTTTCCAGCCTCGCTGCTGAAGATGCTTTCAGTGAGGAGGACCTAGATTGAACCTTTGGACATGCCAGAAAGGGCCATGAGAGTCAAACACTGACCCAACCCTTCCTGCCCTTCTTCTTATGAGCTGTCTGTTCATTCAGCTTACACCTGAGCCACAACGCTCAAAGGACATTACTTTAATTTACCTTTACCTTCATTTCACTGCCTCGATCTAACTATTGAGCAGGTCCAAGCCAAAACAATGGTGTTGGAACCAAGCCCTATCAAAAACAATCTGGATAGAGTGAAACTTTAACACTCTCTGGATTCTGTCCCAAATCTTGATGGGCCAGAACCTTAGCTTGCTTCTATTATCTCCTATTTTTTGGCAATGCTTGATGTCTTTAAAATAAATTATAACGCACACATGCACGGACTAAGGTTTACAGTTGTCAGTGCAGTATAGCAAAACTTGAATTGTTTTTTCTCTTTAATGATTGACAGATGAGAGCCAGTGTGGTTTCGTGTTTAGAATGTCAGGCTGTGATCTGGGAGACCCAGGTTCGAATCCTCACTAGCTGCTAAGAAGCTTACTGAGTGACCACGGGCCAGTCACACACTCTCAATCTAAAGTACCTCATAAGGTGGTTTGTGATGATAAAACAGAGGAGAGGGGAATGGTGTGAGCTGCGTCGAGTCTAAATGAAGAGAAGAAGAAGAAGAAGAGTTGGTTTTTATATGCCGACTTTCTCTACCACTTAAGGAAGAATCAAACCGGCTTACAATCACCTTCCATGCCCTTCCCCACAACAGACACCCTGTGAGGTAGGTGGGGCTGAGAGAGCTCTAAGAGAGCTGTGAGTAGCCCAAAGTCACCCAGCTCTAGCTTCATGTGTAGGAGCGGGGAAACCAACCGGGCTCATCAGATTAGCGTCCACCGCTCATGTGGAGGAGTGGGGAATCAAACCTGGTTCTCCAGATCAGAGTCTACCGCTCCAAACCACCACGCTCTTAATCACTACACCACACTGGCTCCTAAATACTATTCCTCCTATGTTGAGAATCCAAAATATATTATCATCTGGTATATGAAACTGTTAGAACATAAATTCAAAAACCGTGAAACAGGTGACTGAAACTTTGCAATCAAAAGTGTGTGTGTGTGTGTGTGTGTGTGTGTGTGTGTGTGTGTGTGTGTGTAGAGAATGGTCCAACCCAAGTTCAGCATTTTAAAACTTTGTTCATTTTGCTAAAGAGCATTACAATGCAGGCCTCGACAATGTGAAGTCCATAAAAGTAAACGGGCTTACAAAAAGGTAACTCTGTTTAGGATTGCACTGCCAAGCACGTGCTGGATTGTGTTCAAAATGTTACTAAGATTTCATCGCTCTAAGGGACATGGAATTTTAGTGGGTGCAGAAAGTCACTCTTTCCCACTGTCCCCCACCCCTCTGTCTTATCCTGAAGTTAAAGCACCTTGGCTACTTTCATTTTGTCAATTGCATCTGGTTATTCCTCCAGCTAAACCAAATGGGAAATTGATTGTGCAGAAATACTGCGGTCAAAGCCCATTTCTTTTCCTTGTGTTGACCGAAGTAATTTCGCCGAGGATTGCCCTGTGACTCAGGATACTGGTGAAGCAGATCAATTGCTGTGATAAGTGGCTGTTTCTAGACCTCGTATGTCACTAAAAATATGTTATTTTACTTAACCAGCCACTGCAAGCAATGACATAACTTTGAATTGTGTTAGAATTCCTTTTTATTGCTAATGCTTCAATACTATTAATGAAAAAGTAAAAGACACACTAATATATATGGAATATATGAAAATCAGATTACATGAAAAAAATCTAACAGATTCTAATAAATTATCACAGATCTGAAATACAGTAAAAAATTACAATGAAAAATGCAATAAAATTACATGCCCATCTATGTGTCATACCAGGAATAATTCTCAGACAGTCAGCATGCAAGCACGCCTAGCAAAGAATTTCCAACCTCTTACAATCTTGTCCCTTTATATACTCTTCCAGAGGTCAATTGTTTTGAGAACCAATTAAAATTATTATGAGAATCAGGGGAAAGTTGTTTTGAGAATCTTGCAAAATTGTTATGAAAATTTTGCAATATTCTCAGGCATCAAAAGATATAACATGTACCAATAGGACAAATTTTCCCTTAACAAACATCTTTCCCTAACCTTGATATCATGTCAGACAAATAAATGACATAGGAAATAACACCCAAACATAGATACCATTATACATTCTCAAAAGAAGTTCCCAATTTTCACATTTCCCTCTTCAAGGCTCATTGACCACAAAGACAAAACAAGTCATTATTGGACTTGCTTATTATGCACTCATATTTGACTTAAAAGCAAGAGAAATCACAAAGGCAGATAAATGTGTTTTTCTCTGCATTTTGTACTATTACCAACCTTGACAACCTTGTTTTGGCTATATTCCCAGACCTCAACTGATTATCGGGAACATTGTATCTGACCTTGCTCTGTGGTTTTTCAAATGCCTTCTAAACATTCTGTCTCACAAACTCACAAACAACTCATTTTCTCAGGTGTCTCTCCCTGCAGGCCCAAACTTGAAGCCTTAAATCTTCACTGGGAGCTTAAATCAGTACTGCAGTTTGTCAGTTATCTATACTTTTAACCGTAAATGTATTAAAAACCATAACACTGGTTTAGCAAAAAACAGGGAAGGGGAGGAGAAAGTCAAAAATATATTTCTGGCCAGCTTGTATGGAAAGCTCCTAGGGTGGGGTTGCAATCATACCAAATGGAATGTCCAGTCTTTTATTGTGGGCCTTTTATGCAGGGACGCTTCCCCGCGGTCACCCCCACCGACTGCTCTGGGGCTTCCTTTTGATTATGCATGCCCTTTCTGCCCATCAGAAGTTGCCTCGCTCTCCCTGTGCGTTTTGCCCACGTTTTCCAGAGTCCGGCTAAAACGGGATCCGAAAAAAACGGGCAAAACATGCAGGGAAAGTGAGGCAACCTCTGACGGGCGGGAAAGGCATGCAATGGAAAAGGAAGCCCCAAAGCAGTCAGTGAGGGGTGACTGTGGGGAAACGTCCCTGAATAAAAGGCCATTGTCAGGGTATTTCACCAAGGGAGAGCCTTGCAGAGTTACCAAAAGGAGGGCCAACGGCTCCCTTCCAGGTAAGCAGATTCAAGTCCATCAGTCGTGCTGTCATCAGTAGCCAGTTTCACCAGGCAGAGCTTCCTTCTGTTCCATCCAGGCCCAGAGTCTGTATGATCTTCAGCTGAAGCTCCCTGATCACCTTTGAGCCTCCCCACCACTTCACAGCCAGGCCCATTGACTCCAACCCAGTCTGCGAACGGAGGGGGAGATACTGTCATGGCTGGCACAGGATCTGGGAGACCTAGGAAGCTTGCGGGCAACCCTGTGCCAATTGTTCATTCCTCAGTTTAACCTACCTTACAGGGTTGTTGTGAGTATAAAATGCAGCGGAGACTCCATCACCACTCCGCCTGGCCTGCCTGAGGGACCTTGGCATTGCATAGTGGTTAAGAGTAGTGGACTCTAATCTGGAGAACTGGGTTTGATCCCCCCACTCCTCCACAAGAGCGACGGACTCTAATCTGGTGAACTGGGTTGGTTTCCCCACTCCTACACCTGAAGCCAGCTGGGTGACCTTGGGCTAGTCACAGTTCTCTCTGAACTCTCTCAGCCTCACCTACCCCACAAGGTGTCTGTTGTGGGGAGAGGAAGGAAAGGACATTGTAAGCCAGTTTGATTCTCCTTAAAAGGTAGAGAAAATCGGCATATAAAAACCAACCCTACTCCTCCTCCTCCTCCTCCTCCTTCTTCTATCTCAGCCTGGCCTGACTCACAGGGTTGTTGTGAGGATAAAAATGGAGGAAGGAAGTGAATACCACACTGAACTTCTTGATGGAAGGGTGGGATAACACTACAAAGCGCTAGATGGATAGAAACGAAAAAGGACCCCTCTAGGTAAATGCTGATAAGCCGGGTACAGCCTAGGGCTGCCAGCCTTCAGGTTGGGCCTGGAGGTGTCCTGGAATTATAACCGATCCCCAGAGGATGGAGATCAGCTTCCCTTGAGAAAATGGATGCTTAGGAGGGTGGACTCCTTTGCATTATGCCTTGCTGGGGTCCCTCCCCTAACCTCATCCTCTCCAGGCTCCACCCCCAAATCTCCAGGAATTTTCCAACCTGGAGTTGGCAACCCTAGGCAGTTCTCTTGAGGAAGCACCACTGGAATGAAGGGGTGCCGGAGCTTGTGCAGATGAACTTCCCGGAGGATTGAGGCCGCACAGGCCAATTTTGTGGAGGAGCTATGAACACGGAACTCTGAGCACATGTCTGAATGGGTCTTTGCATTAGCCTCTCCCCTCCTGAGAGGTGTGCCTGTCCCTGGATGAAACCTTCCTGGTTGCCCCCACCACCACCACCACCACGCTTGCCAATCCTGGCCAGGAGCAGCCAACCCAAAGGTGCCCCCCCACAAGGTCTTCCCTAGACATTTAAGCACCAAGAACTCGGCTCCCAACCCGCTATTAACCCTGGGAGGTGAAGAACCATCCAAGCCCGCTGCTTTCCTGCAGATTAGCCCCCCCCCCAAACCTGGCAGCCAGTTAAGCCTGAGCGAGTGGAGGTGGTGTCAGCAGTGAGTCAGCAGTAGGGCTGTTGATTCGGTTCATCCTGAACCGAAAAACAGCCGAATTTCCCCCGATTCGGCGGTTTTTAGTTCGGGATGAACCAAACTCAAAAAAAGGCGGAAAATGGGGGAGCCGAATAAATTTGGCAGATTCGGGGTTCCCCCCCCCCCCGCGCACCTTCACGGGGCTTCCATGAAGGTGCGCGGAGGGGGCTCTTTAAACAGATCTGCGCTTCCCAGCTGGGAGGCGCAGATCTGTTTAAAAAGCCCCCCGCACGCCTTCATGGAAGTCCCGTGAAGGCCCGTGGGGGGGCGAATTTTCCCCCGAACTCCGGATCTCGGCTGAATTTCAGGGATCCAAAGCGGGGGAGTTCAGACTCCGGCACGGCCTGAATTTAAAAGGGCCAAATTTTCCCAAAGCCGAACTTTCCCAAAAAAAAATTTCAACAGCTCTAGTCAGCAGTGTGTTAGCAGTGTGATGCTGTAGCTAAAAAGACAAATACAGTTTTGGGCTGCATCAACAGAAGTATAGTGTCCAGATCACGTGAAGTGATGGTATCGCTTCACTCTGCTCTGGTTAGACCTCAACTAGAGTACTGTGTTCAGTTTTGGGCACCATAATTTAAGAAAGATGTAGACAAGCTGGAACGTGTCCAGAGAAGGGCAACAAAGATGGTGAGGGGTCTGGAGACCAAGTCCTATGAGGAAAGGTTGAAGGAGCTGGGTATGTTTAGCCTGAAGAGGAGAAGACTGAGAAGGGATATGATAACTATGTTCAAGTACTTGAAGGGTTGTCATATAGAGGAGGGTGCTGAGTTGTTTTCTGTTGCTCAAGAAGGTTGGACCAGAACCAACGGGTTGAAATTAAATCAAAAGAGTTTCCGTCTAGACATTAGGAAGAATTTTCTAACAGTTAGAGCAGTTCCTCAGTGGAACAGGCTTCCTCGGGAGGTGGTAAGCTCTCCTTCTCTGGAGGTTTTTAAGAAGAGGTTAGATGGCCATCTGTCAGCAATGCTGATTCTGTGACCTTAGGCAGATGATGAGAGGGAGGGCATCTTGGCCATCTTCTGGCCACTAGGGGTGTGGAGGGGGGAGGTAGTTGTGAATTTCCTGCATTGTGCAGGGGATTGGACTTGATGGCCCTGGTGGTCCCTTCCAACTCTATGATTCTATGGGGGCATAGCTACATGTGCTAGTTGAGCTGTGTGGTTCATGGGTCAAAAGCAACCTCTCCATAGAGCAGAGGCACAGAGGAGTAATAACGGTACTGGGTGCCACTGGGGTTGACTGGTGCGCTTTCACACATGCTGAATAATGCACTTTCAATCCCCTTTCAACGCACTTTGCAGCTGAATCATAACGGCAAAATCTGCATGCAAATGGAGCCCTGAGTGGATGGGGTGCGCTGGAGGCCACATGAACCCATGAAGCTGCCTTATACTGAATCAGACCCTTGGTCCATAAAGTCAGTATTGTCTACTCAGACCAGCTGCGGCTCTCCAGGGTCTCCGGCAGGGGTCTTTCACATCACCTGCTTGCCTAGTCCCTTGAACTGGAGATGCCAGGGATTGAACGTGGGACTTTCTGCAGGCCAAGCAGATGCTCTACCACTGAGCCACAGCTCCTCCCCATTTCCCCCAGTTTGGGTTCCTTCCCAAATCCGTCGGGTTTGCTCCCATGCAAACGCGCAGAAGCTCACCGCTCCGAAAGCGCTCCGGACCAGAGTCGCCCAGCGGCCAGGATCTCTCAAGCCCCCCACACTTCCGACGTGTCGGGATCTCGCGCATTGCGGCCGATCGGCCCCGGGCGGCAGTTTGCGCGGCGCTCGCATGCTCCCGGCCGCCGGGCCCCTCCTCCTCCTCCGAGGGGGCGCCGCTCCCGCTCCCCCCGGGGAGCCCCCGCGCTCTCCCCTCCCGCCCGCGCCGGCCAAGGACGCCCCCCCCCCTCGCCCTGCTCCGAAGTGCGAACTCTTCTCCGCCGGCCGCGGCAACCCCCAGCCCAGCTGCCTCCTCCTATCCTCGGCCCGTCTAGGGCGGAGGGTGGGGTTGAGGGGGGGCAGGGATGAGACGTGCCTGGGGGGGAGGCAACCGCCCTCCAGCCCGGGGGCTCGCCCAGCGGGGAGGGAGCGGAGCGGAGCGCAGCCGAGGGGCAGGAGAGCCCAGACGCCGGTGGATGCCGCCGACGGCGCGGCGGGGACCGGGCGGCGGGCAGCGCCTCGGCCCCCGCTGACGCCCGTCCTCCGGGCCCCCGAGCCGCTTTGCCTTGCCGCCCGCTCCTCCAGCCGCCGGGGAAGCGCCGCCCGCTCCGAAGCCGGCCCTCGCCCCGCAGCCGTCGGGGTTGCGCCCTGGGCGCACGGCGGAGGCCGGCAGCCGCCGAGCGGGTCGCTCGACGTCCAAGAAGGGACAGCCGGGCTCTTTCGCAGCCGGGACGCCCCCGGCCTCGCCGCCCGCCCCACTTCGAGCCATGTTGGACGGCCTGAAAATGGAGGAGACGCTGCCCAGCGCGCTGGAGCCGCCGCCGGCTCCCCTCCCCTCCCTGCTGGGTAAGTGCCTGGATGCCTCCCCCCTCCCGCCGTGGCAGCCCCTGCCCCCCAGGGGTCTCTCCCTGGCGCAACAGCTGGGGGGGTCCCAAGACCCTTCCCCAAGAGGGTCGCTTTTGCCCGCCCGTCCGCATCTCCAAAAAGCTTTGCTCGTTTGAGTGATTTGAGTACCCATTGCCTGGAGCATTTCTGCCTGGGAGGTTTTGCCTTGGATTTGCCGCTCTCCAGATGCACACTGTCCCCATCCGAGTTCCCAAAACTCTGCACGGGGGCTTATTCTTGAGTTTTGAGAACTCGGGTGGGGATAATGTCCATCTAGGGAGCGGCAAATCCGAGGCAAACCCCCCCCCCGCGCATAATTGCGAACAACCGGCGCTGGAAATTTTGGTCGGGATGGAAGCAACCGACGGCTTGCTTGACAGGTGGATCGCAGTGAAGTCCTGCCCCGAGTGCGGTCCCCTTTGCCAGGCAAAAGAGGGAACGAACGCGTGTGAAAGAGAGAGGAGATTATTATTATTAGCAGAAGCGGCAGCAATTAAAAAGAAATTGATTCAGTATCCTATTCCATTGTAACAAACCCTGTTTTAGCGACCTTTTCGTAGCGCAAATGCACACACATTCACCCGGGCAGAATGTTATCAGTTTTCAAGTGGCTGGAAATTAGTGGTCCAACCCTTCTTTTTTCCTCTTCTTCTTCCGGACCCCTATGGATTATTTCCAACTAATTATCCGAGTTGGATGGATAATACAAATAAAGCGTTGTTTGCTAGGCAATTCTGGCTTAACTGGACGGGTTGTAGAACGGAGCGGCCGGTGTAGATAGGGGTGGAGCGACAGGGAGTGCCAAATGTTGCCAACAAGGAGGCCCCGATCCGGATTTTTGGAGGAAACGGACCCTGGTGGGGTGTCCCTTTCTGGAGGAGGCAGGGGCTGACGCGCAGCGGTCCTGGAGGTCCCGGGACCGCAAGGCGTTGCCGGCTCCTGGAGGCGCAATCCGATCCGGACTGCGCATCCCTAAACCCGTTCGGCCAGAAATATCTGCCCTCACGCCACTGAATTAGGACTCCAGTTTTAGTCTATATTTAGCTAACGGTAATAGGGAAAGGGCCCTGAATCGATTCGCCAAGGATATATTCCATGCAGGAAAAATGTGGGTCTCGATTATGGAATACCCCTCCTCTTTTAGGGGGCGGATTCTTCCTTCCGTTTGTTTGAACAGAAACGGTACTCCCCAATATTCTCAAGATGTCTAAATAAATCAACCTTTGCCTTCCCGTCCTAAGCTGGAACCAAACGAACGGGAGAAATTTGCATTGATTTAAATCAAAGCTCACCCAACCGTTGCATTTAATGTCGAAGAGAAATAAATCGCCTTGAAAGGAGAAGCGAGAAAATGCTTCCCAAGTCGCTTCTCCTTTGCAACCGGCTTCTTTTGTCCCGGGTGGTGGGCTAGAGACCCCCCCCCCAACGCACCACCAGAGACTTGGCTGGCGAATCCTGGAGGATGCCCGATTTGTGGTTGTTTAAAATTCAATCCCTCCCCTCTTCTGTTCTGAAAAGTGAAAATCTTTCCGGGAGACCGACTGGGAGAAATTAGTCGGATGTAAACAAAGGACAGTGTACACACGTTGCAGAAGACCGTGGTACACGCGCTAAGGCATGGACCGTCCGAATAAAGTGTTTCTATGCGATTGAATTAATTCTTTCCCATTTATTCATAGGAGGTTTTGCATTGGATTTGCCACTCTATAGATGCACCTTTCCCCCATCCGAATTCTCAAAACTCTGCATGGGGACTTATTGTTGAGTTTTGAGAATTTGGCTGGGGAAAATGTGCGTGTAAGAGAGTGGCAAATCCAGGGCAAAACCTCCCATGCATAAATGGCCCTCGTCTTCCATCCCGCCCTCGTACGGCTGAATCCGGGATTTAGGCCCCGCATTTCCCCCGGTTCCGATTGATTCCCTTTTTAAAATGTATTTTTAAAGGAAACGTCATTTGCTTTTTTCTTACAAACCGGTGGACACGTGAATATGCAGGGCACGAGTTTACTGTGACGTGTTTATAGGTTTAGTATTTTACAGGGGCATCCTTCAACTAAAAAAAAGGTGTATCAGATTGTTCCTCCGCCAGGGTTTTTAGGGAAGGCTTCCGAGAACCCGATTTATTTCGGAGCAGCGATCTTTTCGGCAGAAGAGCTTCTCTTCATGCCGATAAATTTACTTTGGGTGGGCAGGTTCTCATCTTCTTCCAACCTCCCCCCTCCCCCCCAAAAAACCAGTAATCGACACCAGGTGCCACAGATATTCCAACCCGAGACAGTAATAAATATAATTAATAATAATCAATATTAATAATTGGTGTTTTTGCTAAGCCGAGGAGGGCGGGCGTCGTTTTGGACTTCAGCTCGTTTGCTTGGAGGCAGGAATCATACAGGGTCAGTTCTGTGCATGCTTACTCTGAAGTAAGTTGCACTGCGTTCAATGGGACTTACTCCCAGGGAAGCGGTCGCAGGTTTTCAGCCACCGCTTCCAGCGTGGCGCCTGGTTCCAAAGACGAGTCGGAGTCCGAGGTTTAGCGGGGAATGGAGAGAATCGGGACGGCAGGCGCCTGGTCCGTGGAGGGTTTACGCTGCAAGACTCTTTGGATTAACTCGAGCCGGGGGGGATTCAGGCGTTTGAACGCTGGCCCCTAAGCCCCCGTCCCCAGTTCAGCCAACTGGTCTGTCCCTGGGTCACAAGAAGAAGGGCACTTTCACACAGCCCAAATAATGCACTTTCGATCCAATTTCACTGCACCTTAACCATCGCTTGCAAGTGGATTTTGCCAGTTCACACAGTAAAGTCCACCTTCAAAGTGCATTGAAAGTGGATTGAAAGTGCATCATTTGGGCTGTGTGGCCCTAAGGCCATTTATGCATGGGAGGTTTTGCCTTGCATTTGCCACTCTCTAGATGCCCATTTTCCCCCTCCAAATTCTCAAAATTCAAAAATAATCCCCCATGCAGAGTTTTGAGAATTCGGATGGGGAAAATGTGCATCTAGAGAGAGGCAAATCCAAGGCAAAACCTCCCATGCATCAATGGCCTAAATTTTACTGAAATTGGAGGGGCTCCCTTTCCTGGCCGATCCGGGTCAGCCCAAATGTCCAAACCAGAGGCGTGCAAGGTTTTCTCTGTACCAAAACACCAGCACATGAAAAACAAAAATAAAAACAAAACAAAAAACTTTGGGCACTTTCACCCATGCCGAATAATCCACTTTCAATGCACTTTGACGATCGTTTGCCAATGGATTTTGCCATTTCACAATCCAGCTTCAAAGTGCATTGAAAGTGGATCGAAAGTGCATTATTCGGCACGTGTGAAAGTGCCCCCAAACTAAATAGACAGGCTCCGGAAAGGCCGGCGATAATGAAAAAGTGAGCTCAGGGCTCTGTAGATACTGGACTCCAAGAGCAGGTCCAGTCAAGTGGTTCTGTGGAGAGAAATCTGGCGGAGGGCAGGAGGCTCCGGGGGCAAAAAATTACAGCATCCACTAATACAAAACTGCGTCTGAGACAACAAAGGACATGTTAAAAACCCCTATCTGTTTCCCCCTCTACTTTTCTTTTCTGTCCTCCCTTTATTATGAAAATAAATAAAATATGTATTAGGAAAAACAAAAAAAACTGCATCCTTCCCAGGCTTGACAGTGCGCTATAGCGACTGTATGCCTGGCCGCACAGGAGAATCCAGGGGAGCGCGATTGCTACAGCGCAACAGCTCAGCCCCGTTAGGAGGCAACCGGCGCTCCCCTGGAGGGAGGGAAGGGTCCCCGCCCCGCGAACCCTACAGAGGGGTCAGCCGGGCTCGATCCACCGAGGCGCAGGAGGCTTGAAGGACTCCACCGTCTCCCCCCCCCCCCGCAGCGTCATTCTCTGGCCGCTCGTTGCAGGGGTCGCGGCGGGGCGGCGCTGGGTGTGCGAAGGCTGCCGGGGAGTCATCGCGGAGCGCTTCTTGCTGCGCCTGGGCGAGGGTCTGTGGCACGAGCGCTGCGTGCGCTGCGCCTCCTGCCAGGAGCGCCTGGAGAGCAGCTGCTTCTACCGCGAGAAGAAGCTCTACTGCCGCCGGCACTACGAAAAGTGAGTACCCAGCCCGGGGTGGGGGGAAGAGGGCGCGCCAGGGCGTCTCCTCGGGAGTAAGGCGGGGGGGGGGCTCGGATGAAGCGGGCCCTCTTGTCTGCCCCGAGTCGAAAGGATGTGTGTGCAGAAGAGCAACTTACTGCTTGCAGTGGGGCTTACTCCCAAGTAAGGGAGGAGAAGAAGTTGGTTTTTATGTGCCGACTTTCTCTTACCGCTTAAGGGAGACTCAAACCGGCTTACAGTCACCGGCCCGTCCCCTCTCCGCAACAGACCCCCTGGGAGGTAGGTGGGGCTGAGAGAGCTGTGACTAGCCCGAGGTCACCCAGCTGGCTTCGTGTGGCGGAGTGGGGAAACCAATCCAGCTCGCCAGATTAGAGCCCGACGCTCGTGTGGAGGGGTGGGGGATCAAACCGGGCTCTCCAGATCAGAGTCCACCTCTAAACCACCGCTCTTCGCCACTACACCGTGCTGGCTGCGATCCTGCACACTTGCAGGGCCAAGCCCTATTTGGAAAGAGTGGAGTTACGTTGGAGAAAGCCCTTGGACAGAGGCCAATAAGTTGGAGTTGCCAACTTCCAGGTGGTGGCTGGAGATCTATTACAACTGATCTCCAGCGGATAGACATCAGTTCCCCTGGAGAAAATGGCCGCTTTGGCAATTGGATTCTGCGGCATTGAAGTCCCTCCCCTCCCCAAACCCCGCCCTCCTCAGGGTCTGCCTCCACAATCTTCAGGTATTTCCCAACCTGGACCTGGCAACCCTATGATAAATGCCACCTTAGACCCAATATTCCATCCCATAATTCAGGCTGTAGTTCAGTGAAGGCTGGCCTGAAAATATGGGTTACTTTCTAGTAAACTTACAGAAAACCCAATTGGGTGCTTTAGAGGAAGCATCTATTAGTCTTTTTGTTTCTTGGTGGCAGCAATAGCCTTGGCCTCTTTGAAATGAAGCACTTTCAAAGCCTGGTTTGTTTTAATGGGGCTCCCTTAAACCATCGCTTTCTGAGAACTGCCAGTCATGGCTCTAGAGTTCTTTGCAAGAAGTTCTGGGAAATGCTCGCTTCTTGGATGAGGGAGAAATGCTGGCATAGGGTTGACTTTTGAGAGTTTCTCATTGTCTTGCTGTAGAAAAAGAATCAATACACAATCAGGAGTAATTCGACATGGGTAAGATTGAGGGACCTGGAGCCTAAAGAGTCTGTTTGCTCCAGTTCTGTCGGCCTCTAACATGGAGCCAGAATTTAGTTTGGCTTGTTTATATCAGACATCCGTAATTAAAAAACAACAGCAAGTAGGGTAATTTAATGTAGGGGTATCTGATTTAGCTTGATAAATGTGAAAGAGTTGCAGAATACCTGCCCTGTTTTTTGAATATGTTCACCCATACTTTAAGAATATGGATAGGCGGGGGAAGATAATACAGGCAAGTTTTTACTGGTCAATGACCGTAACAATAATAAAAGTAAAAGTACAGGCAAGTTTCAAAGTGTGAAAACGCATGGTCGCTTTAGCCTGCTTTATTCCCTGTTTCAGCCAGGATTCAGCCAGAATGGAACACGGCGAAACGCATGCGATCCTGGCTGAAACAGGGAATAAAGGAGGCTAAAGCGACTGTGTTTTTGCCCAAAGATGCTGGCAACTCTTTTGATTAGACAGATCGCTCTGATGTTCCACAGAGTTGGGGGGCTTTCCTGTTGCCTCTCCATAACCCCAAAATATATTTCCGTTGTGGCAAGGGGTGAAATTGTCTGCCCTTGTCATTGAAATGGGGATGGGGACGAGAGGAGCCTCCAGCTCTCCTGTATGGAAACACTGGGCATCCTTGCAAGACAGAGGTGTCCATTTCACAACCTGGCAGGTAAGTGCAGGTGCCTGGGCGGGCCCCTGGGAGTCAAGTATTCATTTATTTGTTTAGCCATAGGCCATTACAAAACTTCCTTACATAAATACAGAAAACTTAAAATGATATCAAAAAAGGATAAAATTACAATGATATGCATTACCCTAGTAAAATCAATTACAGATGCAATCTCTGTTAAGTAGTCAAAAAGGGCAAGAGTCCAGTAGCACCTTAAAGACTAACAAAAATATTTTCTGGTTATCTGAAGAAGTGAGCTGTAGCTCACGAAAGCTCATACCCTACCAGAAAATATTTTTGTTAGTCTTTAAGGTGCTACTGGACTCTTGCCCTTTTTGACTACTGCAAACAGACTAACACGGCTACCCACTGTGGAATCTCTGTTAAAACATTATTTGAATTCCTGTGCAGAATTTTTCTTAATAACTTCAACAGCTCTAATCTTCCTGGCTGCAATAGCAAATTGTGATATTCGAAAGGTTACATGCGAATCAGAGTCAGAAAGTAGGAAGATCAATTTATCAAATTCAGAACAAAAAGTTACTCCCTTCAGGATTCCATCCAGAAATTTGGCTCTAGGCTAACTATACAGTGGACATATTAACACATAGTGAAAGATGTCCTCCAATAATGAGGATCCACAGATACATGTGCGATTTTCCTTTGGGGTTTTGTTATACCGTCCTGTCAGAAGGGCCGAAGGAGGGCCCCTGGAATGCCACAGTGGACGGTTGCTTCCTGTCATCTGTATGCCCAGCAAGAGGGGCTTGTGAAAATGGGTTTGTGTCATATCCAGCAGCCGAGTTTTCTTCTGGGTCCTGGGCCGTTTACGCATGGCTGTTTCCTCGCAGTCACCCCGCCGGCTACTTCGGAGCTTTACTCCGATTATGCTTGCATTTCCCGACCGTCAGAGGTCGCCTCGCTCTCCCCATGTGTTTCCATGTCTTTCCCCCACGTTTTCTGGAGGCCGGCTAAACATGAATTCAGAAGACATGGGCAAAATGCATGGAAATGCGCGGGGAGAGCAAGGCAACCTCTAACAGTTTATCTGGTTGATTCAGGTATGCACCCCTTATTTGGAAGGCTAATACAGCCTAGAAGAGCACAAGCAGAATGTATTCCACTTCAGTGGGCTCTATACTTTTATACAATATATTGGACACAGAGTCTAATTGAATATATCCCAATACACTTACCTGGGTTGTTATAATACTGCTATTATACTATTTTACCTGTTGTATTATTAGGGTTGCCAACTTCCAGGTAATAACTGGAGATCTCCTGCTATTACAACTGATCTCCAGCCGATAGAGATCAGTTCCCCTGGGGAAAATGGCCACTTTGGCAATTGGACTCTATGGCATTGAAGTCCCTCCCCTCCCCAAACCCCACCCTCCTCAGGCTCCACCCCAATAACCTCCCGCCGATGGCAAAGAGGGACCTGGCAACCCTATGTATTATGTACATGTGTGCATATTAAGTGATTTTATTAGACCGCTGACGCAAGCCAGGGGGCCTAAACGTGTTTGGTTTGTGGTTTCAGTCTATCATCCTGTATTAGTTGCCATTTGTGCTTTCTTTTAATATATTTTTAAATGTTTTCAACAATAATATTACGCCTTAAAATAGACACTTTTCTATACACAAATGAGTTCTTTTCCACCCAACCTTTGGGTACCCAATAAATGGCCCCCGGCTTCAGTGTCAGAGACCGGCTGGTGTGAAGCAGCTGGCACAGATTTAGAAGAGAATGTAACTATAAAAGGAAGAAGGGAGTAAAGGGTGTCTGGTGCCTGTTAATTTTTCGGTCCCCTTCACAATACCTTGAAGAAGGATATAGGGGGAGCCCTGGTGGATCAGACCACCTTTCTAAAGAGTTCAGCATCTTATTTTCCCAGAGTGGCTAGGTAGATGCTCCTAGGAAGCGTCCAAGCAGAGCATGAAGAAACCTGCCCTCACCTGTCCCCCCCTCCCCAGAAAGCAGCATTGATGCTTTTGATGCTGCTTGCATATAAAGGACCCCCCCCCCCATAATGATTCCCTTTCAGCAATCAGCTGCAAGCAGGATTATAACTGGTTCCATGGCATAGTGCTATATTAATCATACAAACTGAACTCTGTTCCTCATCACAATCGAACAGTGCCTATTGAGAGCTTACTGTCTGCTTACTTGGAAGTTAAGTCTCCTTTGGTAATAGTTTCAGCTTGGTGGAGTGGTTAAGAGCAGTGGACTCTAATCTGGTGAACCGGGTTGGTTTCCCCACTCCTACACACAAAGCCAGCTGGGTGACCTTGGGCTAGTCATAGTTCTCTTCGAGCTCTCTCAGCCCCACCTACCTCACAAAGTGTTTGTTGTGGGGAGAGGAAGGGAAGGAGATTGTAAGCCGGTTTAATTCTCCTTTAAAAAAGGTAGAGAAAGTTGGCATATAAAAACCAACTCTTCTCCTCCTCCACTTCCTCTTCTTCTTGAGACTGTACCTTCACCTTTTTCTTCTTTGTTTTATACCTTCTGTAAAATGTCAATAAATACTTTTGGCCTGCTTGTCACAACTGGCAAATCGATTCTTGATTCTTAGTTCTTGTTCCCCCCGGGGGAGGGGGGAGAAGAGGGGCTGCCTCATAGAATCATAGAGTTGGAAGGGACCACCAGGGTCATCTAGTCCAACCCACTGCACAATGCAGGAAATTCACAACTACCTCCCCCACACACCCCAGTGCCCAGAAGATGGCCAAGATGCCCTCCCTCTCATGAACTGCCTAAGTTCATAGAATCAGCATTGCTGACAGATGGCCATCTAGCCTCTGCTTAAAAACCTCCAGGAAAGGAGCTTACCACCTCCCGAGGAAGCCTGTTCCACCGAGGAACCGCTCTAACTGTTAGAAAATTCTTCCTAATGTCTAGATGGAAACTCCTGTGTACCCCAAACTCTTGCTCATGCATGTTTTCTAGACCACCATTGTACCTTTGTAATTGTGTAATTATGATAAAAATCAAACCAGAGTAGCTATTGAGCAGCTGCTTTAACTGTCAGGAAAAGAGTAGTAAATCCCTTTCCCAAAGAAGAAGTAATAACAAAGGATCCATTCTGGAATGCTGGCTTCTCCTCCTCCACTCTCTCCACTCTGTGCCCGCAAATGGTTGAAGTTGTTATGGTTGCTATAGTAGTGACGTTTATTGACATTTTAAGGTACCTGGTTTTATTGTAAATTTTTATGTAACATGAATTGTTTCAAAATTGTTTTAGAGTGTTGTTAGCCGCTCTGAGCCTGGCCAGGAAAGAGCGGCCTATAAATTGTATGAATGAATGAAGTATTAACAGGGAGCAACTAACAATCATGTGAGAGCAGAGTTAAAACAAAGGGGGGGAAGTTAAAGTCACACCCGGAGAACTTCAATGGTGTTTTGGTAAAGCAAACTGAACAGGCTAGTGCTGACGAGATTTTAAGTTTTAAAAAAATATCCACAAATCAGGTATAGAAAAAGATGGGAGTATAACTGGGGAAACACTGGAATTTATTGGTTTGGCAACAACATCAACTGCATTCTGGGTAAAAAACAACAGTGGTCTATTTGAAACCTATGTAAAACATGCACACATTTACATATATATATATATGTAAATAGTCACACCTCACCTCCCCCTCTGGTCAATCTTGTGGTCACTCCTCTTTTATTTGTTTGCGACTTCCATTTTTTTATCGCCATCTGCTTTTGCTATCGTTGGGACGAAGGGGAGGGGAGAAGAGAGCAGGCTACGGGATCCCAGATGGGACGATTTCAGCTGTGCACCCTCCTTTCAGCTGTGCACTCCCCCGATCACATTGGGGAATTTTCTGCTCTCTACCTAGCCTCAACGGGAATTTCATGTTTATGGAGGGGGGAAAACCCTTTCTTAACCTCCAAACCACCACAGCGAGCATTCCTGGCAGCCTCTGGTAATTAGAGAAATAAAAGTGTACGCTTGCAAGCTCCCCCCCCCCTTTTATTTAAACCATGATAGCAGACGTTTCAGAGACGTTAGAACGGGCAGGAGTGCGGGGGGAAATTGGAACTCGCATCCAGGACAAACGCTTTTAAGGTGTTTTCCACACGTTTCCTGGACTGGGTGTGATAAGCCTTTAGGTTGATACTTGCACACGTCTTATATGGGAGACATACACAGCCCAGCATAAAAACATGAGACAATTTTACCAGATGTTGGTGTAATTGGTAATAAATACAACTGATTATATGCCTAGTCTGAATATTGCCTGAATATGTATATATATCTGTAAATGTGTGCATATTTTACATGGGTTTCAAATAGACCATTGAGGAAGCCCATACAGGCCGAAATGCATTTGGCATGTGGTTATAGATATCAACCTTAGGAAATGCCATTGTGCTGTTTTAACGTTTTTAAAATAATTTTGATCATAGCGCTTCTAATAAATTATATATTTTCATTATTTATATATTTATTTCATCCCACCCAACCTCAGGTACCCAACTTCTGTTTTCAAGGTTGGATTCTATTCCTCTCTTTTTTCTTCTACTAAAAAACAACAGTGCCATCCTATACAGAATTACTCCAGTCTAGCACTGCTGAATTCAGGTTTCATTTTGGAAGATAAGGAAGATTTTTGTTCAGGCAGTACTGTTGAAGGATAACCAGCAGAAGAGGTTTATTGGGCTATGATGGGGTAGGGGAAATACTGACTCTTAAGAAATTTGGATTGTCCTTTCAAAACAAGTGCGAAGAAGGAAGAGTCCCTGCTCCTTCAAAAAAGTAACATAACACTTATTGGTCATTTGAGTCAGGAAACCCTTCTATAATCTGTATAAGGCCAAGGAAAGATAGTAAATTCTTGGTGGAGGACATATACAAGCTTTGCTTCTATAAAGTTATATACAGCTTTTAACTCTGAGTTTGATCTTTTAATTGTGTTCAAATTTTGCTTCTAGGATGTGAACCATATCTGTTATTGTAACCTATTATATTGTTTAGCTTGCTAGATGTTCTTGCTCTCTTGTACTGGGTTTTTTGTGAACGTTTTAGTGTTTTGTTGGCTGGGTTTTTTTAGTGGTTTAGTTTTTATTATCTTTTATTTTGTGAGCTGCCTTGCACAGGTCTCTGAAGAGGTGGCATAGAAATGTGTTCAGTAAATGTTTGGTGAATCGGGCAGTATTGACCTGCCGGGCTGACTGAAAATATTTCTGCTCATTAGTAACTATGCTGTGTACGCAGCCGAGGGTTTAGCTCCACCTGGTTTGCTGCAAAGTTTTCTGTCACTGGAAAAGGAGGATATTTTTGGGATGAAAAGATGTTGCATCAGTAAGAGGTTTCCTGTTGTCTGCTTTGCATCTCTTATCCCCTGCCTGTTCGCAGTGCAGGATTGCACAGAGACCTGGAAAATGGGCAGAGGATTAAGAGCAAACAGCGAAAGTTCACTCGGAGGAACAGCCTTTATAAGAGTTCGGCACAATTGTTATCCAGGGACTCTCTCTGCCTCTTATATGCCCTTCAAATACTGCACAGGCTGTGTGCGTGTAGGGCAGAAAGCTGGTGTGAACTGGGCACACCAAATAATTTGACAAACTGTGGATTCTGACCTCTTCTGGTTATCTGCAATAGAACTGGTTATTATTAGTCCCTTCCATTTTCTCATGCCGTTGTTTCCAAGAGTGTCAGTCCAATAGATGGAAAAACAATACCCTTTCCCCTACAGTCCACCAAATAGTTTTCTTACACAAATTTCACTGAGAGGGATAACTTTCCATTCACACAATTTCCACTGATTTTACGGAAGTGGCTTTATGGCTGTGTAAGACAGATAATTCCTTCTCCCTTCCCCCATTTTTTTGCTCCCCTCCCCAAATGGTCAGCAGAAGTGGTTACCTCTCCTTATTTCACGGTAGGGCTGCCTCAAGTTACCACAAGTTTATGGTGGGAGTGTACAGTTTTCCCTGCAGTACTTTGCGGCTGTGAAGATGTCATGGGGCTTCTTATCTTGGATTGTTCTTTCTTATCTTTTCAATTTACCACCTATTAAGGGGAGGATGATAGCAATCCAGGCAGCTGGATCCCTGATAAAGCACATGATCACATCATAATCTGGTTGATTTGCAGATCCCTGTGGCATGCAGGAATAACTGTCAGTGCAAGAGTTAGTTGGTTTACATGCGCAAGTTAATCAACTAAAGCTGTACATCAGCAGATTAATCAATTGTAGCCAATTTGGATCAATGAGGTATATTTCAATGATTGGGGCTGTGACTTAAGGGAGTATCTATTGGTTTGAAATGAAAAAAGAGAGGATTTCTCCATCTAGCTATGGCCATTTATGCATGGGAGGTTTTGCCTTGGATTTGCCTCTCTCTCAATGCATTTTCCTTATCTGAATTCTCAAAATTCCAAAATAAGCCCCCATGCAGAGTTTTGAGAATTTAGAAGGGGAAAATGTGCATTTGTGTGTGTTAAGTACCGTCAAGTCGCTTCCGACTCATGGCGACCCTATGAATGAAAGTCTTCCAAAATGACCTATCTTTGATAGCCTTGCTCAGATCTTGCAAACTGAAGGCTGTGGCTTCCATCATTGAGTCAATTCATCTCTTGTTGGGTCTTCCTCTTTTCCTGCTGCCCTCAACTTTTCCTAGCATGACTGTCTTTTCCAGTGACTCTTGTCGTCTCCAAAATACGATAGCCTCAGTTTAGTCATTTTAGCTTCTAGGGTCAGTTCAGGCTTGATTTGATCTATAACCCACTGATTTGTTTTTTTTGGCAGTCCACGGAATCCGTAACACTCTCCTCCAACACCACATTTCAAAGGAATCTATTTTCTTCCTATCAGCTTTCTTCACTGTCCAGCTTTCACACCCATACATAGTAATAGGGAATACGACGGCATGAATTAATCTAGTCTTGGTGGCCAGTGACACATCCTTACACTTCAATTTCTTTTCTAGCTCCTTCATGGCTGCCCTTCCCAGTCTCAATCTTCTTCTAATTTCTTGGCTGCAGTCTCCCTTTTGGTTGATGGTGGAGCCAAGGAATAGAAAGTCTTGAACCATTTCAATTTCCTCATTGTCAACCTTAAAGTTGTGTAATTCTCCTGTAGTCATTACTTTTGTTTTCTTGATGTTCCCTTTTAACTTTCAGCAGTAGTTATTTCAAATCTTCACTATTTTCTGCCAATAATGTAGTGTCATCAGCATATCTCAAATTATTAATGTTCCTCCCTCCAATTTTCACTCCACCTTCATCTAAATCTAATCCTGCTTTCCTAATTATATATGTTCTGCATATAGATTGAAGAGCTGGGGAGATAAAATACATCCTTGTCTGACACCTTTGCCAATCGGAAACCATTCCGTTTCTCCATATTCTGTTCTAACTGTGGCCTCTTGTCCAGATTACAGGTTGCGCATCAAAACGATCAGATGTAGTGGCACACCCATTTCCTTTAAAACCAGCCATAGCTTTTCATGATCCACACAGTCAAAAGCTTTGCTGTAATCTATGAAACACAAGCTGATTTTCTTCTGAAATTCTCTCGTATGCTCCAGTAACCAGCGTATATTTGCAATATGATCTCTAGTGCCTCTTCCTTTTCTGAAACCAGCTTGAACATCAGGCATTTCTCGTTCCATATATGGTAACAGCCTTTGCTGTAAGATTTTGAGCATCACTTTACTTGCATGAGAAATTAATGCGATGGTCCGATAGTTGCTGCAATCTTTGATGTCTCCTTTCTTGGGAATTGGAATGTAAATGGATCATTTCCAGTCTGTGGGTCATTGTTTTGTTTTCCATGTCTGTTGGCATATTCTTGTCAAGATTTTGATGGACTCCGTTTCTGTGGCTTGGAATAGCTCTATTGATATCCCATCTTCTCCTGGTGATTTGTTTCTCCCGATTGCTCTCAATGCAGCTTTCACTTCACTTTCTAAAACTGTAGGTTCTTCTTCAAAAGATTCTTCTTGGAAAGAATCTTTTATCCTTTCATCTCTTCTGTATAGTTCTTTAGTGTATTGTTCCCACCTTTTCTTTATTTTGTCCTGTTCAGTTAATGTATTTCCATGCTGATCTTTTAGCATGCCTAACCGTGCTTTAAATTTCCCTTTGATTTCTTGGATCTTGTGGAACAGATCTCTTGTTCTTCCTTTTTTGTTGTTCTCTTCTATTTCTTTACACTGGTTATTATAATAGGTCTCTTTGTCTCTACATGCGAGTCGCTGGAACGTTGCACTTAGACTTTTGATTCTATTTCTGTCACCTTCTACTTTTGCTTCTCGTCTATCTCTGGCAATTTTAAGAGTTTCCTCAGACATCCATTGAGGTTTTTCTTTTCTTTTCTTTTGGCTACAGGAATAGTCTTTGCACATTCTTCCTTGATAATATCTCTAGTTTCCACCCATAGTTCTTCAGGTTTTACATTCACTTGAACTCAGTAATGCAAATCTGACCGTACATGATCTTTAAACTCTTCTGGAATATTGCTTAGATTGTATTTTGGTGCTATGGATGTTTTGGTGTTTTTCTTAAGCTTTATCTTGATTTTCGATATTACCAATTCATGATCTGTACTGCAGTCGGCTCCTGGTCTTGTTTTGGCTGAGAGTATAGAGCTTCTCCATCTTCTGCTTCCAATTATATAATCTATTTGATCTCTATACTGGCCGTCTGGTGATGTCCATGTATACAATCGTCTATTTGGTTGTCTGAAACATGTGTTTGCAATGAACAGATTGTTGTCTTCGCAGAATTCTACGAGGCGTTCTCCTGCTTCATTCTGGGCTCCTAGCCCAAATCTCCCAACAACATTTGATTCTGCTTTGTTTCCTACCTTTGCATTCCAATTACCTATGATTATGAGCATATCTTGTTTAGGTGTGTGATCAATTTCTTCCTGAATACTGGCATAAAAACTTTCAATTTCTTCCTCATCAGCATCTGTAGTTGGGGCATAAACTGGAGATCAGTTGTAATAGCAGGAGATCTCCAGCTAGTACCTGGAGGTTGGCAACCCTAGAGAGGACAATGCCGGCAGACTCACTGCACTGCAACAAAATCATTTGTCTATCCAGGAATGACGGCTCCCGATTCTCCAAATGCTTCCTTGGCGGTTGTCCCAAGGTATTTCATACAAGAAGCTTATGCAGTACCCGACCAGCCATTAGGCAGAGTGAAACAACCATATCAAGAGGCAAATTATGGGTGCCACTGAAGAGCAACAGATTTTCCAGCATCTCCACCACTGAAAGAAAGTAAAGGATTTATAGTGCAAGCAACTACCTGTTTGAGATAAAGATCATTCTACCATTTTATTTGAGAGCCGGTGTGGTGTAGTGGTTAAGAGTGGTGGTTTGGAGTGGTGGCCTCTGATCTGGAGAACTGGGTTTGATTCCCCACTCCTCCACATGAGCAGCAGAGGCTAATCTGGTGAACAGGGTTGGTGTCCCTGCTCCTACACATGAAGGCAGCTGGCTCATTCAGGGACACAAGGTGCAAATTATGGGCTTACGGACCTTTTGGCTCTTGACAAGACTGACACCTCTAGTCCTGCGTGTGTAATGTGCCATCAAGTCACAGCTGACTTATGGCAACCTCACAGGGTTTTCAAGGCAAACAGAGGTGGTTTGCCATTGCGGGCCTCTGTGTAGCAACCCTGGACTTCCTTGGTGATCTCCCATCCACGTACTAACCAGGGCCAATCTTGCTTAGCTTCCAAAGACTGATGAGATTAGGCCAACCCAAGGCCATCCAGGTCAGGGCACCTGTGGTCCTGGTGAGTAGGCTCTAATACCTGTAATAAGAAGGAAAACAGGGCTCCACTTTCAAAATGCCACCAGACGGTTCACTGTCACATGTCACTCCTCCCCCTTTTTTAGCCCTTTTAGGAGATTTCCTCTTTGATTTTCCTTGCTGGGCCACACTGTAGTATTTCACCGTGGCTCTGTGAGGAAGGGGGTTGCTTCTGAAGAACAGGGGTCCCAGCAAAATTGCTATCATGTGAGGGGCAAAGGTGTGGCAGTGGGGCAATGAGTGGTGTGAAAATTGGGATGGTGGTGGATAGCATTCTCACCTGCTCCCATATTGCACGCTGCTATGGCGGGAGGCACATTTTCATGCCCACATCTGGAAGCAGCCTCCAAAGTTGTGCTAGGCAGATTAGTGGAGAATTCTGTGTACTTTAAAAGAATGTGCATCCTTACACCCCAGAGATGGATTTAATTCACCATGCTGCATTTTAATGTTTACTGTTTTGTATTTTATTTTGTCTTTGTTTTGACTTCACTCAAGAACTTTGGTCAGAGGAGTGCAGTAATAAACTATAAAGATACCAGAACTTTTAATTCAAGAAGGAAAACAGAAGCTCAGTCTAGAATTTACATATCTTGCAGAGATGTTCCCCCCAATTCCCCTCCCTGCTGGAAAAAGCACCTGGCCAAGCTCAGGTTTATAACTTGCAACAGGAATGGAAACAGAAGCTCAGGCTTAGAGCATATGCATTTTACAGACATGTTCCCAGACATGTCCCCTGTCCCCTACTAATACAACAGTGCGTGGATAGCAAATGTACAAAACAGAAGCACTGCAGCTGCCTCAGGAGGCTGCAAGAGAAGTCGGTTCCGTTGGAGAAGAGAGGTGAACGGACCACCCGAGCTCAATTAAAAGTTTATCGAGACCATTTAGCCAACACTGATGTAACACGCTATGCTAGATTAATAGTGAATGAGATGTCACCTCATTGCAATCGGACCCTAGTGAGAGAAACAACTAAAAATACTTCTAAGACCTCCAGTCAAAGGGTACATGGAGTGACCTCTCTTGTCCACTTTTAAGGACTCTATTTTAGAAAGACAGCAAATAATAGACTTGGTTTCTCGCCACTTACCTCGCCCCTAATTAGATCTGTGTCTTGCAATTATCATTTCATAGGAAAGAGCAGAGCTGATAGATATTTGGCAGCCATAGCGCCGGGCTTCCTCCCATGGACTGTCTGAGTAAGCCTTCCAGAGGCAGACAAGCCAAATATACACATCAGTCGTGCCTCGTTGCTAGGCACAGAACCCTTTTCGGACCACCTCTTGACTCCGTTCAGCGGAGACCGGCCCTCGGCGTTAGCGTGAAACTCTGAACTCGAGTTACGGGCTAGAGGCGGACAAAAGTTTCTCGCAGAGTTACAAATGGAGAGGCATAGTGGCCTGCAATGTGCAGGCTTATCTCACTAGCATCAATGGTCAAAGAGCTTTTGCGGGATTGGGCGGGGGTTATCGCGACCACTCTTGTGTGTGGGTACTGAGGGAGAGAGAGCTTGCTTGTTGTTTACCAGAATGTGTATTTGGAGTTTTAATTTTTCTCCTTCTTAGTCCCTTTTACTTATTTTAGCTCAGAAGAAATGAGACACCAGAGGCTTTTTCAAGTTATCAAAGAGAGACCAGAGATTTATTTATTTTTTAAGTCAAGTTTTATTTCGAGACAATATCAGCTCTAGGTAAAAATAAAAGTTCGGTTAAAATAATAAAATAAAATAAAATAATAAAAGTTGATGATTCTGGGAAGGATGATTTGAAGAAGAGGAGGAAAGATCTTCTATGGGGAAAGGTTTTCAATTAGCCGTTTACGAATCCCAGTAGACCGGAGGCAGAATTTGGCCACTTGTGTGGCTATCTCTCGAGAGGAGTCTGCTAAGAGAAGGGAAACTTTAGCTTCTGCCGATCTCCCAGGAAAGGATGACAATATGGGGAGAATGTACTGCGATCTTATGCCGTTGTAGAAGGGACATTGCAGCAGGACATGTTCTGTTGTTTCCACTTTCTCTGTTCCTAACTGTAGTTAGGAAAAGCATAGAACCAGAGCTATTTTTTTATAAGTTTCACTTCAGAGAGGGCATAGATCTTAGATGGCTTAGTTGGTACAGAATTACAATTCTTAGATTCAGTTCACAATGTCAGTTCAGTTCCCAGAACTTCTTATAGATGTTTCTAGTTGGACTCGGCTTCCTAGCTAACAGGGAAGTTGGAGACCACGCAATCTCTCTTCCCCAGAGAAACACAGAAATATGGAGATTTCTCCTCAGATCTCTCTTTCAGTTCTCACTATAGATATACCTTCTCACTATAGATATTACTTCTGTGGCAGTAATCCCTTAACACCTTGTATTTGGAATATCTCCTTCCCAGAGCCTATTCCCTTCCAGTGAGCTGAGAAAGGGTCCTTTTCCGCAGAGTGTTAAGCTGCAGTATTGCAGTCAAAAGCTCTGCTCACGACCTGTGTTCGATCCCAACGGAAGATGTATTCAGGTAGCCGGTTCAAGGTTGACTCAGCCTCCCATCCTTCCAAGGTTGGTAAAATGAGGACCCAGCTTGCTGGGCGTAAAGGGAAGATGACTGGGGAAGGCACTGGCAAACCGCCCCACAAACAAAGTCTGCCTTGGAAATGTCGGGATGTGACATCACCCCATGGGTGAGGAATGACCCGGTGCTTGCACAGGGGACCTTTATGTTTACCTTTTACCTAACTCCTCAGGTTCCCAGAGTCAAACACAGCTTCTGAACACACAGGTTCCCAAAAACCCAATACAATTCCTTTCTTAAGAACATAAAGAGTGAGTTCTTTAGCTCTTCCCACTCCCTTTCTCTGAGCTTCTCTCAAGATTAACTCTTTGTTCGTCACAGGGGTAGCATTTCAAAGATTATCAAACAAGACCATGGGGTGATGGTTGTATTATCCCACCTGCGGCTCTCTGAACAGCTATTATCTGTGCACGATCAGAGTCGCTCATTGTATCAAGCTTCTACTGGTAATGAGTTGCTCTGAAGTCAGACCAATGTGCTTCCTGTGATTCATCATCATATATTATTAACAAAAGTGCTTTATGTAGCATGGTGGTTAAAGCAGCTAAAGCAGTTTCTGAGCTGTGAATCAAGCTGTCCCTGATTCAGATCTTGGCTCTTGATAATCACATTGGTGGTGGAAAGTGCCGTCAAGTCACAACTGACCTATGGTGACCATGTAGTGTTTTCAAGTAGATTGGCAGCTTCAGGTTGAGAAATACCTGGAGATTTAGGGGGTGGAGTCTGGGAAGGTCAGGGTTTGGGGAGGGAGGGACTTCAATGGGGTATAATGCCATAACCTTCCAAAATGGCCATTTTCTCCAGGTGAATTCATCTCTGTAGCCTGGAGATCAGTTGTAATCCCAGGATATCTCAAGCCATATGATTGCCAGGTCCCTCTTCGCCACCAGCGGGAGGTTATTGGGGCGGAGCCTGAGGAGGGCAGGGTTCGGGGAGGGACTTCAATGCCATAGAGTCCGATTGCCAAAGTGGCCATTTTTTCCAGAGGAACTGATCTCTATCGGCCGGAGATCAGTTGTAATAGCAGGAGATCTCCAGCTAGTACCTAGAGCAGGGATGGGGAACCTCAGGCCCGGGGGCCGTATGCGGCCCTCAAGGACATTTTTGTGGCCCTCAGGAGCTCCGGGGCCCTGCCACGGAGGCAGGGCGCAGGGTGGCCCTCCCCGAGGTTGTTCCTGGGGCTGCAGCTTACAGAGGCATTGTGGCGCCCTTTGGACCTCTTCTCATCGACTGTCAGCTGTTGGTCGGCGAGAGGGGAGGGGGAGGGATGCTTCCCCCAAGGCTGCCCCCTACAGTCGCGGCGTGCAGGAATGCCGCGGCACATTGTAAGCCCCTCTCACTGCCTGTCGGCTGTTGAGCAGCGAGGGGGGGGGAGAGGCCTGCGGCTCCCCGCGGCAGAGCATGCATGCGGGAGCCGATTGGGCTTTGGGGGGGGGCTTTTGTGGACTCTGGGGGGAGAGGGCATGGAGACTGGGGCCTGGTTGCACGGGGTTCTGTGCGTCGCCGTGGAGGGGGGGCAGGGAGGCTGGGGCCTAGTCGTGTGGGGCCAGCGTGTGGTTGCGGGGGAAGGCTTTTCTCTTTTCCTCTTTTTCTATCACTCTCCTTTCTCTCCCTCTTTTTCTGTCTCTTTCTTTGTCTCCCTCTGTCCTTTTCTTTCTTTCCCTCCATCATTTTCTTTCTTTCTCCCTTTCTCTCTCCCTCCCTTTTCCTCTTTCTCTGTTTTCCTTCCTCCCTTCTTACCTTGCTGATCGACTGTGGGCTGCACCCCTGTGGCGCCTCGTTTGCTCCGGCCCACTGCTGGCTGCCCTCCCGCCTGGGAGGGGGGGAGCGGGCCCCCCCGGCAGGTCTTTGTGTGGCCTCCCCTGGGGTTGCCAACCTCCAGGTGGTGGCTGGAGACTTGGCAACCCTAGCCTCTCCCTCTCACCGGGGGATCTACACCTGGTTTGGCCCCTGAATGATGTCATAAACATGCAAATGGCCCTTGGCAGGAAAAAGGTTCCCCACCCCTGACCTAGAGGTTGGCAACCCTATCCAACCACCACCTGTAAATTGGCAACCATATTTTCAAGGCAAGGGATGTTTGAAAGTGGTTTTCCACTGCCTGCCGTCACATAGGCTGAGAGAATTCTGAGAGAACCGTGACTGGCCCAAGGTCACCCAGCAGGCTTCATGTGGAGGAGTGGGGAATCGAACCCAATTCTCCAGATTAGAGTCCACCACTCTTAACCACTACACCATGCTGGCTCACATGATCACACTGGATGAAAATAATAAAAATAAGAGTAATATAATTGTGTGCCATCAAGTTGCAGCTGACTTATGGAGATTCCAGGACAATGGGGTTTTCAAGGCAAGAGATGAGCAGAGATGGTTTGCCTTTGCCATCCTCTGTATAGCAACTCTGGTCTTCTTGCTGGTCTCCCATCCAACTACTGAGACTCTGCTTAACTTCCAAACTCTGAAACGATTGGGCCAAGCATGGCTATAGGTGGCCTTAACCAAGCCAATACCCTTTCAGCGTCGGGGACAAACTAGATGTGATGGCTCTCTTGTAGGGTTGCCAACCTCCAGGTACTAGCTGGGGATCTCCTGCTATACAACTGATCTCCAGCTGATGGAGATCAATTCACCTGGAGAAAATGGCCGCTTTGGCAATCGGACTCTATGGCATTGAAGTCTCTCCCCGAACCCCGCCCTCCTCAGGCTCCGCCCCAAAAACCTCCCGCTGGTGGCAAAGAGGGACCTGGTAGCCCTACACTCTTGTGGTTGCCATGAGGCTGCTGCTGCTATCCTGTAGTCATTTATAAATGCCACGAAGGCCCAGTTCTGATTGGGCCTGCAGCATGGTGCACCAAGGTGCTCTTGTCTCTCCCCCCCTTCACGTAGGGTAGCCAGGTGGCTTGGAATGGCAGGCAATTGCCCGCCAATCCATCAGCCAGCAGAAAGCAAGGATCGGGTGCACACGTGGTTCCAAGCAATGTGAGCCTGTCACATTGAGGGTTCCCAGGTCCCTCTTCGCCACCAGCAGAAGGTTTTGGGAGCAGAGCCTGAGGAGGGTGGGGTTTGGGGAGGGGAGGGACTTCAATGCCATAGAGTCCAATGGGCAAAGTGGCCATTTTCTCCAGGGGAACTGCTCTCTATCGGCTGGAGATCAGTCGTATAGCAGGAAATCTCCAGCTAGTACCTGGAGGTTGGCAACCCTACCATCACTTCCAGTTTACTTCTGGAAGTGATGGGACGATTTACCACTCAAATGGGGGTTTGAGTGGTAAACTGCTGCATTGTGCTGTAGTTAGGGTTGCCAACTGCCAGGTAGTAGCAGGAGATCTCCTGCTAATTCAACTGATCTCCAGCTGATACAGATCAGTTCACCTGGAGAAAAATGGCCACTTTGCAATTGAACTCTATGGCATTGAAGTCCCTCCCCTCCCCAAACCCCAACTTCCTCAGGCTCCGCCCCAAAAATCTCCCACCGGTTGCAAAGAGGGGCCTGGCAACCCTAGCTGCAGTGCTTTTGGAAGTAAATCGGAAGTGATGGGATTGTGCTGCTTGTGTGACCATGAACAGGTGATCCCTGCCCCAAAAATCTGCCAGAGGAGAGGGGGGGGGGACCTGGCAAACCTACCTTCATGCCTTATCAAATGACAAAAAAGCTCCCCCCCCCCCCCGGCTCATTCAGCCTTTGAAAAGGTGAGGGACACAGGAGCACCACATTGTGGGCCTGTTCAGGATTGAGCCCTTGCAGTGTTTTAAAATGACTTTAAAATGGTGGTGGTATCCTAGTCCCAGCCATGAGGACACTGTCACCTCTTGTTCGGCCTTCAGGTACCCCCCCACACACACACACTTGTAGACATCCTGCCTTCATGGTAGCTGTGATCATGCACGTGCAGCACTTTGGACCCTCTACAGCAATGTAAAAACAAAACACATTATTGTTATATTGTTATAAGCAACAATCCAGGATTTACAATCAGTCCATTGCAGAATTGCTCCAGTCTAACTCTAACGAAATCAGTGGCCTTAGCCTGGAGCTTGCTGCATAGGATTGCTCTGGTAATTTTCTTTGGAGGAGGGAGCACTAGAGGTAGGGTCTCCAACCTCCATGTGGTGGGTGGAGATCTCCTGCTATTACAAGTGATTTCCAGGCAACAGCGATCAGTTCCCCTGGAGAAAATGCCGCTCTGGAAGGTGGACTCTGTGGCATTATACACCATTGAAGTCCCTTCCTAAACCCCACTTCCTCAGCCTCCACCCCCAAAATCTCCAGGTATTTCCAATCCGGAGCTGGCAATCCTAACTAGAGGTACAGGGTGTCTTTGTGTTCATGCTTGTTTTGTTTATAAATGACCAAGCAAAACATGATGTAAGCAAGCAGAACCCTAAATCAGGCAGCACAACCACTAATCCTGCATCAGATACCCAAAGAGCAACTGTACTGCCTAACCCAAGACTACATCATTGCCATCCTGCTTGGCTCTGACCTGTATAGACCTGGATAGCCTGATCTGGTCAGATCTCAGAAGCTAAGCAGGGTCAGCCCTGGTTAGTATTTGGATGGGAGACCACCAAGGAATACCAGGGTCGCTACGCATAGGCAGGCAATGGCAAATCACCTCTAAACATTTCTTGCCTTGAAAACCTTGGGAGGATGCCATAAGTCAGTTGTGACTAGTGTCGCCAGGTCCCTCTTCACCACCAATGCGAGGTTTTTGGGGCAGAGCCTGAGGAAGGTGGGGTTTGGGGAGGGGAGGGACTTCAACACCATAGAGTCCAATTACCAAAGCATCCATTTTCTCCAGGTGAACTGATCTCTATCGGCTGCAGATCAGTTGTAATGGCAGGAGATCTCCAGCTAGCACCTAGTGGTTCAGAAAACAAACAGCACGTAGTCTCACAATAAATCACAATACACTGTAATATATCACAATGGATAAATCTTATTATTCTTATCGCTATTATTTACATTGTTATTTACAGCATTTAGAGATATATGCACAAAGGCATTCCAAAGTTCTTATATGATTTTAAAGCGAAGGAGACCAAGATACTTGCAGTTTCCAATAAATGGTGAAAAAAAGCTGAAGCTGTGGTAAGTCGCAAACGCAAAAGCAATAAAATCACAGTGTGATCATTCAAAGGCGTCCCAAATTCACAGCAAACTCCCAAAGGCTGGTAAGATTTTCACCCCGCAATGACAGGGCGGGAGCCGGGAGGACCCCGGCGCCACAGGGAGATGAATAGCGTCAATGAAGGAGGGAACGCTTATCCGGACACGTTTTCACCAGTAAGCTTCATCAGCCAATTTCTCTATAAATGTAATAATAAATGTTTTTCTAGTGCACAACCTTACATAAATAATTCGATAATAAATACATTTACAAAAATGAGTCCTTATTGTTATATATATACATACCAACGAATATTTATTGTTACATTTATAGAGAAATTGACTGATGAGGCGAGATGACAAAGGAGGAACAGCCTCTGAGTGAATCACAGTGACTCTCCTGAGGAGCATTTGATGGGATCCACTGGCTCAGGTTTCCATAGACGTTTAAGGCAGACATTCCTAGATGAGCATGGCATGTTAGCGTCCTGTCCTCAAGACACTAATTGTACTCTCAAGCCCTTCAGGGCCCTGTATTGATTCAGGCCAGCTGCTTCCCCCCGTGGTGGGTTGGCTATACAGTGTCTGTCCCACTCTTCCCCCACCCCTCCGTGGGCTCCATTTCCTAAATGCTGCTCTTAGGGAGAGCTTTCTCTTGTTGACAGCTGAACAAATCCCTTTGAACAGAAGCATCACTCCTCTTCCCACTGTTCCTCTCCCTTCTCCCTCACCCCCAGCGACACCATGAAAATCTTCCCCTGGATGTCTGTCCCCTGGGATGGGAAGAACTAGTCGCATTGTGCCATATCCTGGCTGACAGAAGAAGCGGGATCATAAAGCATGCAAACAGAGCAAAACCAGCCTCTGAAAGCAAAGAACCATGCTGGCCACTGTTGACTTGTGGGCAGAAAGGTCTCTAGATCAGGGGTGTCGAACTCATTTGTTCCGAGGGCCGGATATGACATAAATGTCTCTTGGTTGGGCTGGGCCATGTGTACCATGCTCTAAGCACTATACTACATTGGCTCTCAGCTAGATATTGCCCCCAACATCTATGGTGATGGGCAACACAACTTGCATCCATGTGACTAATGATTTATGATTTTATACAACACCATAGAGACCAATTGCCAAAGCGGCCATTTTCTCCAGGCAAACTGATCTCTATCGGCTGGAGATCAGTTGTAATAGCAGGAGATCTACAGCTAGAACCCTACTGCCAGGGGATAGGAAAGTGGGAAAGATTCATGACACTTGTGGGGTCCTTGGATTCAAGCTTAGATTCTTTTTTTTAAATGTATCCTTTTATGCTGTGAAAGACCTGTAAAGTTTGATGAGATAAAAGATATACCACTGTGGACCTACAACTTGAGAAGTCTGGAGGAGTTACACATGTCAGGGCTTTTCCGCCAAGGAGATAGGTCAGACAGGAATTCTGGCTGTGAAAGACCTTAAAAAAGGTAAAGGTCCCCTGTGCAAGCACCGGGTCATTCCTGACCCATGGGGTGACGTCACATCCCGACATTTTCTAGGCAGACTTTGTTTACGGGGTGGTTTGCCAGTGCCTTCCCCAGGCATCTTCCCTTTACCCCCAGCAAGCTGGGTACTCATTTTACCAACCTCAGAAGGATGGAAGGCTGAGTCAACCTTGAGCTGGCTACCTGAAACCAACTTCCATTGGGATCGAACTCAGGTCATGAGCAGAGCTTGGACTGCAGTACTGCAGCTTAACACTGCGGAAAAGGGCCCTTTCTCAGCTCACTGGAAGAGAATAGGCTCTGGGGAGATATTCCAAATGCAAATACACGGGGCTCCTTGAAAGACCTTACAAGATATATTTCAGCATATCCCCCTTAGACTGGGCTTCCTTTCATTGTTTCCTTTCACCCCATACCTTCGTTGCCTTACAACATAGCCCATTTTTGCTTTATTTACTTCATTTATACCCCACTTCATTCATACCCCACAAGACTCATTAGAAAAGACAATAAAGTGGGAGGAAAAGAGGAAGACCCAACATGGGACTTGACGCCGTAAAGACTTCAGTTTGCAAGTCCTAAACAAGGAGGTTTTGGAGGTCATTCCTTCATAGGGTCACCGTAAGTCGGAAGCAACTTGATGGCACGTAACACCAATGTTTACCCCATTTCTCTCCTCAATGGGCTTACAACGTTCTCCCCTTCTACATTTCCCTCATGCCATGACTAGGGATGCCAGACTCCAGGTGGGACCTGGGGATCTCCCATAATTACAGCTCTTTGGAGTACAGAGATCAATTTCCCTGAAGAAAATGGATGTTTTGGAGGGTGGACTCTATGGCACTGTACCCCACTGAGGTCCCTGTCCTCCCCAGGCTCCATCTCCAAATCTCCAGTAGTTTCCCAACAGGGCTCTAGCAATGCTAACCCCCCATCCTCTGCTGGTGACCAGGGGAACCTGGTAACCCTAGCCATGACAAATCGAATTCCCCAGGCACCGATTTTCAGGGCTACAAAGCCTTTTGATGCTTCACAGGTGTAAACTTACCATCCTTCCTTTACACACACACACCAGCCCCATAAACACTTGCTAAGGCCATAGGGGTCTAAGAGCACATGCTAGCTGGAGGAAGAGATTTAATTATTTATATATTTTGACAGTTAAAGAGCTAGTGGAGGACATATTAGAGGTAAGCATCCTTTTAAATGGTAGCGTGGGCATGGCGCAGAGGTATGAAAACTATTAGAGGGCAAAAGCTACTTAAGACAAGCTCAGGTAAATGATTCTCTCCCTCCCCACTTCATCCATAATAATTAGAGGCTTACGGGAGAACCTTGGCAGATCCGCGTAAAAGTTTAATGACACTTAAAATGTTTACGGCTATTAGGCCTTGCTGTCTTTCAGAGTTGGCCCTGAGAACGCTAGTTAACCAGAAAAGAAAGAAAGGGTTTCTATCACACGCATTACCTGCAGGGTATGTTAAAATGCTCATTTGATGAGGGGTTGCATTATAAAGATGGATTGCAGAAAGAGTAATGGGAGAGAAATTAGCCCAAGAGATTCCAGTATCATTTCCCCCTCTTCATATGGCTGGTTCAAGAATTCACACATTCAGTCACTGATCAGTTCATCCAGCAGAATAAAACGAATCCACTCTCACTCCAGAGATTCTACTTCTAGAAGCTCAGGGAAGCACCTCTAGCCATTTGTACCAGCTACATTTTAACCAGGTATCCCCATCCCTCATCCCAATTCCCCCAAGGTTAAATAGGGACAGTAATTTATTAGGGGTTGGTACCAGAAAATAAAAACTGACCTTTCAGACAAATAGTAATTATCTGAATGAGGGGTACATTCATCTTTAGCACTACACAGTCAGGCCCTGCTGCCCACTCATTAGCAATTCAGCTCTGTTCACTGTTAGTTGATGCGAAGATGTGTCATGGGAAGAGATTTAGTAGTGTGCTGAGGAATCTGATGATCTTTACTGTTGCGTCTAAGTCAGGTTGGATCTGCATCTCAGCAAAAATCAGGCAAAATGATCATAGTGAGCTGCAGGTGCTTCACCTTCTGGTGCATCTTTTTTTGGACATAATACTTTGTGAATCCTGCGTTGCTCAGAACAGCTCTGTTGGATGAGATTCACGGCTTATGCAATGGTGGCAGAGAAAAACGGATTCTCCGCTGCCCTCGCCGACGCTTCACAGGCCTGATAGTGGGGCTCTGTGGGGTGCTTGGTCTGATTTGGCTTGAGTCATCTGCTGCTTGTGGTTAGGGTTGCCAACCTCCAGGGACTAGCTGGAGATCGCCCGCTATTACAACTGATCTCCAGCCGATAGAGATCAGTTGCCCTGGAGAAAATGGCCGCTTTGGCAATTGGACTCTATGGCATTGAAGTCCCTCCCTTCCCCAAATCCCGTCCTACTCAAGCTCTGCCCCAAAAATCTCCAGGTATTTCCCAACTCGAAGCTGACAACCCTACTTGTGGTCCACCTGTCTCTCAGCTGGATTCATGTTCCCTAGACTATCTCTGCCCAGGGCCCCTCAGATATGGGACAGACCCTGAAGGGAGGCACAAATTCCCATTGCACATATGGCTACAAAATCCTCATGTTGAAAAGCACAAAGATAGTGCCACGTGTTGGGAGTAAGGATTCCAGCCCCTAGGTGGGACTAGGGGATCCCCCGGAATTACAGCTCATCTCAGATCAGTTCCCCTGGAGAAAACTGATGCTTCGGACGGTGGACTCTAAGGCATTGTACCCCACTGGGGTCCCTGTCCTCCCCAGTCTCCATCCCCAAATATCTATGAGTTTCCCAATCTGGATCTGACAACCCTACCCCACCCCCCATCCCCCACTGGTGGCCAGGGGGGACCTGGCAACCGTAGTTGGGAGGTTTTCAGAATCTGAGCCTTGGGAACCTGGCAATCTTAGCTGCCTTCCTTGTCCGCATGTTGACATCTGAGCGCAGCCCTCTTCCTTTTCGGTAAGACTAATGCAGTGGCTGCCACATAACTGAACAGGTCTCCTCGTGTTCCCTGGTGAGTTAGAACAAACAACCCCTGGCATGGCTGCACTGTGACCCCAGAGTGAGCATTAGACCCTATCTGTCTCCTTGAATATGAACAGCAGTGGTTGTAACAGGTCTGGTAAAAAGGTGAAAGATCTATACTATCTGCTTTAACGATTCCTCTAATTTTCACTCTACGTATTTTTATTATGTAAAATAAATAAATATAAATATTTTTTAAAAGGCTGGTGAGGCAGGAAAAGGCACTTCTTCCACAGTAGCAATGTTGGGATGGAGTAAGTACTTAATCCTCCTGTGCCCCACATTAGATGTGAAAAAAGTCCTCAGATTTCTACTTATGGTTTTATATAAATCATGTTACCGTAGCCTCAAAGCTAGCTTACTTGCTTCATGTGGGGCTGCCTTTAAAGATATCTCAGAAACTTCAGTTAATGGAAAATACAACTCTTTGTTTTTTAGGTGAAGCATACCAGTATGAGCATATGTAATCTGTTCTGGAAAACCTTCACCAGCTGTCTGTCTGTTTCTGGGTTCAGTGTAAGGTGCTTGTTCTTACATTTCAAACCATTTATGCCTAGGGTTGCCAGGTCCCTTCCCTCCTCTGGCGGGAGGCTCTTCTTGTAAAGTGCATGTGCGTGCGTCACTTCTGGTTTAGAACCGGAAGTGCCGCATCGCAAAGGGCCTTTACCTCTTAGTTTGAGTGGTAAAGCGGCTCTTTGCTACTCAAACTAAGAGGTAAAAGGCCCCTAGTGAGGTGGAACTTCCGGTTCTAAAGCGGAAGGGACGTGCACGGTATGCACGCGTGTGTGCACGTCTGCCTGCCGACCCTCAGGTGGTCGGCGGGCGGAGGGGGGAATTGCCAGGGGTTTGCCCACCACCAGCAAGCGCCTGGCAACCCTATTCATGCCCTGGGAGTAGGGTTGTCAGCCCAGTTCTGTACAGTGGTGGGAGCATTAAGGGGCAGAGCCTGGCAAAATGGCATTGTGAAATGCAGTGATATCACTTCTAGTTGGGAACCCAGAAGTGATATCTTTGCATCATGTTATTGTCAAGGATTTCTCAAAATCGCTATGGTAAACACCACAGAGATCTAGGAAATTCCTAGAGGGTAATGATAGGTTAATGTCAGTTCCAGGTTTCAGCTAGAAGTGCACAATGCCATTTCTGCCCACATTTTTGCTCCTGCTACTGTATGGAGTGACGATGGAGGCCAGAGTTTGGGGGTGGAAGGTTACCTGCCATGGTGGGCAGCTGGCACCCATATATCTGAAGGACTGTGTCTCCTGGTATGAATGAACCCATACAACAACTTCACTCCTCCCAGTAGCTCTGATTTGCTGTTTTATCCCACATGACTGTGAGGTTGGTCCAATCCTTGGTCCAGTCACAGACCTTTTCCATAGTAGCCCCACTCCTCTTAAATGGCTTTCAGGTAAAGAGACTGTAAGACCACATTTTGCTATGGAATGCCTGAGCCATGTGCTGGGCTAGTATGTTCTTTCAGAACTTTTTTTTTTGGCAAGCAGTTTTAGATTTTTATGTACGGTTGTATCAAACACTCTGTAGTTTCTGTTTTTATATTTTATACTGATGGACTGCCAGAGGCTTTCCTGGGGAGGCAAGGGAAAGGCAGGCCAGAAATATTTTAAAGAAATAAATAATATGTATTGGACTTAGGATCTGCAGGAGCTTTTAGGGGGGCAGGGACAATTTTGTCAGTGTCTTGCAAAACCAGAAGTAATGTCATAGGGTTGCCAATCTCCAGGTACTAGCTGGAAATCTCCTGTTATTACAACTGATCTCCAGCCGATAGTGATGAGATCACCAGGAGGAAAAGGCTGCTTTGGCAATTGTACTCTATGGCATTGAAGTCCCTCCCCTCCCCCAAACCCTGCCCTTCTCAGCCTCTGCCCCAAAAACCTCCCACCAGTGGTGAACAGGGACCTGGCAACCCTATAATGTCATCACGTTGATCTGACACTCTAGGATTCACCCCAAAAATCTATGGCTAAACCATAGAATTTTGAGTGAATCCTAGAGCTTTTGCCAATGCAATGATGTCACTTCTGGTTTTGCACCAGAAGTGGTTTCACACGTTAGTGCAATGCTAAAAAGTCCCCCCCATTCCCCCCCTGCCCACCTGTCAAGCAGCAGTGCGGAAAATGGGGTCTGGGCCAAGAGGTCTCCTGCTATAGCGGGAAACCTGCCCCCCCCCCCATCTGCAATTCTTTTAGAGAGATCAGCTTTGGCTATTCGTGTTGCATGTGCACAGGGACTAGGGTTGCCAGGTCCCTTTTAACTATCGGTGGGAGATTTTTGGGGTGGAGCCTGAGGAGGGCAGGGTTTGGGAGGGGAGGAACTTCACTGCCATAGAGTCCAACAGCCAAAGTGGCCATTTTCTCCAGGTGAACTGATCTCTATCGGCTGGAGATCAGTTGTAATAGCAAGAGATCTTCTGCTATTACCTGGAGGTTGTATCAAAGATTAGTACAAGGCTCAATATAATGCAACAAATATATTCTTTACTAATAACAAATGTAAGGTGCTAAACAAACATCAATCACCAAGGACTTGTAACGATACAATGTGACATGAAACTGACAAGACAAAAACACACATATAAATGTAGCTGAAACCATCGCTACTTCAATATCACAATCGGTTGGTATTACAACAATATTTTTCTCTTATAATAGGTGTAATTTCAATCTTCAGAAATTATACAAGGAACCCAAAATGAAGCAGGGGACGACATGGAAATGCCTTCCGGATGTATTTTTGTGTTTTCATTGCTGCGGAGCAGCTTCCTCCGCCATCAGCTTCTCAAACAACAACGTTCCTATGAGTCATAATAAATTTTAAATTTGATAACACGTTGGACTATGTCTTGTTCTTGTTCCATGTCGTCCCCTGCTTCATTTTGGGTTCCTTGTATAATTTCTGAAGATTGAAACTACACCTATTATAAGAGAAAAAATATTGTTGTAATACCAACCGATTGTGATATTGAAGAAGTGATTGTTTCAGCTACATTTATATGTGTGTTTTTGTCTTGTTAGTTTCATGTCACATTGTATCGTTACAAGTCCTTGATGATTGATGTTTGTTTAGCACCTTACATTTGTTATTAGTAAAGAAGATATTTGTTGCATTATATTGAGCCTTGTACTAATCTTTGATACAGCTTGACTATTTAGTATTAGTGCTAATTTCTCCAGATATTATCTGGAGGTTGGCAACCCTAACAGGGACACACACATGCAGACAAGATTGGCTGTAACTGCATGGGTTAGACTGCTACAGTTATGCATCTAGAATCGTGCTAACGTTCCCAGTGCTTGCAGAAACAGAAAATACCTGGTCTACTGAGACAAGGAACTGGAAAAACTCAGCTATGTACGTCAGAAGGTAACTGAGAAATATGGATTTGTAGAGGATATCCCACCGGGATGTGACAGGGTGGGATTATCGGCAGCCAAACCAATAATTTTCTTTCCCACTTATCTCTCCCCACCCACGCTCTTGCTGGAGTGGCCTCAGTTTGTGTGGACAGTGTGTAAAGGAAAAGTACACAGCTTGCGCCTGCAGGGAAATGGAATGGCCTGCTCAAACTGCAATATCGCTTCCTCTGAAAGGGCAACACCGGGGGTCTCTGAAGAGATTAGTCACATGATATTACTGCCATTGGCGAAGCAGGGAGGGGACATGAGTTCTGAGAAGGCTGGAACCATTTGTGTGCTGTGTGCTGATAATACTGCTCACAACCTGAGTTTGATCCTGACAGAAGTCGGTTTCAGGGAGCCGGCTCAAGGTTGACTCAGCCTTCCATCCTTTCGAGGTCGGTAAAATGAGTACCCAGCTTGCTGGGGGTAAAGGGAAGATGACTGGGGAAGGCACTGGCAAACCACCCTGTAAACAAAGTCTGCCTAGGAAACGTCAGGATGTGACGTCACCCCATGGATCAGGAATGACCTGGTGATTGCACAGGGGACCTTTACCTTTACCTAATACTGACACCAATGCTGGTGATACATTTATTCACTGAGAGAAGTCTCTGCTCATCACACAATTGCTCCAGGCTTGTTTACAGTTGGTTGTGCTCAGAGGTTGCAAAGAGTACGGAGAAAGGATGGTATGACGGCAGGCAACCTGCATGCATTGGCTTGCTTGGAGAATGGGTGGACATTTTTCTTCCTAGGTGGACTTTGTGGACTGGCTGCAGAACTTTTAAGTGTCTTGTTTCATCTACCATCTTGAGAAGTCAGTGGGGAAGAAGGGCTAATGGTTAGAATTGCCCGCCTTCAGGTGGTGGCTGGAGATCTCCCGCTATTATAACTGACCTCCAGGTGACAGAGATCAGTTCCCCTGGAGAAAATGGCCAATTTGGCCATTGGACTCTATGTCATTGAAGTCCCTCCCTTCTCCAAACCCTGCCCTCCTCAGGCTCCACCCCCCAAACCTCCTGGTATTTCCCAACCCAGAGCTGGCAACCCTATTTTCCTGAGCTGGTATTTGTATGTGTCTTTAAGACTGAGGTGATGGATCGTTGTTCGTCACCCCTTGCTCTTTCCCTCTTCTCAGTTCTTGGTGTCTTTGTGGCAACTATTAATTGCTTCCTGAATTTTAGAACACATGAATAAAATAGTTTGCTGGGGAACGAGTTGGGGGGCTTAATGCTTTGTTGCTGTTAATGCATTGTTGACCATGAACCTTGTGGATGCAACAAAGTGCACACGCTCTCTCTCTCAACAAATTTACCAGAAGCCATTTCAGCAAGAGGTGCCCATTGTAAATCCTTAAGTAATGTGATGTAAGGAAGCAGATTAGGTAATAGTTTGCAGTAAACCTTCTGGGGATGAATCCCTTCTGAGAGTCTTTCAACCATCATGAATGTGGCATTGCATGTTGCCCTCTGCATTCACCAGAAACTGTCACCTACTTTCATGCACTGAATGCTTAGACTGCATTAGATGGATTTTTTTATGATGATTACCTGTTTTCATCACATCCAGATGTATTCATAGTGAAGTTTTCTCCCACACAAACGTGGAATGAAATTGCTCCTCTTAGTTCTCTGCCCAGGTTTCCCCTGTAAAATCAAATATTCCTCAGATATTTCCTAAATGCTCAATATATGCCAACTGTTCTCAGAATATTTGATATATGTTGTATTTAGCATAGGGTTGGCAGACACATACCTGGAACCTACAGGTGACTTTGGGGGGCAGGGCATGGGTGTGGGAAGACATTGTTGATGTGCCAACATCACTTCTGGCTAAAACCTGGAAGTGATGTCATCAACACTCTAGGTTGGATTTTGCCGATCTCTATAGAGATCAGTGAAATCCTAGAGCGTTTGTGATGTCACTTCTGGGTTTTAGATAGAAGTGACTTCAGAAGTCAACAACGTCTTTCTATTGCCCCCATTTTCTTGCACCACTCATTCAAGCAGCACTGGGGTGGCAGCATTGAGAGATCACCCACCACAGGGATAAGTCTGCAACCCTAATTTAACATTCAATGATGATGGATATCACGGTTTGATATTTAATGGTTGATTTATTTGTTTAAAACATTTCTGTCCCATCTTATCTCCTTGGACTCAAGGCAGTGCAGCAACCAGGTTATAAGGCCACAAATTATAAAAGTCCAATTAATAAAAAATCAACCAATTAAAATACACACATTACAAATTTAAAAGCAGCCGATATTTAAAATGCACAGTAGTAGAATGAATGCAGCCAGTCTGCAGAAACAATTTACTCTCTGGAATGCTTTCTGGAATCAGACTGTCTTACATGCCTTCCTATGTGTGGCAAGTGGAAATACCCTCCTCAACCCCTCTGGTAAGCTGTTCCAAAGGACTGCACCCATCACAGAAAAAGCCTACAATCTTGTAGCCGTATGGAAAATCCTAAGGGAGTGCACCTTAAGGAGGAAGAGGCTGACTGAGGAACATAACTGAAGCAGGGGAGAATACAGGCATATACGGTTCCGTAAGTATGAGGTCCTAGGTTGGCAACCCTATCTCCTGATGTTAAAACTGATCTCCAGACAACAGAGATCAGCTTCTCTGGAGCAAATGGCCACTTTGGAGGGTGGACTCTATGGCATTATACCCTGCTGAGGTCCCTCCCCTCCCCAAGCTGCGCCCCCAAAATCTCCAGGTATTTCCCAACCTGGCACTGGCAACCCTAGATCTAGGCCATGAAGGGCTTTAAAGGTAATATTTAATTTTAAATAATTTCCAGTTGCCAATTTAAGTTGCAGGTTAGGTTTGTAAATCTATGCATTTGAGGTAGAACCCATTTTTGGGGGGTCCTGCTCTCTCTTGTATTGACTTAGCAAACCTGAAGTAAATGCTAGCACCTCATTACTATCTTTGACACCCACAAGCAGGTGATATTTCACAAGTGGGTGCTGGCGTGTGGAGATGTTTGCTTCCCACTGCCCAGAAAGCACCCAATGTTTGCTCAGAAGCTCTTGTGCATTGCTACTAACTCCCCCCCTCCCATTCTGGTTCAAACAGCTGCTACTGGGACCGTTGTCCTCTCACTCTCTAATCACAAGTATTCTATGCCAAATTGAATGCACGAAGAAGATAGTGTGGGTAGGAATGGCCAAAAATGGGCAGGGAACATGTTTGGCAAGTGAACATGCTGGTTTTGACAATGGTGAAATTCAGTTTGGTTTTGACCTGCAGTCATTTTTTCATCTGCATAAATCATGAAATCAATTCTTTATTAGGGTCATGGGTGGATGGTTGGGTCAGGTAATATGTGTGTGTGTCTAGAAGAAGAAGAAAAAGAGTTGGTTTTTATATGCCAGTTTTCTCTACCTTTTAAGGAGAATCAAACTGGCTTACAATCTCCTTCCCGTCCCACAACAGACACCTTGTGAAGTAGGTAGGGCTGAGAGAGCTCGAAGAGAACTGTGACTAACCCGAGGTCACCAAGCTGGCTTCATGCGGAGGAGTGGGGAAACCAACCCGGTTCACCAGATTAGAGTCCACCACTCATGTGGAGGAGTGGGGAATCACCAATTCTCCAGTTTAGAGTCCACCACTCTTGACCACTACACCTCGCTGGCTCTCTGTGAGGGGGAGTAACTGTGACTCCCATAATAATGATAACTGTGTACTGCCAAATTGCAAACAACTCATAGTGTCCTCATCCACGGGGCATTCCAGGCAAGACAAGAGCAGAGGGGGCTTGCTTTGCCTCCCTCCACATTGTAACCCCAGTCTCTCTTGGTGGTCTCCCATCCAAGTACTGACTAGGGCTGATCCTGCTTAGCTCCCAAGCCCTGATGAGCTTGGGTCAAGCTGGGTTCATTAAGCTCCTTGCTTAAAACAAGGGGCTGCTTTACCGTCTGTGGCAAACCCTTTGAAGGTGAAGTGCTAGACGTGCACAGTGGAGGAGAGGCAGTGAAATAGGCCAGTAAACAGTTTGTCATTTCACAAGAAGCTGGGAACATTTACATGGAGGTGCGTGGAGTAACGAGGGTTTTCAGTTTTTGAGAAGGTACTTGGCAGGTAGTTACGAGTTCCAAATCAGACAGAGATCAGTACAACATGTTTTAAGTCATTTGTGAGGAGGATGGGGAATGGTGGACACAGGTAAAGGGGGTGGGGGGATTAACTCTCCCTTGACTGATCTGTAGCCGTAGCTCCAACACTGCATCTCTTGAACACATGAACACATCAAGCTGCCTTATACTGAATCAGACCCTTGGTTCAGCAAAGTCAGTATTGTCTACTCAGACCGGCAGCAGCTCTCCAGGGTCTCATGTAGAGGTCTTTCACATCACCTACTTGCCTAGTCCCTTTAACTGGAGATGCCGGGATTGAACCTGCATGCCAAACAGATGCTCTACCACTGAGCCATGGCCCCTCCCTCTTCAAAGAAGAATGTATACATTCTGGGCTGCACATGCTTTCTTTGTGAGAAGAGAATGAAGTGTGAAAACCATCCACATCTTGCAAATACAAAAAAAAAAAATGTATTGCGTTTGTTGTTTTTCCCTTTTCTGAACGGATTTTGCTCCCTCTGGTGGTCGCTTCAATAGAATATCTCCAGCTTATTTATGAGCACTTTTTCTCATGAGGAAAAAGTGTGGGAGCAGCAGCCCCACCCTGGAATGCAGTGGATCCTTTTCCTGCCCTTCTCTTCAGCTGGTTGTGAAACCTGAGTCTTCCTTCCTACCACATGTTTATTATTGGTTAAAAAAAAGTGTGTTACTTACTCTGTGCTCCGTCCGTCTGAGCCACCTTGGGCCCTGAAAGGCTCAGCAGAAAGATGGGCATATAAATGTTTTAAATAAATACGTATGCCACCCCTCAGTAAGAATTACTGATTTGATAAGAAGCTTACAATAAAATAATGTAAATAAAATAAAACAATTTAATAATAGAATTATTTAAAAGCTGTCCAATGATTAAATACATTATTTCTTTAATTTTTTTTATTTTTAATATAGAGGAAAGGGATAAGGAAAGTACAGGGAAAGGGTGTCAGGGAAAAACAAACAAACACAAAGGTTTTTAGGGTGGAGACTGAGGAGGATGGGGTTTGGGGAGGGACTTCAATGCCATAGCATTTAATTGCCAAAATGGCCATTTTCTCCAGGGGAACTGATCTCTGTCAGCTGGAGAGTGGTTGTAATAGCAGGAGATCTCTAGCTAGTACCTGGAGGTTGGCAACCCTAGGTGATATCCAGCCCCCATTCTATTCTCTTTACCACTCATTACTCAGCGCTTTCTGCAGCTGGCCCGTTCAACTTCTAGGGATCATATTTTGTCAGTTTTTAAAAGCTCTACATTGGCTGACCATCTGCTTATGGGCTCAGTTCATAATGACCATAAAACTATGTCCTGACCCGGATGGCCGAGGCTAACCAGATCTCACCAGATCTCGGAAGCTAAGCAGGGTCGGCCTTGGTTAGTGCTAGGAGGGGAGACCACCAAGGAAGTCCAGGGTTGCAACATAGAGCCAAGCAATGGCAAACCACCTCTGTTAGTCTCTTGCCTTGAAACCCCTACGGGATCACTATGTCAGCTGCAATTTGACAGCACTTTCCAGTGCCACTACCATAAAACTCTATACTGTCTAGTATCAGATATCTAGAGGACTGACTTCTCTCATACAAACCTGCCTACCTGTGATGAATCATGGGCATGGATACCATTGGATTCATTAAGGGTTTTTTTTCCTGCTAATTATCCTTACCTCCTGTATGCTATGTACTATTCCTTCATGTTATCCTCCAAGGCCCTTAATGTTCTTAGAAGGGTCTAACTCTGCTTTGAATGGCATTGCAATATACCTACTTGACCTGAAACTGCAAATCAGTTTTTGGCAGTTATCATTTTGCTGGCTGAGTTTGACAGGGAGGGAAAGTTTTTATTTTATTTTTTTATTTCATTTATACCCCGTGTGGATCCAAAGCAGCTTACATCATTCTCCTTTCCTTGTTTTTGCCTCACAAGAACTCTGTGAGGGAGGTAAAGCTGAGAGGGTATGACTAGCCCTAGTGTCAGTTTAAGGCGTCTGCCCCTAGCATCCCATAAGCAAACTCATCCAGGCAGGTAGCTCTGAAGCAGTAATACTTTATTAGGAGCAAAAAGACAGATTAAAGGACTGACTGCCTACAGGCAGGTGAGGCTAGTAATGGGGAACACAGGCAGGTTACATGCTTAAGACACTACGGACCAAAAAGGTAAACATTGATAGGCAACCTTGAGATAAGTGGTTCCCAGGAAGACAGACTAAACATTACCACAGCTGCAGAAAACAGGATGAGCGAAACTGTACACAGACGTTCATAGGCATGAGAACCAAGGACTTGACGTGTGGCCAGAACCTGGCCTGACTCATGTCAAGAGCCTTTGCTCCAGCAAAAAAGGCAAAGGCCTGACACCTAGGTCATCCAACAAGCTCCCATGGCAGAGTGGAGTTCTGAACCTGGTTCTCCCATATCCTAGTCAGACTCTGTAACTACTATACCACACTGGCTCTCAAAGTACTTTACAGTTACCTAATAGTAGTGGCAACAGTGTGCTAGATTTTTTATTTGACTTTGTATACTTCTGCAGATGAACTGAATTGTAGGCATTCTTTACCTTCCAAATACACTTTTGGGGTTGTGCTGTGAGTTTTGACACTAGTTGTACACATTTAGCAGGTTCTTCCTATCCTTATCCTTATCCTTTTCTTTCCTTTTTATTTTTAAAGTGACACTTGTGTTGGTAGCTTCATAAATGTGCAACCACCCAAATGCTAACACATATCTCTGAGCAAGTACAAACAATTTCGGGCATGGCATATTTCATGGGTCACATAGGCCTGGAACGTCTCGTCAGTCATTATGGTTGCCAACTCATGAAAAGGTATCTGGTGCTTGGGTGGGATTTTGGAGAGGCACCCTATGGGGTCAAGTGGTGGACCCAAGCACCAAGGGGGTTGACGGAAACACTAAAGGAAAATGCTAAACAAAAAAGAGAGCTGTGGCATCTGTGATATGAAGAAGAAGGTTGGTTTTTATATGCAGACTTTCTTTTTATGTGCAGACCTTTTAAGGAGAATCAAACTGGCTTACAATCTCCTTCCCTTCCTCTCCCCACAACAGACACCCTATGAGGTAGGTGAGGCTGAGAGAGCTCTAAGAGAACTGTGACTAGCCCAAGGTCACCCAGGTGGCTTCATGTGTGTAGGAGTTGGGAAACCTACCCAGGTCACCAGATTAAGAGTCTGCCGCTCATGAGGAGGAGTGGGAGAATCAAACCCAGTTCTCCAGATTAGAGTCCACCACTCTTAACTACTACACCATGCTGGCTCTTTTTGTGTCCTAGAGCCCACTTCTTCAAATGCATCTAGTGACATGGACTTTAGTGTACAAAGTTTATGCCCTAATCAATCAAAACTTTGCAATGATTGTCTATGGAGGAGTGGGGTGACCCCTTCCGAACCCCATAAAATTGGACTCCCTGACCCAATCTTCACCAAACTTAGGGGTTTGTGCCAGCACAGTCCTTTCAAGCTACAATGTGAATTTGGGGGTTCCACCTCAAAAAATGACACCCCCCCCAGGGCTGAATTTTTTTGGGAAACCCAGAAATATGCCGAATGCCCATATTTACTGATATGGGTATTCGGCTTATTTCAGGTTTCCTGAAAAAAAAACCGGCCCATCAAACCCAAACCCAAAATTTAATGAATTTTTTTTTTTGCACAGCCCTACCACAACGTAAGCCCTGTTCACATTACATGGAATGAATGTACATACCGCATTCACATGCATTGTTTGTAAGAAAGAGCCAATACACGTTCACTTTACCAATGAAACTGGGGGACAGGACCTGAATAAATTCAGTTTCAAGCACTCATTCAGCTGAACATGCATTGAACGTAACATTGAATGCAATTACTCAATGTACATATAACGCCCCCAAGTGTACACTCTACACAGATTGTACATTTATTCAATGTAATTTGTGGACAGGGCTGTAGACACATGGGCCTTCTTTTTCTCCCCCTGAAATACGCATGTGCGGATATTCTCTTTGTCTCTACACCCCAACAGTGCCATCCTAAGCCCATTGACTTCAAAGAACATAAAAGGGCCTAATGGCCTATGATTGTGCTGAAAGTCTCCCCCATGGTCCCTGAGTGTCTTGTTGTTGGTGGCAGACCTGGCACAGATGAGCTTACACATGAACACATGAAGCTGACTTATGCTGAATTAGACTCTTGGTCCATCAGACCGGCAGCGGCTCTCCGGGGTATCAGGTAGAGATCTTTCCCATCACCTACTGCCTGGTCCCTGTAACTGGAGGTGCTGGGGATTGAACCTGGGACCTCCTGCATGCCAAGCAGAGGCTCTACCACTGAGCCACGGCTTAGTGTCAGACCAACCTGCCACTGCTTGTTGGATGAACCACCAGGATCCATGAAGCCTTGAAAAGAAGGATGAAGGCAGGCAACTGACCTGCTCATCACAACCACTCCGTTTCACTGGCTGGATTGTCTGGGTTTACATCTCTGAGACCAGCCTCACCAAGGCCAGAACCTCAACAGCAGCAGCCTTTAGATGCTGCTTATAGGTCCTTCTCTGTAGAATGGTTGCTTGTACTATGGTTTGTAAGCTTCTAAGACTTCCAGTGGCCAAGATTTTATACCTGCGAGCTGGACAGATGCATGTGCAATCAATCAATTATGAAGAACCTGGTCTTCCCCCTATTATCTCCATTGGAATTTTTTTAAAAACCCTCTTCAGCCAGACAGCCAGGAAAATAAAAACAAAACAAAACAACAACAAAACAACAAACACACACACACACACACACAAACCACCCAGCCAGTAGGAGAAAACCCAAGAAACCAATTTTCCATCAGTCATTTCAAAATTGCTTCATATTGCAATTGCAAAAATTATTTTTTATTCAGATCAGGAGGTAGCAACAAGGACTGTGGTTCAGTGGTAGAGCATCTGCCTTGCTTGCAGAGGGTCCCAGGTTCAATCCCCAGCACCGCCAATTAAAGAGATCAAGTAGTGGGGTTCAACAACCTCTGTTCCACGATGATCAGTAGGGGAAAATACTCCAGGAATCTGTTGACACAATCAAGATCCAGAATATGGCATCTTAGGGGTTTTATCCCATACGTATTATCATGAAGTTAACTGAATCCGTGCCTCAGATGCGCTGATCATCTTGGGTCATTTGCAGGTCACTGTGCTCTCTATGGAACATGCAGATCCACCCACCGTCGATCATAATTTTATGTATATGTCTGTGTGATAGTCTACTCCAAGATGAAAAAAAGCTTCTGACCTTGTCAGGGGCTGCTGATTCTTTCAGCATGATTGAGCATATAAAATAAATCTGAGGTTTCAAGATGGAGTTGGGAGTGGTCGTTACAGGATAACAGATTACGTAAACTGGCCAGAAGTATCCTTTTGAATGCATCATCTGTGTGTGAAATGCAGACGATAAAGTCATGCAAAGGAGTGTGCTTGAAGTTCACTCTGCTATTACAGAGAGCTCTTCATGAGGGCACTTGTGGGGTTGGCAACCTCCAAGTGGGTCCAGGAATTACAACTGATCTCCAGAGTACAGAGCTCAGTTTCCCTGGAGACAATTGCTGCAGTGGAGGGTGGAATCTATGCTATTTTACCTTGCTGAAGTCCCTCTGCTCCCCACACCCTGCCTTCCTCAGGATCCACCCCCAAATCTCCAGGAATTTCCCAACCTGGAGTTGGCAGCCTTAAGACACTGGTAGGGCATATCTACGCCACAGACTGAAGAGTTTATTAGTGATCCCCCCTCCTCAGCCTCCTTAAAACAGAATTCTCAGCATTGTCTTCAAACATGCTCAAAACATTGTCGAAGGCTTTCACGGTCAGAGTTCATTGGTTCTTGTAGGTTATCCGGGCTGTGTAACCGTGGTCTTGGAATTTTCTTTCCTGACGTTTCGCCAGCAACTGTGGCAGGCATCTTCAGAGGAGTAACACTGAAGGACAGTGTCTCTTCAGTGTTACTACTCTGAAGATGCCTGCCACAGTTGCTGGCGAAACGTCAGGAAAGAAAATTCCAAGACCACGGTTACACAGCCCGGATAACCTACAAGAACTAAAAAACGTTTATTGCTCCTTAACTTACAGCAAGCACTCCTATGCAATCCAACAAGCCATTAGGAGGCATTGGCATATCCTTCGTGATATCCCGGGTTGTGATCTTCCACCTATCTTTGGCATGCGCAGGACACGATCTTTCCGAGACCAACTTGTACATTCTGATCTTTCCAAGCCTATACAGCACACTTCGGCTGTCGGCCATTTTAAATGCGGCAAATGCTCAGTGTGTCCGCTAAGTCTCCCCGTTAAAGAGTTCCGTTCCACAACTTCTGATTTTAAATTCCAACCGAGACACTTCTCTAACTGTGCCACGTGCCGTGTTATTTACGCAGTCACGTGTAAATGTGCCAAACGCTATATCGGGAGCACTATGCGCCAAATTCGATTACGGATAGGCGAGCACAGATCTAGGTTGCGCTCTCTAAACTTTGAAGCCCCCCTTATAAGCCATTTTGTGGAGCAAAAACATTCCGAGAACGATATTACTATGCTACGATCAGCAAAAGACAAAAGAGACCCCCTCACCTCTGCAGGAGTATATCGTATACCTTGCAGCTGTGGACAAGTTTACATCGGGACCACAAAACGCAGCATACAAACAAGGATAAAAGAACATGAAAGATACTGCAGACTTGGCCAACCTGAGAAATCAGCAGTGGCTGAACATGGACTGACACAAACAGGACACAGGGTCTTATTCCAAGACACTGAAAGACTGGACAATTCTACCAACTATTTTGTCAGATTGCACAGAGAAGCCATTGAAATTCACAAACATCAGCACAACTTTAACAGAAAAGAGGAGAGTTTAAGAATGAATAAGGCTTGGCTTCCTGCCCTGAAAAACCTCCAGACAAAGACAACATTCAACAATAGCCATACAGATTAGTTTTGGATTACACACATTAACAGATCACTTCAGGATACAATGGTTCCATATTAACATACCATACCCTCATTAGCACATTATCTTGATACTTACAGGACAATACTTTTGCAGGACAATACTCAGCTCAAACCCACCCCCTTTCTGACTATATATTACTCTTTCTACACCCTTGACACTGAGAGACACTGTCCTTCAGTGTTACTACTCTGAAGATGCCTGCCACAGTTGCTGGCGAAACGTCAGGAAAGAAAATTCCAAGACCACGGTTACACAGCCCGGATAACCTACAAGAACCAATGCTCAAAACACTTCTGCCGTGCTTAACACATTAAGTCTGTCTTTCCTTTACTACTTTCATTAGGCCTCTGGCAGCCTTACCACAAGTTATAGTAAAAGTGTTATCTGTAGATTTGTCAGCTCTGGGTTGGAAAATACCTGGAGATTTTGGGGGTGGATCCTGAGGAGGGTGGGGTTTGGGGAGGGGAGGGACTTTAATGCCATGGAGTCCAATTGCCAAAGCAGCCACTTTCTCCAGGTGAACTGATCTCTATCAGCAGGAGATCTACAGTTAGTTCCTGGAGGTTAGCAACCCTACATACCCGCATTCTTATGTTGTAAGATATTAGAGGCACAGAACACTGTAACATCACATCTCTCTTAATTTTAAATACAGCGGTTCCTCAGTGGAACAGGCTTCCTCGGGAGGTGGTAAGCGCTCCTTCTCTGGAGGTTTTTAAGAAGAGTTTAGATGGCCATCTATCAGCAATGCTGATTCTATGACCTTAAGCAGATGATGAGAGGGAGGGCATCTTCTGGGCATGGAGTAGGGATCACTGGGGATGTGGTGGGGAGGTTGTTGTGAATTTCCTGCATTGTGCAGGGGTTGGACTAGATGACCCTGGTGTCCCCTTCCAACTATATGATTCTATGGTTCTGTGATTCTAATTATAAGACATGCAACCTCAGGATTATTTCTTCCACAGTTGTGAGATGGCTTTTACTTGATTGTAAAGCCTGAACTGTTCATAGGGCAGTCCGTCTCTGCGCAAAAATATACTCACAGCCCTTACTTAGAAAATAAGGTGGCTCCAGAGAATTTAAAGGACAAGAGAATTGCTTTATTTAAAAAAATGAAAGGTGGGAATTCAGTGGAACTATAATGTTCTAGCAATTACTGATTTGTCAAAAAGCCCTCCAATGGTGTGGGGGATGTGGCAGTTGGGGAGGGGCTAAGACAAGGAAAATGGTTTCTGATGAGGGAGGGATCTTCAAAAACATACACCCTGTTGTCCAAACCATGTGCAAAGGAACTTTATCTGCAATCATATCCAACCAGGTTTGGGAAGGATCACTGAGAAATAGGGTGAAATCCAGAGAGTGGACTGCTGGGAGGTAACGTTACATGTAAGGCTGTTGATTCGGTAAAACCGAACTGGAAAAATACTGAAAAAATGCAAATCCGGTAACAGTCGGGTTCAGGTTTACTGACTCTGCAAAATCCGGGCAGTTGGCAAAGCCAAATTTGCCATTCTTGAAAAAGCAGAATAAAAATCTGGCTTTTTCAGGAATGTCTTTCCATGGCTTTGGGGGGGGGGCATTTTTGCAGGTAGAGGCCCATATTTCCAGGGTAGCTAGAATGGACTCTCCTTGTAAGAACCCCCAAGTTTGGTAAATATTGGGTCAGGGGGTCCAGAGTTATGGGGTCTGGAAGGGGTCACCCCCATCCTCTTCCATTGAAAAGCATTGACAAAGTGGCTGTGTTCAGTTGCTTTAGTGCGATCTTTGCAATGGATCTCAATGGAGAAGCTGGGCTTTAAATGGTGGGAAAGTTTTCCCCGAGCCTCCATAGAAATACAATGTATCCGGATAAATTTTACCAAAAATTTTTTTCAACAGCCCTAATTACATGGTTATATATATAAAAAAAAAGTCCAACCTGCTTAAGGTTGCTAACCTCCAGATGGGGTCTGAAGATCTCCTGGACTTACAACTCATCTCCAGAAACCAGAGGTCAGTTCCTCTGGGGAAAATGGCTGCTTTGCAGGGCGGACTCTGTGACATAAGATCCCTGCTGAGGTCCCGCTCCTCCTCAAACCCCACCCTTCCCAGGCGCCTCCTCCAAATCGCCAAGATTTTCCTAAACCCTAATTCTGCTCAATTTTTAAATGCCAAACTGAAGCAAAACCTCTGTGTGGAAGCTTCCCCGAATGATTCTCCTTTCAAAACTCTGTGGTCAAAGACGTCAGAGCAATTCTCCACCCTGCTTTACTGAAGTTCCATGAGTGGAGTGAAGGAAGGAAGGAAGGAAGGAAGGAAGGAAGGAAGGAAGGAAGGAAAGAAAGAAAGAAAGAAAGAAAGAAAGAAAGAAAGAAAGAAAGAAAGAAAGAAAGAAAGAAAGAAAGAAAGAAAGAAAGAAAAAGAAAGAAAGAAAGAAAGGAAGGAAGGAAGGAAGGAAGGAAGGAAGGAAGGAAGGAAGGAAGGAAGGAAGGAAGGAAGGAAGGAGTGTCTCTTTGTCAGGCATCATAGGATTAGAATAGCTTTGGTATTGACCAGGAACTAGTTGCTAGGCTCTCTCACTTGAACACCATGGCCTTTCCATGTGCTTAGTGTGTGTGTGAGGTTCGTTGACAGCAGCTTGCGTCAAGTTCATGCTGTTGTTCATATAGAACGGAAGACATTAAACAATTTTAAATTATGTAGCTACCAGTTAATTGGTAAGATCAATATTTGTCTTCTAAGTGCAATCGGCGGGTGGGGGAGAGGATTTAAGAGAACCAGAAATGAAAAGGACCGGTTGTGACAGATATCATGGAAAGCTAACCTTTTCTCAGGTTGAGCAAATATTTTAAAAGCAGAAGCAATAAAATGGAGGAAGGTTAATATCCTCTGGCTGGTGCTGATGGGAATAATGTTTATGCAACAACAAAAATGGGCCAGATTGGATTTCCTCATCTTGCTAAGGTGGGTATAGACAGTGTTGCTTTGGCTTTTGACCACCCCTGCCCAAGAGCCAGTCAGCTACCGCTTCTTCCTCAGGTGTCTTGCAACGCAGGCCTGGGTCTAGGGTCGCCAACCTCTAAGTGGGGCCTGGAGGTCTGCCAGAATTATAATGACTCTCCAGACTGCAGAGATCAGTTCACCTGGAGAAAATGGCTGCTACGGCATTGTACCTGCCGAGGTTTTCTCTCCAAATGCCACCCTCCCTAGACTCCATTCCAAAATCTCCCAGAATTTCCCAACCCGACTGGGGTCCCAAGTCTTGCTTCTCTTTGCAGCCCTCTCTGTCAGTCAGGGAGCCTGGTCTCCACTGTGCAATGCTTTCCTCTGGCACAAGGTGTTTTTTGGCTCTTTGAAAGAGGAGTTTCTTGCCTGAACAGAAGCTCCTGCAATAGAGAAGATGTGATCCAGAACTAGGTTCGCCAACTATGGGTTGGGAAATTCCTGGAGATTTTGGGGGTGGAGCCTGGGGAGGCTGGAGTTGGAGAGGGGAGGGTCCTCAGCCGGGTACAATGCCATAGAGTCCACCCTCCAAAGCAGCCATTTTCTCCAGAGGAACTGATCTCTGTCATCTAGAGATCTGTTGTAATGCCAAGATATCTCCAGGCTCCACCTGGAGGTTGGTTACCCTATCCTGAAACGAAGACCCCTCTCCCTCACAATGTAGTGTAAATGGAAGCCAGGCCACAGGAAGTCCAGGCTAAGTCCAATATGACTTCCTAAATTCTTTAGAAGGGAAGGCCCATTAGCTGTCCCACCCCCCATGGAAAGAAGAGAGGGCAATGGGTACACAGAATAGGGTTGCAGCTCCGACTTGGGAAATTCCTGAAGATTTTAGGAGTGGAGTGAGGAGGGTGGGGTTTAGAGAGGGGAGGGACTTCAGTCCATAGAGTCCAATTGCCAAAGCGGCCATTTTCTCCAAAGGAACTGATTTCTATCACCTGGAGATCAGTTGTAATAGAGGGAGATCTCCAGCCACTACCTGGAGGTTGGCAACCCTAATGTGGAAGCAGAGGTGTGGGTGATATGCGGGCAATGGAGAGATCAAGAAGGAACCATGGCTCAGTGGTAGAGCATCTGCTTGCCATGTAGAAGGTCTCAGGTTAAATCCCCAGCATCTCCAATTAAGGATCAAAAAGTAGGTCATGTGAAAGACCTCCACTTGAAATCCTGGGGAGCTGCTGCCAGTCCAGGTAGTCAGTACTGACTTCAATGGCTCAAGGGTCTGATTTGGTATAAGGCAAAATTGTATGTTCAAGAACGTTGTGGTAGTTGAGGCCGCCACTCCCCCCTCCCCCCCCCCCAAGGTTGCCAGATCCCTTTTCACTATCGGCGGGAGGTTTTGGGGGCAGAGCCTTAGGAGGGTGGGGTTTGGCCAAAGCGACCATTTTCTCCAGGTGAACTGATCTCTATTGGCTCTATCCCCCCAATCCTCTGTCCTGAGGCTACCGCTTCAACTTGTCTCATTATATAACTGGCTCTGGCACTACTGGATACTAAGGGAGGAGCCATTTGACTAGACTTATTAATTCTTGGGTCGCTCACAGATGTTTCTTTATGGTGTTGGAAAGTGCTGTCAAGTCACAGCTAACTTATGGTGACCTCATAGAGTTTTCAATGTAACAGACAAACAGAAGTGGTTTGCCACTGCCTGACTCTGGGTAGCAACCCTGGAGTTCCTTGGTGGTCTCCCATCCAAATACTAACCAGGGCCGACCCTGCTTAGCTTCTGAGATCTGATGAGATCAGGCTAGCCTGGGCTATCCGGGTCAAGGCATTTTTATACATGTGTGTAAAGTGCCTTCAAGTCGCAGCCGACTTATGGCGACCCCTTTTGGGGGTTTTCATGGCAAGAGACTAACAGAGGTGGTTTGCCAGTGCCTTCCTCTGCACAGCAACCCTGGTATTCCTTGGTGGTCTCCCATCCAAATACTAACCAGGGCTGACCCTGCTTAGCTTCTGAGATCTGAAGAGATCAGGCTAGCCTGGGCCATCCAGGTCAGGGCAAATACTTTTTATACTTTTTATACATATACTGAGTTAATTCTTGCAGACCTGTGATATCCTACACACATATGGGCTTGAAATAATATCCCACTATGACTAATTGAAAATGTACTAACTATGCTTAATCAATAGATTTTGATGGTATTTATTTCCCTAGTAGTAGAAGAAGAAGAGTTGGTTTTTACATGCCGATTTTCTCTACCTTTTAAGGAGAATCAGACAGGCTTACAATCTCCTTCCCTTCCTCTCCCCACAACAGACACCTTGTGAGATAGATGGGGCTGAGAGAGTTCAGAAATCTGTGACTAGCCCATGGTTGCCCAGCTGGCTTCAAGTGTAGGACTGGGGAAACCAACCCGTTTCACCAGATTAGAGTCCACCGCTCATGTGGAGGAGTGGGGAATCAAACCCGGTTCTCCAGAGTAGAGTCCACCGCTCTTAACTACTACACCATGCTGGCGTGCATAGGATTTCAGCCAGCAAGTCTCTTTTGAAGGATGCTCTAGAGCAGCGTTGTCAAACATAAGGCCCCGGGGGCCGGATCTGGGCCCTTGAGAGCTCTTATCTGGCCCACGAGCCAGCTGAGGCAGCCACCACCCCACATTCTCGATCTGGGCTGGTGTGGCATGCCCCTCATAACAATTCAGTTCGACACCCCTGCTCAACAGCATGGTTTTTTTGGCAATTGTGGCACTGCTGAGCTGGGCATACAGCGGGATCCTTGCACTTGGCTGTGTGGATGAAAAACGGTTCTTCTGGGACACTTGGATCCACTGTCCAGGTGGGGTTTGAAAGCACCTCATCTGGTTTGTAAGCGATACCCCAACAGCTGTTTTTCATTCTAGAACTGAGATTTGGAAAACCAGCGGACTGCACGTTTCAGCTATTGCTGGTTTCTAAAAAAATTGTTAAATGGAAGGATCAACAAAAATAACTTCCCACCTGCCACAGGGGGATAGCTGATAAATGCAAAGATGAAAGATTAGATCATGAAGCTAGAGCCTAACTGGAAATGGATAACTCCATTTGACAATCCCCAGGCTATTCCGGCAATTCTCAAGCACCATTTATTACAGTCAGCTTAAACAGCTGGTTTGTACAGCGGCCTTACAGTTTACTCCAATTCCATGTTACATTACATTTAATATATTATCTAGCGATTTGATGGCAGCTAATTCCCATGGAAGTAGAATTGAGCATGCCTTGTCCTAAAAGGATGCTTTCTTTTTGCTAACGAGACTTTTCCGTGATAAGAGGTTTTGGGGCGGAGCCTGAGGAAAGCGGGGTTTGGGGAGGGACTTCAATGCCATAGAGCCCAATTGCCAAAGCGGCCGTTTTCTCCAGGGGAACTGATCTCTATCAGCTGGAGATCAGTTGTAATCTATCGGCTGGAGATCAGTTGTAATAGCAGGAGATCTCCAGGTAGTACCTGGAGGTTGGCAACCGTAGATTGGACCCCCAGGATATTGGAAGAACTTCACAGCTGCCCCAGGTCTCAGCTTAGCGACATGACCCTTCCCCTTACTCCCCAAGGGTGCCAATTAGACTCAGATCTGGGAAACCCAGATTCAAATCCCCATTCTGCCATGGAAGCTTGGACAAACATGCACATGCGCATACATACTGCGCACGTCACTTCCGGTTTACAACCGGAAGTGCCACCTCGCAAGGGCCTTATATCACTCAAACTCTTAGTTTGAGCGGTAAAGGGCCACTTTACCACTCAAACTAAGAGGTATAAGGCCCCTTGCAAGGCGGCACGTCCGGTTCTAAACCGGAAGTGATGCATGCACATTCCCGATATCAGCAGAATAGCCTCCCGCCGGAGGAGAGGGGGGACCTGGCAACCCTATCCACGTGCCTGGGAACCGAGTTCTCAGTGAGGAATTTGCAAACATAAGTAGATTGCACAAACTAGGGAGTAGGGTTGCCAACCTCCAGGTACTAAAAGTAGAATAGTGTTGTAACAATAGCAATTGGGCAAGGAGAAAACAGCACAAGTCTAAGTTTAAGAAAAAAACAGTGCTATTTATAGAAACAAACTATATACAACTAAGTGCAACAAGACATATCAACTACAATGCCATGGAAATATTAAGCAATATCCAATTGAGAGGGATTACAATGAAAACTCTAGACATTCCCAAAGTTGGCAAGCAGGACTTGACAAGAAAAAGTAGGTCATGCGCAGTAGCAAAGGTAAGTTCTATCAGAGTAGTTGTAGGACATGCGCAATAGGAAAAAGGACATCACACGTGAAGCCTGGCAGTGGTAGTCATGCGCAAAACTAAAAAAAAAACATCCCAAGCCGTTTGTAGCGATCTCAAAGGAAAGATGAATGCAGAAAATAACAGTCTAATAAATACCAAAGTCCATGGCATAGATAAGAAGATTCGTGGTGTGGAATGTGGTCTCTAGAGTACATTCACGTTTCGCTAGGGGGCTTCATCACCCTGGAAAAAAGTGTGCACATAAGTCATAAACATAATAAAAGGAAATACACAGATAGTACATGAAGTTAAAAAACAAGACAAGACAATGCCAACAATACATATCTTACCATTACATATATTCTCATACAGTCAATGCAGCATAACTAGGACCTGTAGGTTCAAACAATGAAGGAAGGAAGAGTCTCTGACATTTGCAAGGCTGCTGCCAATTATATATACTGAAGTAAATGATTTAGCAATGATTCAGAAATTTTAAAGGTACAGTAAGGTAACCCAAGGAAATGACTTACAGAAAGCATGAATGATCCATTTCAGTGTTGAGTCCAAGTGGGGACATGGTTTTGAGAATGTGAATGTATTGACATTCATGTTGCAAAAGTGATCGTTTCATGTGAATGCTGTTATAAGGATGAGGTTTAAATTGCCATAATACAAAAAAGCTGAAGTCACTATCACCATGGCCTTTTTCCAGAAAGTGTGACACAAGAGGAGCTTCTTTGATTTTTGCCCTGATGCGTGAGCGATGCTCTTCAATGCGAGTACACGTGCGATACAAACTCGCATTGGAGAGCATGGCTCACACATCAGGGCAAAAATCAAAGAAGCTCCTTTGTTATCCTCTTGTAATCAAAGAAGATCCTTTGAGATCGCTACGAACGGCTTGGAATGGTTTTTTCAGTTCTGCGCATGACTGCCACTGCCAGGCTTCACGTGTGACGTCCTTTTTCCTATTGCACATGTCCTACAACTACTCTGATGGAACTTACCTTTGCTACTGCGCATGACCTACTTTTTCTTGTCAAGTCCTGCTTGCCAACTTTGGGAATTTCTAGAGTTTTCATTGTAATCTTTCTCAATTGGATATTGTTTAGTATTTCCATGGCATTGTAGTTGATATGTCTTGTTGCACTTAGTTGTACATAGTTTGTTTCTATAAACAGCATTGTTTTTTCTTAAACTTAGAGCTTGTGCTGTTTTCTCCTTGCCCAACCTCCAGGTACTAGCTGGAGATCTCCTGCTATTACAACTGGTCTCCAGCCAATAGAGATCGGTTCCCCTGGAGAAAATGGCCGCTTTGGCAATTTGACTCTATGGCATTCAAGTCCCTCCTCAAACCCCACCCTCCTCAGGCTCTGCCCCCAAAACCTCCCGCTGGTGGCGAAGAGGGACCTGGCAACCCTACTAGGGAGGACCGGGGTGGGGGGGGGATGTAATGTTCAGTTAGGCTTAAGACAGAAAGTAGTTCAAAGTCCCTTCTTGTCATAGCAAAGGTTTGAATCTGGTTCTCCTTTGTTCAAGTCCAGCACGTACTTTGCATACATTTCCATCCCTGAAGAATGAAGAATCCCTGAAGAATCCAAAATGGAGAAACTACTTAAATGTTGTTATCAACTCGAAGCATTTTTTTCCAGCTCCTCCCCCCACCCCCAGCTAACCCAGATTGTTAATTTTTAATTTACTAAATGCCTGTGCTGTTCTGGGGACACATACTTGTCCATCTTCTTTTGCCAAAGTATCTTACCCAGATGTGACAGAAAAGGATCTTTCCTTCCCCTAAATGGATGACGAGGAGGATGCATTCCTCCTAATCATTAATCTAAGCATAAACTAAAAGCTCCGTGGAAAAAATGCTTAAAATCTCCTGAGGGTATGAATAAATCAGGACTGGCTCATAATATCTTTGTGCCCTCATGGAAAGGTTTTGGTCCCCCCCAGGGAAAGGGCACCTTTCTACTGTGTTGCCCTACAATCTGGTAGGGTATAATTAATTCTGACCTCTTGGTTTGCCCTTCTTTCCCCTGATATTAAATTTGACTGGCAATGTTATGTTTTTCAATGATCTCTGTTTCTTCAGGGCAGACTCTCTGCTCTCAAATGAATCCATTGTGAAGTTTGCCTCCTGCTACCTGGTAATGCAATTAAGTGGGGGGAGAGACTGTTTGGATCCATTTCAAGTCAATTCAGGGCTTCAACAGCTTTAGCCTGGTGAATGGAGGTGGAAGAGTGCGATCCTCATAGGAACATCTCCTGCACAAGCCTCATCTAAATACACAGGATGGCTCTGTGATTGTTTAATTCCTTTTTTCCTCCATTGGGCTTGCATAGGAGAAGTTCATAGTGGACTCACACTGGTGTACACTAGAGAATTGGCTGTAGATGGACAATAGTTCGTAAGATAATTGAAGGAGGTGTGATAGAGCTATCAATGGTTGTAGTATGCACATTCATTTTACAGGTACGTTACTAGGGTTGCCAACCTCCAGGTACTGATGCAGTAAGTGAAAACACCTGTGGCAGAGTTAAAGCAGTTTAAAGAATTGGCAGCACGAGGGCTCAATTATACAAGCCAATATAGCAGGCAAATTAAAGCATGTGATTTATTCAGGCATTAACTTCATGCCACACACACAATGCAAACCAAAGAAAAAACTATAATATAATAGAACATTGCAACTATAATAAACAATAACACAAGTAAGCATTCATCAATGCAAAGCTGTCCATTCAACAGGGCATAAAGCCTCCAACATGACAAATACAGTAATGCTATAAAGTAGGTAACAATGTCCCGCCTGGGAGTTCTGGGAGAAGTATAAGTCCAAAGAGCAGAGGTCCAAAAAAGGATTCAAGGTAGGTCCAAGGATGTGAGAACTTGTGGCTAGTCTGGCGTCCACGTTTCAAGGGGCTTCTTCAGCTCAATAAGAAATAATAAAGCAACAGGCAACAGATAATTACGAATTATAGGTTAAGCAGCTGGTGGGACCTGCTTAAACCTCCAGGTACTAGCTATTGCCCCTCCCAAATAGCTGAGTGGCAGCGGAGAAGCGCCTGCTGGGGTAGGGAATCACCTGCCCCTAGTGGGGGGCTGGCAAACCTGCTAATGAACCATCTCTTCCCATATGTCCCTGAACACCAACTGCAATGTTCTATTTGCCATTTTGATAGGGTTGCCAGGTCACTCTTCACCACCGGCAGGAGGTTTTTGGGGAGCCTGAGAAGGGCGGAGCCCTGACCTGGATGGCCCAGGCTAGCCTGATCTCGTCAGATCTCAGAAGCTAAGAAGGATCAGCCCTGGTTAGTATTTGGATGGGAGACCACCAAGGAATCCCAGGATTGCTGCGCAGAGGAAGGCACTGGCAAACCACCTCTGTTAGTCTCTTGCCATGAAAACCCCAAAAGGGGTCGCCATAAGTCAGCTGCGACTTGAAGGCACTTTACACACACACACACGAGAAGGGCGGAGTTTAATATTAATTTAATTTTAAAAAATTAAAAAGAGAAGGGTGGAGTTTGGAGAGGGGAGGGACTTCAATGCCATAGAGTCCAATTGCCAAAGCGACCATTTTCTCCAGGTAAACTGATCTCTATCAGCTGAAGATCAGTTGTAATAGCAGGATATCTCCAGCCACCACCTGGAGGTTGACAATCCTAACTTTTGAGTTGTTCTCCCAACTAAGATTTGGGTTGCCAGGTCCCTCTTCACCACCAGCAGGAGGTTTTGGGGGCAGAGCCTGAGGAGGGCAGGGTTTGGGGAGGGGAGGGACTTTAATGCCATAGAGTCCAATTGCCAAAGCAGCTATTTTCTCCAGGTGAACTGCTCTCTACCCGCTGGAGATCAGTTGTAACAGCAGGAGATCTCCAGCCATCACCTGCAATTTGGCAACCCTAACTAGCATGGAAATCTACTCACAACCTGAGTTAGATCCTGACAGAGATCGGTTTCAGGTTGCCGGCTCAAGATTGACTCAGCTTTCTGTCCTTCTCAAGTCGTAAAATGAGTAGCCAGCTTGATGGGTAGGGTTGCCAGGTCCCTCTTTGCCACCGGCGGGAGATTTTTGGGGCAGAGCCTGAGGAGGGCAGGGTTTGGGGAGGGGAGGGGCTTCAATGCCATAGAGTTCAATTGCCAAAGTGGCCATTTTTCTCCAGGTGATCTGATCTCTATCGGCTGGAGATCAGCTGAATTAGCAGGAGATCTCCTGCTACTACCTGGCAGTTGGCAACCCTATTGCTGGGGTAAAATGTAGATGACTGGGGAAGGCAATGGCAAACCACCCCATAAACACAGTCGTCCTAGTAAACATCAGGATGTGACGTCACCCCATAGGTCAATAATGACCTGGTGCTTGCACAGAGGGCTAACTTTACCCTAAAGACACAATGGAAAGGTGGAGTATAAATATTTTAATACAATATAATAAATGGCTCGCTGTTTATAACTTTTGTCATGAAAGCAGTAATTAAGAAGAAGAAGAAGGCCACAGAGTAATAAAACCATGAGTAGGGACATAGAAGAGTTTGTGTGCAGCGATATTTTCTTTTTTTCTTTTTGCATAATTTTGCATATTGCGTGGCCTTTGAGCAGTGGTGGAGATTTTGAAACGTTTAATCCTATACATATATTACATGTTGGTCTAGTAGCTGAACCTTCTCAGATCATGCAAGTCTGCACTCTGTTGGCAAAAATGGTTATAAATTTAGCCAAGGATGGATATACAAGAAGGGGCAGGAGAGGGAAGATAAGCCACAAAATTCTCGACTAAACCTGATTCTGCTGAGAATACGTTTTACAAACAAGCAACTAGGTTGGCTCCTTTTGTTGAGGGGTTTGTTAAGCATTAGCTAAAGAATGCCATGGTCCCGCCTGCACGGTATGAAACCTAATTCTTCCCCTTGCTGGAGCCATGGCATGGGGTGTTTAATTTTTCTCTCTCGGTAGGGCTGCAGGCCCTCCGGTACTCCAGCCAAAAAACACTCATATTTTAGCAGGCTTAGCCCCAGCCTGGTTGCCAGGCAGTGAAGCAAACCCTTGTCTTCCATGGCGGGTGGGGGGGAGGCCAAGGAAGAAAGGGATTGTTCTGATAACTCTGAAAAAGCCCCCTCCCCAAGACTTCTTGTTTGGCAATGATGCTATTTTATTTACAGAAAGGAAACGCCATTAGGAGGTAAGCCCCCTGGAACCAAAATCTCAGAAGTTTGCTCCAAGAACCGAGGCAAATTCAAGGCTGTTTGTCCCATGAACTGGTCTTGTGTGCTCAATAAGGGACCGTTTTTGGGTGACTGTTCTTTCATTCTGTAAAAATATAACCCTTTCCAGACATTCAATACCCTTCTCCCCATCCGGGGCTTATTTGTCTGCACAGTTACATTTCTCGTTCAATCCTAGAGCTCAAGGCCGCGTAAGAACTTAAGAGGTGCCCTGGTGGCCCAGGCCAGTAGCCCATCTAGTCCAGCATCCTTTTCACTAGGGTTGCCCAGTCCCTCTTCGCTACCGGCTGGAGGTTTTGGGGGCGGAGCCTGAGGAGGGGCGGAGTTTGGGGAGGGAAGGGTCTTCAATGCCATAGAGTCCAATTGCCAAAGTGGCCATTTTCTCCAGGGGAACTGATCTCTATCGGCTGGAGATCAGTTGTAATAGCAGGAGATCTCCAGCTAGTACCTGGAGGCTGGCAACTCTAGTTTTCACACAGTGGCCAGCCAGATGCCCCAGAGGGCAAACAAACAAGGCAGAGAGGCCAAGCTCTGCCTATGACTTTGTCACCTAATGCTGGTATTCAGAGAACTGCCTCCGAAGAGGAAGGTTCCCCTTGGTCATCCTGGCTAGTGATTGATCTCTTCCTCAGGAATCTGTTCTACAAACCCTTAATGGTTAAACAGGTAATGTTGGGGCATATATTTTAACACTGGCATGTGGACTCTAAGTCCCTCCCCTCCCCAAACCCTGCCTTTCTCAGGATCCGCCTCAAAAAGCTCCCGCCAGTTGCGAAGAGGGACCTGGCAACCATTTATGCAGGGTCAATTTTGATGCTCGCTCAAAGCTCTTTTCAAATGCGACCTTTAAAATGCCTATTCACGTTCCCGACGCAAAAGGAGAAATTTCACACCCCCACACTCGCCTGCTCCTTTGTTCCTTCCATTAACAACCACCGTTTGCATAGCTAATGAGCGGCTGTGATTTTGCATGCTTCCTTGAGGGGATTCTTCGAGGCGTTAGCTGAGCAAACACAAAAGGTCGCGTTAAAGGGACTCTTAAGAAATGCGAAGAAGGTATGCGCAGGCTTCACAGTCACTTCCTGAATGATGGTTCAGCGTGAAAAACTAAAAAAATAAATATATGCGGGGCACTTCAGCCTGGAACGCGCTGCTAATTACCAAGCATAAATGCCCTGTGTGTTCATTTATGAATATTAAGTCCAGCATATAGTGTGAATGATACATAGGGTTGCCAGGTCTCTTGGGCTGGCAGGCAATTGCAAGAGAAAGGAAGACATTCCCTTCCTTTCCTTTCCCATGCAGCGAAAGCGCCAGCAGTACAGCTTGCCTGAAACAGTATACCGCAAAATAATGCTGTCACATTTTAACCACCCCGCTGTATAACAAAACCCTCAGCTCTTTTGGATTTCCGTCCATGGAATCCCTGACTCTCCGTGGCTTGTGCCAGAGGGATTCTGAAGATCGTTATTCAAACGTAATGTGCACAGCGAGCACGGAAACAGACAACGGTCCGGAAGCCCGTGTCAGTCACACTCTCCTCTGTTCGGTCATATCCAAAAAATGCTGTCCGTTATGAGAACGCTTCACCAGTTCTTCAAATCCCGTCTAGTCTTTCAGCAACACCCCTCGTATCAGCTTCACAGTTAAAGCTCTCTGTGAAGGAAAGCCAACCGAGGAAGGCAAACTAAACTTCAATCCAAGGCAAAGTTTTTCCCGTCTAAGCTCATTGACTTCATGGCCTTTAGGACTGGAGTAACTCTGCACAGGATTTCCCCCAAGTCTGGTTTCCTTAGTTCGTAGAGGAAAGCCAGCGTGCTGTAATGGTTAGCGTCAGCCTAGGATCTGGAAGACTCAGGTTCAAATCCCCACTCTGCCTTGAAAGCTTGCTGGGTGACTTGGGGTAGGGTTGCCAGGTTCCTCTTCACAACCAGCAGGAGGTTTTTGGGGTGGATCCTGAGAAGCTCAGGGTTTGGGAGGGGGGGGGGACTTCAATGCCATAGAGTCCAATTGCCATTTTCTCCAGGTGAACTGATCTCTATCGGCTGGAGATCAGTTGTGATAGCAGGAGATCTCCAGCTAGTACCTGGAGGTTGGCAACCCTACTTTGGGGCCTGCCACTTTCAATCTCAGCCTCATCTACCTCACAGGGTGGTTGCTCTGAGGATATAAAGGAGAAGGGGAGAGCAATTTTGTAAGCCATGTTGGGTCCCCATTGGGAGAAAAGTGGTGTCCAAATGTTTGAGGAATTATTTTTTTTTGAAATGTTATGCAGGGTTTAATTGCAGCCTATAGTTTGGGTTGCATCAGATGGGCTGGCTGATACTTCATCTCAGCCTTATGAAATCTGCAAACCCAGAGTCGATAGACTTTCTGCACCCAGAAAGAGTGGCGTGTGGGGAAGGGATATGATCTTTGCGTATATGAACTGCTTGGAACGCTGGTCTTGGCATCCAGAATTGAAAGGCCCTGGCTGCATGGAAAGAGCTTATGGGTTTGGCTCAATGCTTCCACCACTGGTGCGGCTGGATATCTGCAGGCCTTTGAAAAATCGAGCTCTCAGTCACAACAGCAAGTGTTTGCAATTAGCTTCCCCATATGGTGGGTCTTGTTTTCCACACCTTTTAGGCCGAGCTAAGAGCCAAATATCTGGCATAGCCCAATCTCCAGGGTGATGTTAGATCATCTTATGCAAACCACGGGTTTGTCAGAGGAGAAGTGGTGAGTCACAAACTCAGCAAAGGATTGTTCCATCCATTGGGGGAGGTCAAGAGCATTCTCAAGTCTCCTGTTGACAGGCTGCTCAGTGGAATGTCTGTCTCAGGATCTGACCTCCTCCTTCTGCCACCCCTGGCTGGAACTGCAAGATTCAGGAGAAGACTGAGCGGGGACATGATAACCATGTTCAAGTACTTAAGAGGCTGTCATATAGAGGATGGTGCCGAGTTGTTTTCTGTTGCCCAAGAAGGTCAGACCAGAACCAACGGGTTGAAATTAAATCAAAAGAGTTTCCATCTAGACATTAGGAAGAATTTTCTAACAGTTAGAGCGGTTCCTCAGTGGAACAGGCTTTCTCGGGAGGTGGTGAGCTCTCCTTCCCTGGAGGTTTTCAAGAAGAGGTTAGATGGCCATCTGTCAGCAATGCTGATTCTATGAACTTGGGCAGTTCATGAGAGAGAGGGCATCTTGGCCATCTTGTCACTGGGGGTGTGGGAGGGGGAGGTAGTTGTGAATTTCCTGCATTGTGCAGGGAATTGGACTTGATGACCCTGGTGGTCCCTTCCAACTCTATGATTCTATGATTATCTTTTCTTTTGCCTTGGTAGGGTCGCCAGGTCCCTCTTCGCCATCAGCGGAAGATTTTGGGGCGGAGTCTGAGGAGGGCGGAGCTTGGGGAGGGAAGGAACTTCAATGCCATAGAGTCACATGCAGCTGCCTTATACTGAATCAGACCCTTGGTCCATCAAAGTCAGTATTGTCTACTCAGACCGGCATCGGTTCTCCAGGGTCTCAGGCAGAGAGGTCTTTCACATCACCTACTTGCCTAGTCTCTTTAACTGGAGATGCCAGGGATTGAACCTGGGACCTTCTGCATGCAAAGCAAATGCTCTGCCACTGAGCCACGGCCCCTCCTCAATTTCCAAAGCGGCCATTTTCTCCAGGTGAACTGATCTCTGTTGGCTGGAGATCACTTGTAATAGCAGGAAATCTCCTGCCACCACCTGGAGGATGGCAACCATACGCCTTGGCTTTGATGGGCATATAGGATCTGATTGCACACTGCAGCAGAGGAGTGAAACTGAGGCCATCTACTCATTTCCTCTGGCAGATAAAGCCTTCTCTCAAACTTGAGGTTGCCGACCTCTAGATAGGTACAACAAAATACTCACTATACTAGTAACAAGAAATTAAGGAAAAAAGGACTAGTACAACTCTGTATATATATAATCAACAATTCATTAACAACGTGCTAACAAGAAAAAACAACCGCGAGGTATGCAAATGTATACAATATTTACAAAAATGATCGCTATAAGCTTAATAGCAAGATACAAAAGTCCACATAAGGAAAAGAATCGCTACAAGCCCAATGGCAAGGTCCAATAGTCCATCACAGGTCAACAATCTTCTAATCCAAAAAGTGGTTGACAATGTCAGTTAGTTGGCACGAAGTCCGAAAATAATCCAGAGAAGGAGGAAACGCTATTCCGGATATTGTGTAGCGCTTTCACCAAAGCATAGCTTCATCAGCCTATAAAATTTATATAAATATTATAGCATACTGCTAGTGATTTAACATATTTAAAAGAAATGGAGGTAAGTCAGCTTACCTCTCAATATGTTGAAGGCATACAACAAGAGGAGAAATACTTAATATTACAATACGGTTTCTTCAGCAAAAGTTTTTATTTTTTTATATTTTTCAATTTTTTATAATTTTCAAATAAGTTGAGTATCATTATTGGCTCCCAAGCTGTGGGCTGCTAATCCTTCTATGTTTAAGTTAGATAGTCACTCACAGCATTTACACATATAGAGTCCATGGGTCACATGATCTAGTAAGATCGGGTAAACCGCACTAAATTTAAAGTCACTGTCTGTATAAGGATAGTGAATGGTAAAGGCATACATGTAGCCTCACAAAAAACAGGATAAATCAAAATCATTATTTAACCCATTAGGGGCAAGAGTGTTGAATAAATATATAAAGCGCATTTCATTTTGTAATAGCACTTGTATGTTTCTATGGTCGTGTGGATGGTCGTGGTAAACCCACAATACAAAAAAACGCATATCGTTCTCGGAATGTTTTTGCTCCACAAAATGGCTTGTAAGGGGGGCTTCAAAGTTTAGAGCGCGCAACCTAGATCTGTGCTCGCCTATCCGTAATCGAATTTGGCGCATAGTGCTCCCGATATAGCGTTTGGCACATTTACACGTGACTGCGTAAATAACACAGCTCGTGGCACAGTTAGAGAAGTGTCTCGGTTGGAATTTAAAATCAGAAGTTGTGGAACGGAACTCTTTAACGGGGAGACTTAGCGGACACACTGAGCATTTGCCGCATTTAAAATGGCCGACAGCCGAAGTGTGCTGTATAGGCTTGGAAAGATCAGAATGTACAAGTTGGTCTCGGAAAGATCGTGTCCTGCGCATGCCAAAGATAGGTGGAAGATCACAACCCGGGATATCACGAAGGATATGCCAATGCCTCCTAAGGGCTTGTTGGATTGCATAGGAGTGCTTGCTGTAAGTTAAGGAGCAATAAACGTTTTGTTTCGGGGTTTGTGGTTTTTTTGAAAATAATGTAAGGCGATCCCTCTCCTTAGCTCTATCACGGGCTTGAGTTATGACTTGTGGTGGATATCCTCGTTTATTTAAAGAGGCAGTCATATTATCAGCAGCTTTCTCAAATTCATAAGTACAAGTAGCATTCCTTTTTAGTCATAAAAAATTACTAAACGGAAGGTTCTTCTTTAGATGGATGGGGTGATTGGAGGAATAATGCAACCCCGAGTCTCTAGACATACTTTTTTTGTAAGGTCTCACTGCTAATTTCCTATTTGATCCTACATAAATTTAGTGCGGTTTACCCGATCTGACTAGATCATGTGACCCATGGACTCTATATGGGTAAATGCTGCGAGTGACTATCTAACTTAAACATAGAAGGATTAGCAGCCCTCCGCTTGGGAGCCAATAATGATAGCTGCTGATAATATGACTGCCTCTTTGTCCATAGCCCCCCCCCCCTGTGGAATATAGGGTTGCCAGCTCCAGGTTGGGAATTACTTGGAGATTTTTTGGGGCAGAGCCTGAGGAGGGCGGGGTTTGGGGAGGGGAGGGACTTCAGTGTCATGGAGTCCAATTGCCAAAGTGGCCAGTTTCTACAGGTGAACTGATCTCTATTGGCTGGAGATCAGTTGTAATAGCAGGAGATCTCCAGCTAGTACCTGGAGGTTGCCAACCGTAGTGGAAGCACTAGCCAGAGGAAGTGTGCAGAGGGTGAGAAAGCAGGATTAAAATGCTGAATTAATAAAACTAACTAAATAAAGCTGTAAAAGGAACTTTGGGCTCTTTCGCCCAGATTATCAACCATAGCTTAACTGAGGTCTACACTTCCGATCTGGCCTTAACCTCAGTCCTTTTGCATGGCAGACTCTTTGTGGTGAAGTGCAGCGGCTGCTTGGAAGCCATCGCCCCGAGTGAGTTCGTCATGCGAGCCCAGAAGAGTGTGTACCACGTGGGCTGCTTCTGCTGTTGCGTCTGCAAGAGGCGGCTCCAGAAGGGGGATGAATTTGTCCTGAAGGAGGGGCAGCTCCTTTGCAAGAGCGACTTCGAGAAGGAGCACGAACTGCTCAGCCTCGTCAGCCCGGCGGCATCAGATTCTGGTAAGGTGGCAGGAGGGCCTTCCTTGGATTGCGCGGCGCCATTGCTAGAGGCGGATTGGCCATTTAACTTACCAGGAAAGTCTCTGGTGGGCCATTACCCTGGAGAGTCATTGGCAGGCAGGAGCGAGAAAGCCAAGCCCTCCCACGAATTCTGCAAGGGCCACTTGATTCAAACTTCACCAATGGTGCCAATAATGAATGATGGTAATACAGGTGAAGGTGAAAATGCCAATAATGAATGATGGTAATACAGGTGAAGGTGAAAAATTCGGTACAGGGCTGCTAGGCCTCCCACTAGGGTTGCCAGGTCCCTCTTGGCCACTGGCGGGAGGTTTTTAGGGCAGAGCCTGAGGAGGGCAGGGTTTGGGGTGAGAAGGGCAGGGTTTGGGGTGGAGAGGAAAGGGACTTCAATGCTATAGAGTCCAGTTGCCAAAGCGCCCATTTGCTTCAGGTGATCTTTATTGGCTGGAGATCAGTTGCAATAGCAGGAGATCTCCATCTAGTACCTGGAAGTTGGCAACCCTACCTCCCACTGCGGTGGGAAGCCTCGCAAGAGCACCCATCCAGGAAAAATAAATTAATGTCAGCATCCTGTGCACTGCTATATCACTTTCCAGGAAAACCTCAAGGAATAGGGTAGCTCAAGGAATCGTCGGAAACTCTATAGTTTACCATAGAGTTTCCGGTGATTCCAAGAGCTTACATCACCTCCAGGTTTTTCCTGGAAGCAATTTAGTGGTGCACAGGACATTGCAGTGGACAGCCTCCCTCTGTCCCCACCTTGAACATCCCACTGTTTGCTAGGCAAGGCCTGCCAACTATAAATGAATGAGCTGACACCCATTGGTAAGAGCTGGTGGTCAGGCAGGGCTGTGGGGGGGGGGGGACTAGAGACCCTGGCTTTAGCCTCTAATTGTAGGCAGCCATGCCATTTCCCCAATAGAAATCTACCCCACTACGACAGTTACTAGTGCCTTTTGGGGGAAAAGTCAGGCACCCCACATTATAAAGCAAGGGGGAAGACTATTTGAAAATGAAACCAGAGCACATGGCCAAAGCAGATAGTAGCCTATTCCTGTGTAGTATTTCAGTATTTCGTAATCCATTTTATATCTTTCAGTGGGAAGAAAGATGGAATATAAATGCAATAAATAAGCTCGTATCCCTTGTCTTCCTCCAGTGTTTGGAGCATATTTCTTCCTGGCCAGGGAAATCAGCTAGGTCTGAAGAAACTTGCTGAAAGAAATAGAACACAGCAGGTTAAGGTGATGGGCAAAGTCTAGGTTATCTTGCTTGCTTGTTCCATTTTTGACAATTCTGCAGTGGGGATTAGGATTGTGCAAAAAAAAATTCGGTAAATTTTGGGTTCGGGTTTATTGGGACTGATTTTTTCGGTAAACCCAGAATAAGCTAAATACTAGGGTTGCCAGGCCCCTCTTCGCCACCGGCGGGAGATTTTTGGGGTGGAGCCTGAGGAGGGCGGGGTTTGGGGAGGGGAGGGACTTCAATGCCATAGAGCTCAATTGCCAAAGCGGCCATTTTTCTCCACGTGATCTGATCTCTATCGGCTGGAGATCAGTTGAATTAGCAGGAGATCTCCTGCTACTGCCTAGCAGTTGGCAACCCTACTAAATACCCATACTGGTAAATTTGTATTTTGGGTTTATTTCCAGGTTTACCGAAAAATGTGGGTCCATTATAGTCTATAGGAATTTTTTCGAAGCTCCTGTGGGGGCATTTTTTGGAGGTAGAGTTCCCAACTTTTCAGGATAGCTTCAAGGGACTCTCCTTGCATGAACCCCAAAGTTTGGTAAAGTTTGGGACAGGGGGTCTGATTTTAATAGGAAAAGGTTGAACAAAATGGCCACATCCAGCCCTTTGTCTTCAGCAGTGTGGCAGGAGAATGTGGTTGGGTTGCATAAGGGCACCAATCTTTTGGAAACAAGTTGTAAAACATACGGCAATTGGGTTGAGGAAACAAATTCCATTTAAGCCAGAAACCTTATTGTTGAACTATCTTCCCAAAATTCCAAGAGACCAACTGACAGTAGCGTTACATGTGTTAACTGCAGCTAGAATGGTCTTTGCTAAGATACATGACTGGTTGTCAAAAATAAAAAAAGATGTATATTTTAGTGACGCTAAACGTTCCCCCCCCCCCCAAAAAAAGATATTAATAGTGTAGACCTGTTATGGACAAGAACCATTCAAAGAATAGAACTGTCACATACACACATGAAGCTGCTTTATACTGAATCAGACTCTTGGTCCATCAAAGTCAGTATTGTCTACGCAGTCCGGTAGCGGCTCTCCAGGGTCTCAGGCAGAGGTCTTTCACATCACCTACTTACCTAATCCCTTTAACAGGAGATGCCGAGGACTGAAACTGGGACCTTCTGCATGACAAGCAGATGCTCTGCCACTGAGCTATGGCCCTTCCCTTCCATTTTATAATAAGATGTAGTTTCAGTTAAGCGAGAAGGGGCTGCGGATGCAGGGTTGTAAAGTATTTTATGTGACTTTATGTCATTATGTGACTATTTGTTTTTAGTTTTTGTATATATTTACTGTTGACTGCCCATTTTTATTAATTTTTTTAAAGCAGTGTGGCAGGAGAGGTGGGAACACATTTCCCCCCTGTGTTCTTTGGCTGCTCACGTTCCCTCCCTGCTGACCCTGGGTAAAATTAAAATCCTGCTGGCTTCTACAGACAGGTGGGGAGGGTGTGCTATGGGACTTAGGAAGACATGGGCAGCAGCAGTGTCAGCGGTTGCTGGGGGAGGGGCTGTGGTTCAGTGGAACAGCCTCTGCTTTGCGTGCAGAAGGTCCCAGGTTCGATCTCCAGCATCTCCAGTTAAAAAGGACCAGGAAGTAGGTGATGTGAAAAACCTCTTTCTGAGACCCTGGAGAGCCATTGCAAGTCTGAGTAGATAGCACTGGCCTTGCTGGACCAGTTATCTAGATTCGGTGATAAATTAACAAAATTTTAAAATAATACAAACATTTAAAAAAATAATTAAAACCAAACTAATTTTAGCCAATATCTTGCTTCCTGGATGTGGATATACACACCATAGAGCTACAATTCACCTTGTTCTTGCTTACGGAGATATTTGGGCCAGATATAACAACAATCGGAAAATGATTCTTGAAGGTCCAAACTTGTTCCAATAATGAAGGGGGGTTATCTAAGTTAATGAACTTGTCCTACTTCTTGTGTGTATTTTAAAGGTTGGTCAGAAATGCTGTATTTTTAAAATTTGGATAATTTTACTTTATAGAGTGTATTTTAAAAAATTGTACCACCAAGTACAATTGTGGCCTGTTGGCCACATGTTTGGTTTTAATTTTTTAAAATTTGTACTGTATTAGTGTTTTGTTAATTTATTAAATGTAGCCCTATTATATTCATTGTGTTATTAGGCTTTTTGTCAACCTTCCTGGTTACATGCCTTTTTTGGTTTGACGTTTTTCTTCCCCTTTCTGTTTGGTTTTGCTGGAATCAGTATAAGGCAGCTTTACACATTCTTCTGAGAAGCGTGAATTCCATGTGAGGGACTCCTTCTATTAACAAAAATTGCAAAGCAAATCAGGCCCTTTGTCTCCAGAGTGAAAAATACCAAAGCGCTCTGCCTGTACCCCCCAGCTATTGAAGGAAAGAAAACTGGAAAACTGGAATCAAAGACGATGTACACAGTTTTCTTTTTTTTGGAGGGCGGGGTGATGGCTGTCCGATTTGGAGTGTGGCTCTCCACCAACAAACCAAAGAGGGTGTTTTGCAAAATTCATTTCAAGGAAAGGGAGGGTGTAGGAAGAATTCCGACAAGTAGGTCACAGCAGCCCATTGCAAGCTTTGGCAATGTCAGGTTTTTTTTACAGGGATGTGACATGATCACAAAACACCATTGCTGTCTAGAGCAAAATCAGCAAAATGCTGCCATCTACTGGGAAACAGCTTGTTTTGTGGCAGCCGGAGGAAAATCACCCGACATGAAGAAGAGTTGATTTTTATATGCCGACTTTCTCTACCACTTAAGGAAGAATCAAACCGGTTTACAATCAACATCCCTTCCCCTCCCCACAACGGCCACCCTGTGAGGTAGGTGGAGCTGAGAGAGCTCTAAGAGAGCTGTGACTAGCCCAAGGTCACCCAGCTGGCTTCATGTGGAGGAGTGGGGAAACAAATCCAGTTCACCAGATTAGCCTCCGCCACTCACATGGAGGAGTGGGGCATCAAACCCGGTTCTCCAGATCAAAGTCAACCGCTCCGAACTACCACTCCTAACCACTACACCACGCTGGCTACACCATGCTAGGGAGAGGGGAACCTCTTTGATTGAAGAAAAACTGGTGCTCTGTCAAATAGAGATTTTAAGACAGAAGGAGATGAGGTTGTAATCCATCAGAGTGGAACTGAATCCATTTAAGTCAATGTGTTTAACTCTGCTTTGGATTGCGATGTAAGGCTGCACGCCCTCGTCTGTCCCCAGCACCTGAGTTGAACCTTAAGGGGGTTCTCACTCTTAACTAGTCTTGTTTGTATCTATCAGTCCTTTATAAAAAAATCCCTGTCGGTCCTTTTCATTAAATGCACAAGACTTATAATTGGGCAGTAGACTTAGGGTTGCTGACTTCCAGATGGTGGCTGGAGATCTCCTGCTACAGGGAGATATCCTGCTACAGGCAACAGGGATCAGTTCACCTGGATAAAATGGTGGCTTTGGAAGGTGGACGCTATAGCATTTTACCCCCTTGAAGCCCCTCCCCAAACCACCACTCCAAACCACCACTCTTAACCACTACACCACGCTGGTAGAGAACGTTGGCATATGAAAACCAACTCTTCTTCTTCTTCTTCTTCTTCTTCTTCTTCAGTGAGCCAGTGTGGTGTAGTGGTTAAGAGCTGTGGTTTGGAGCGGTGGGCTCTGATCTGGAGAACCGGGTTTGATTCCCCACTCCTACACATGAAGCCAGCTGGGTGACCTTGGCTAAGTCACAGCTCTGTTAGAGCTCTCTCAGCCCCACCTACCTCACAGGGTGTCTGTTGTGAGGAGGGGAAGGTGACTGTAAACTGGTTTGAGTCTCCCTTAAGTGGTAGAGAAAATTGGCATAGAAAAACCAACTCTCCTCCTCCTCCTTCTACATTTCAACTGGATCACACACATTTCACAGGGAACCAATCCTGATTTGCTAGAAACTGTCCATCTGGTTTATTGTCAAGTTTAAAAAAAAATAAGGAGCAGTTAATGACTACAAGCAAGATCAGACCTTCTCCGATTATATTTTATCGAGCTGGGAGATTACAACGTATTTGTATCCCGCCAGCATCTCTCCCAAAAGCCCTCTTTGAAAATAGAAGAGGCCATGGAGTGTAATAGAAACCTAGGGCCACTTTATGAGAAAATTAAGATAAAGAGCCAAGCACTGGAAGCCATATGTTGGTCATAAGCTGCAAAGCCCTTGGTTCAATGACACCCTCCCAAGAGCCCAAGTCTAAGTAAACAGGCGGTCTGTGAAAGGGAAGCTTTCCAATTAAAAGTGTACTAACATCTCCCCATTCCCTAATTCCTTCCAACCAAAGAATTTTCTTCATCTTCGTGCTTGAAACTGGTTCTCCATCTCCTTCCCCCCCCCTTCGTTGAGCCTTGGGGTTATGCCGGGGTCATTCCAGACAATGTAAACTGCCCGTAGGCCTTTCCCATGTGACATCAGGAGGAGTCTTAAAGATTAATTAATTCCTACACTGTTCCTGGTAGGCTTGAAAGGCCGAGTTAATTAAAAGCATGGCTACATTAAAGCAGAATCCACTTCCCATCATTCCGAGGGATTTGGCGAGCAGGTGTTCGCAGTGGTGGGGGTACTGGGCGCCGTGCTTCATTCGCAGGGCGGGATTCCCTCATCCTGCTGTGCATTGACTTTTTTCTTCCTCTCAATGGTCTCAAAGATTTTCCTATTTCATTCTTCCATGTATCCAGACTGGGAAATGTTTTAGCCCCCTGGAAAAGAAAACTGGAAGCAGTGAGAACTCCCAGAAGCAATGAAATGCTACTTAGGAGCAAATGCAAGATTGGTAGGGTTGCCAACCTCCAGGTCCTAGCTGGAGATCTCCTGCTATTACAACTGATCCCCAGCCGATAGAGATCAGTTCCCCTGGAGAAAATGGCCGCTTTGGCAATTGGACTCTATGGCGTTGAGGTCCCTCTCCTTTCCAAACCCCGTCCTCCTCAGGCTCCGCCCCAAAAACCTCCCACCGGTGTTGAAGAGGGACCTGGCAACCCTAAAGATTGGGGATGGGCTTGTTGGCTCTGATTACCAAATCTGACAGCGGTGTCGCTGCAAGGCCAAACCCAATGGCAGCCGTACAGCCATTGCTGTGTTTCACACACCCTGCTGCCAACCGTGGCCTTGGCTCAGTGGCAGAGCATCTACTTTGCATTCAGAAGGTCCCAGGTTCAATCCCCAGCACCTCCAGTAAAAAGGATCAGGTAGAAGATAGGGTTGCCAACATCCAGATGGTGGCTGGAGATCTCCCACTATTACAACTGATCTCCAGGTGAAAATGATCTCCTGAAGAAAATGGCTGATTGGGCCATTGGATTCTATGGCATTGAAGTCCCTCCCCTCTCCAAACCCCACCCTCCTCAGGCTCCACCTTCAAAATCTCCAGGTAATTCCCAACCCGGAGCTGGCAACCCTAGTAGAAGGTGATGCAAAAGACCTCCACCTGAGATCCTGGAGACCAGCTCCCAGTTACAGGAGACCATACTGACCTTGATGGAGCAATGGTCTGGCTCAGTAGCCCTATTCATATGGTACAGTGAATGCACGTGTATCCTGCATGTACCTGTGTACATTTGTTTGTAACAAAGAACCAATGCAGGTTCACTTTACAAATGAAACCAGGGACCAGTACCTGGATAAATGTGGGCTTTAAATTCACATGTTCAGGTGTACAAGCATTGAATGTAACATGAGAATTACTCAACTCCTGTATAAAGAAAATAATCTGCTGACTTCTTAAAGTTTTACATGTTTTGGGATCCAGAGTACTTGAAGACCCTGCCATCTAAGGTGGCAATCAGATCCAGGTCTTCTTGGTAACTTCCATGTTTTAGGAAGGCATTTCTTCTTGCTGGTTATATTTGGGTTTCAATTGCACTTATGGGCTCTGGGTTTCTTTTTCATTTCATGATGACTGTGGACATTGTGCATTTGGATTTCCAAAAGGCTTTTGACAGTCCCCCACCAAAGACTGCTAAGCAAACTTCATAGTCATGGGATGAGAGGACAAGCCCCAGGATGTGGTGATGGCTGCCAACTTAGAAGGCTTTAAGTGGACATGTTCATGGAGGAGAGGGCTCTCCATGGCTACTAGTCAAAATGGATACTAGTCATGATGCATATCTATTCTCTCCAGGATCAGAGGGGCATGCCTATTATATTAGGTGCTGTGGAACACAGGCAGGATGGTGCTGCTGCAGTCGTCTTGTTTGGGGGCTTCCTAGAGGCACCTGGTTGGCCACTGTGTGAACAAACTGCTGGACTTGATGGGTCTTGGTCTGATTCAGCATGGCTTTTCTTATGTTCTTATGACTAAAATCTTTTTTGTTATCTGCTTTATTGTACAGCACCAGCTCGGTTCCTCATCCTTCCCTCATTGTGACTTTCCTTTGCCCCGATAAATCCAAAGACAAAAGCCACATAATTTTATTAGGACCAACTGAAATGACAAAAAACAGTGTGCAAGCTTTTGAGTTCTCTGGAGCTCTTTATCAAGCTGAATGTTTTAAAAAAATATAGAGGAGTGGAGAAAAGAAAGAGAGAGAAAATCCCAGGCTATGGATTTAAAATCTGGGTGAGACACTGAATATGATACGCTGAGCAGGTATGCAGATTTGATATGTTGCTGGTGTCCAGTTGCACCCTTTGCCTTCTGGAAAGAAGTCATAAAAAAGGGAAGCATTCCACTGGACACAGAAGAACCAGAAGTTGATCAAATGACTGTCTAACATCAGAAGGGACACACTGATCCCTTAGAGCAGGGGTGTTGAACACAATTGTTACGAGGGCCGGATATGACATAAATGTCGCTTGGTCGAGCCAGGCCATGCCTCGCCAGCCTAGATCGAGAGTGAAAGGGGGGAAGGTTGCTGCCCCAGCTGGCTCATGGGCCAGATCTCTCAAAGGGCCAGATATGGCTTTCGAACCTTATGTTTGACACCCCTGCCTGAGAGGGTTGGGTTGCCAACCTCCAGGTACTACCTGGAGATCTCCTGCTATTACAACAGATCTCCAGCCGATAGAGATCACTTTCCCTGGAGAAAATGGCTGCTTTGGCAATTGGACTCTATGGCAGTGCAGTCCCTCCCCTCCCCAAACCCCTCCTTTCTCAGGCTCTGCCCCAAAAACCTCCCACCGGTGGGACCTTGTAGCCCTATGAGAGTGTGATAGCATAAGATGAATGTGGTAATCATTCACAACACTGGACACTAATTTTAGTTGGTGTACAAGTTAAAAAACTCATGCAGATACTTTTTTATGCTTTCTAGTTCAACTCGGGAAAAGTTGGAAAGAGAGCGTTTTAAGCTGTCCCAGCGATGGAGTTTTTCTGTTGACAGGCTGCAACTTTCAAAAGCAAAAGCAACTGTGAGGATCCTATTTCATGAAATTTTATAAATCTTTTCAGGTAAAAGTGATGATGAAGAGAACCTGGGCAAAATGGGAACAGGAACCAGGAAAGCGTCTGAGGAGAACAAGGATCAGAAGAGGCCCAAGCGACCTCGGACAATTCTAACAACGCAACAGCGCAGGGCGTTCAAAGCATCATTTGAGGTGTCTTCTAAGCCATGTAGGAAGGTACAAAACATATAGGCATCATAGAATCACAGAGTTGGGCCATACAGGCCATCTTGTCCAACCCCCTGCTCAATGCAGGATCAGCCTAGAGCATCCCTGACAAGTGCTTGTCCAGCCTCTGATTAAAGACTGCCAGCTGATGCTGATTCCACTGTCGAACAACTCAGCTGAAAAAAAAGTTTTCCTGATATCTAGCCGGTACTTTTCCTCCCACAATTTAAACCCATTATTGCAAGTCCTATCCTGTGTTGACAATAGGAACAGCTCCCTGCCCTCCTCTCAGTGACAGCCCTTCAAATACTTAAAGAAAGCAATCATGTTCCCCCTGAACCTCCTCTTCTCCAGATTAAACATTCCCAACTCCCTCAGCGTTTCCTTATAGAGCTTAGTCTCCAGGCCCCTGATCATCATGAACATTTGAACTGCTAGAGATGGCCAGATGAGGCCTCATTTAATCATCTGGCCACATAGGAACCCAGGTTTTTGTAATCCTAGATAAGGTGCATCTTTGAGTATCTATAGCCCAGACTTCCCCTATCTGGGATCAAATGGAACCCATCAATCATGGTTTGTGGCCAAAAAGGTGCTTGACAAGACCACCTTTTTAATAGCGTTGCCATCCTCCAGGTGGTCAATCAGCTGAGTATTTTCTTGACGCTGTAATTGTCATCGAGTTTTTCTGTAGCCATGGCGTTGCTATGAACAGCTGAAGAAAACTGTGAAACAAACACATCTTACCAGAAGCTTGTTCTGCTCAAAAGGGAGATTTTCACATGAAACTTTGCATAATATATACTTGTAACCTTTGAGCTGTTATTATTTGGTATGTAACCATACTGCTTTGTGAAAATAACTAACAAAGAATACTGTCTTGTGAAAATAACAAGCAAAGAAACCATAAGAAAAAATATATGTGATTGATGAAAACACATGTATAGGCAATGTGTTTTGCCTTTGCCTTTTTTGCATCCTCCAGGTGATAGCTGGAGATCTCCTGCTATTACAGCTGATCTCCAGGTGACAGAGATCAGTTCACCTAGAGAAAATGGCCACTTTGGAAGGTGGACTCTATAGCATTATACCCCATTGAAGTCCCTCCCCTCCCCAAAGCCCACCCTCCTCAGGCTCCTCCCCCAAAATCTCCAGGTATTTCCCAACTCGGAGCTGGGAACCCTACTTTTTAAGCAGGCAGAAGAGACCTTGGTGGGCTCCTGCTATCACACCTTAAAGATCCCTGGTTGGTTTTTCCCCTTTTGGCAGTCAAAAACACATAAGCCTTTTGTAGTTTGAGGGTGGGGGGAGTCTATTATAAAATCAGGCATGGTAACAATAAGTAGATTTGGATTGCAACTCTGTTTAGGATTGCTCTGTCAAAGTAGCTGAACAACAATTACTACGTAATTTTGTCTACCAGTTAACAACAGTGTGGTAAAGTAATTGGGTAGACAGAGCTACATAACATATGGGTACATAACATCAAGTAGATATGATGTGGATAGCTGTTCAGACTTGGGATAGTTATGACTTTGGAAGGTGGGAACTTTTCAAGGCCCTCCACAATTTGGTCACGTTGAGACTGGAATGCTTAGTCTTGTACCTGAATCCTTCATAAAGGACTTTGTACTTGAGGACTTTGTTCTTGAGTCCTTCTTTGAGTCCTTATTGAATGATCTAGTGATTCTATTGGCATTTCAATTTGATAGTAATAATTTTTTTAAAGATTATTTTATGATTATATTCACAAGAGGTGAAATCTCTCCCTTCCACCGGTCACTGCTTTTTCTTCCTTTGCTGTTTTTTTCCCTCATGTCCAGCCTTCTAATTTCCTGTTTTAACCCCTTCCCCAACTGTGCTCCTGGACATAATTGGCCCTGGGGAGGTCCAGTAAACTGATCTTGATTTGGAAGCTTACAGAGATGAATGTTGATTTTTCCTGGACTAACGGTTTGTTTTTAGTCTCCAGATATGTAAATGAAGCAAAATTTCACTCCCGTTCTAAGATGTCTGTATCAGGTGTCGTTTTTGGTACATATGGCCATTTCTTAAAATATCAGTTTGCTGCTTTTTCTGGATCCCGATAAAATTAAAAGCAAAAATATGCTGTGTTTTGTAATTCATTGACTTTTTTTGAATTCAAAATGGCAAAGTTTTGTTGGTATGAATGATCCAGTTCAGGACTTTTTGACGTCTCAAATGTTGAAGTGTAAGCTTAGAAATGTAAAAGGTCAGTATGACAAACTGGAGTTTGAAAACATCACACAGGCGTTCTCATCAAATAGTTGAGATGATCCATCACTCCCTGTTGAGGGTACATTTGTTGGTAAACCAGGTATATTGCTGAGAAATTTTGCATTGAGATTTCAATTTGTCACCTGTAGAGTGCTACCAATACTCAGAATTTGCAGTTGATTCTCATCAATCTCTCACCAAGATTTAAAATCTTAAAAACTGGAAAAGAATTAAACGTTACCATTCAAATTTCAAACCCTTTTCTCAAAATTCATAGGGGAGATAAACATATTCAAATTTTATCACACACCATTTCTTCAACACTGACTATTTTGCTGAAGATTTTGTTTCTGTTTGAAGGGATAACAGTGTCTGTTCTTCTGACATTTAATGAAGGTGAGAGAAACCTTAGCAGCGGAGACGGGGCTGAGTGTCCGAGTTGTACAGGTCTGGTTCCAGAATCAAAGAGCTAAGGTAACTTTTCTCTTTAAATAACATCTTATTATGGAAGCTTTTAGGCTGGGGTGGGGGGTATGTGCAATTGGTGGACTGGAGCCTGGATCTGAAGCTTGAGCCCTGGAATACTAATTCAGCCACCATCCAAAAAGACAGTGCTGGACATAAGCCCAAGGCTATCAATTTCCAGACCCGGTACCAGCTTCTGTTGTCATGCAGGACACATGCCAGTTTGGTTCACTTCCTGTTCACCAGTGGTGTTCAGGGAGCCAACTAACTGATAGGCTGTTCATTTCTATTCGCTGCTTGCAGCCATCAGAAACCCTCTCTCAGCTGATGAGGGATCAGCAGGGAGTCGGCTGCCGATCTACTGCTGGTGACATTTTACTCTGTAAGTACTGCAAAGTACTGGGGGAGAATCAGGAGATGACTCCCAGCTGATTACACGGATCAGCTAGAAGTTGGGTTCTTCTGATCTCCCATCCTGGAAACTCTGCTGCATTCCAGACTTTCTTAGATGCAGTAAATTTAGTGGGGAGCAGAAGTGACCAGAACCCCCCCTGAATTCCCTTCTTTTATCCTGACCCCAAGCGGTCAGGCTGACCTGTATAGAAAGGAAAGAAACGATGTCCGTCTCCTCTCCCTTTCGCAGTGAGGAACTCAGAAGCATTATTTGTGTGTGTGTGTGTGTGTGAGAGAGAGAGAGAGAATCAATCTCTTTCTCCTCTCCCTTTTGCAATGCAGAGATCAAAAACATTTCATCTGTCTCCACCCAGCTTGGTTGGGGAGGGAAAGAAACCAGCTCTATCCAACCTCCCTTTTGCAATGCAGAGATCAAAAGCATTGCTTCAAGCTTGAAGGGGAGGGAGGAGAAATTAGCCTTTTTCTCCTGTCTTTTTTGCAACCTGACTGTGTAGCTATTTTGCCGAGGGTGTGTGTATATGTGTGCTTGAATAAGAACCTGATTCCCAGACACAAAGAAACAAAATAGCACAGTTGCAGCACCAGGTGAATAATATTCTATGTAGACATTCCTGCCATTTGATAGAAAGCTTAGACCAGATTTGTTCCAATTTTCCATTTCTGGTAACAGATGAAGAAGCTGGCAAGACGACAACAGCAGCAACAGCAAGATCAACAAAACACGCAGCGGCTCAGTTCTGGTACAGCTTGCCTCCTAATCCTATCGGGGAACTCTGTTCTTGCTTAGGACTTTCACCACACCCAGCCAGGAATCTCAAAATGAGGAGGTGAACTCCCTTCCTTGGGAGGCACCAACAGTGGCTGGGCAGGACGAATTATGATTTTTTAGTTCCTCTCTTTTCAGAGTCAGGTTCTGCATGTCCTTTTTTGGGCCAGAATGTGGGAAGTGGGAAGGGGGAGGAGTAGGACCCATCAAGAAAGCATAGAAATGGAAGACACCCTCGGTCATTTCTAAGCTTTCTCAGAGATCTTTAAAACGTATCATGTGCCAACATGGCCTTCCTCCCAACCCTTGCTATTAATCTGACTTGCCTCTCCTCATCTCAAGGCTAAGCTTTCAGGAGTTACAGATCTTCATTACATCTCTACAATGTCATTTATTGACTTGGGAAACAGTCACAACATTTGAGAACGGTCACCTTTTCACTTCTACCTGCCAGCCAACTGAGGGGCATCTGGGAACCCTAGCTGTAGGTCTTTGGATGGTCCCTGATAGGCTTCCCCATTTATGCGGCAGCTGAGAAATTAAGAGGTTGTGTTTGGGTAGGTTATCATGGATTTAAATGTAGTGGAAATGGGGAAGTAAGAAACAGTTCACAGATTCTGGGCTTCGAAGTTCAGGGGTGTCATCACAGAAGTCAACAAGACAGACAAATCTAGCTCTTGCCACGTAGGTGGGATAGAAGGGTATGACGAGAGAACTGTTGGAGAACTATTTCTTCTCTCCTTGTCTTCCAGCTCAGACAAACAGTGGCAGTAATACTGGCCTTGAGGGGCTCATGAATTCGTATACCATCTTGCCGCAACCCCCACAACAAATTCTGGCTATTGATCAAAGCGTCTACAGCTCAGATCCCTTCCGGCAAGGACTCACTCCACCACAGATGCCTGGGGACCACATGCACCCCTACGGTAAGGACTGAAGACACTGCATGTTGCAGATTCTGAGAGCGCAATCGGAAGAAAATCTGCATTCTTTTATAAACTGCTACTGCCTGTGCTTCCCACTGCAATGGCTGTTACCGCACTAGGTATTCCCAGCGATGTATTAAGAGTTTGAAACTGATAAAAAATGCTGCTTGCACTTTGTTTGGCCCCTTTAGCTGTGAAGGCGTCTTCGAACCATTTTTTAGCCATGGCATCCAAAAACCCTTTTAAAGCGATGTTTTTTATAGCATTTTCAAACTCTTAATACATTGCTGGGAATACCTAGTGGGGTAACAGCCAATGTCTCAGAGAAAGCAAGATGAGTTCTATCAAGAAGCACCCATAGAAAGACAACCTTGGAAGGGTGACCCAAAACTGTGGAATTTCCTTCTTCCTTGCCTGATGGGTTTCAACATTATTTAGAATAAGAAGAAGAGTTGGTTTTTATATGCCAGCTTTCTCTGCCACTTAAGGGAGAATCAAACTGGCTTACAATCACCTTCCCTTCCCCTCCCCACAACAGACACCCTGTGAGGTAGGTGAGGCTGAGAGAGCTCTAAGAGAGCTGTGACTAGCCCAAGGTCACCCAGCTGGCTTCGTGTGTAGGAGTGGGGAAACAAATCCAGTTCACTAGATTAGTCTCCGCCACTCATGTGAAGGAGTGGGGAATCAAACCCAGTTCTCCAGATCAGAGTCCACCACTCCAAACCACTGCTCTTAACCACTACACCACGCTGGCTCTCAGCGGGATTTAAACTGGGATTTAAACTGGGATTTTACTGTGTGTGATGTTTATTTAACTAATTTGTACATTTTACATTTACATATTAATAGAAATGTGTGTAAAGATCTGCCACAGTTGTTTTATATTTTTGTCTTTATGTAGATTCTTCTTAACTTTTTTTCTTTTTCTTTTTTTTGTTCTTTTTGTGTGAAGGAAATAAAAGGTTTTTTTTCTTTAAAAAAAAAAAGATTGACATATTTGGAAGCTCCTAGGAGTGGGTGGGATGAAATTCGAAAGCCATAATCCAGAGGGAAGGTCCAATGCTGGCCATAAATAGACAAGGACTAGAGCATAAAACTGCTGCTATCATACTGCCCTTGTACAAATCAATGGCGAGACCACACTTGGAATACTGTGTACAGTTCTGGTCACCACACCTAAAAAAAGGCTATTGCAGAGTTTGAGAAGGTACAGAAAAGAGAAACCACAATGATTAGGGGACTAGAGCAACTGCCCTGCCAGGGGACTAGAACAACTGAGAGCCAGCGTAGTGTAGTGGTTAAGAGCGGTGGTTTGAAGCGGTGGAGTCTGATCTGGAGAACCGGGTTTGATTCCCCACTCCGTCACATGAGTGGCGGAGGCTAATCTGATGAACTGGACTTGTTTCCGCACTCCTCCACATGAAGCCAGCTGGGTGACCTTGGGCTAGTCACAGTTCTCTCAGCCCCACCCACATCACAGGGTGTCTGTTGTGGGGACGGGAAGGACGGTAAGCCAGTTTGATTCTTCCTTAAGTGGTAGAGAAAGTTGGCATATAAAAACCAACTCTCCTTCTTCTTCTTCTGCCCTATGAGGAGCGGTTAAAACACTTAGGGTTGTTTAGCTTAGAAAGAAGGCAGTTAAGGGGAGATTTGATAGAGGTCTATACAATTATGCTATCCATGGCTACTAGTCAAAATGAATACTAGTCATGTTGCATATTTATTCTCTCTAGTATCAAAGGAGCATGCCTATTATATTAGCTGCTGTGGACACAGGCAGGATAATGCTGCTGCAGTCGTCTTGTTTGGGGGCTTCCTAGAGGCACCTGGTTGGCCACTGCATGAACAGACTGCTAGACTTGATGGGCCTTGGTCTGAGCCAGCATGGCTTTTCTTATGTTCCTATATCCCCTGTACAAGACATTGAAATGAATGAGGAACTGGTCAAGAGCACTACTTGTGAGGAGCTCCCATTAATTTCAGTGGGGCTTGAGCCGGAGGGACTTCCTGAGGGATTGGGCCGTCGATAAAAACACCGCTTTTGTTGATCTCTCCTGAAGGCGTTGAGTCACTTTTCCACAACCTTGATAGCGACGACGCATCCCTCAGCAACTTGGGCGACTGTTTCTTAGCGACCTCAGAATCTGGACCACTGCAATCAAGAGTGGGAAACCCCATTGACCACCTGTATTCCATGCAGAGCTCCTATTTTACATCTTGAGGGGTTGGATGGCCCGGACAGACCTGGTTCCTGGATTGTTTACAAGCTGTTAGAGCGAGAACGGAGCAAAAGGGTGAACGTCGGAAGACTACAGTGACATTTGTTTCAGGAGGACTCCTGTGAAGCCAAGAGCTGACAGTTACTTTACATATTTTGAAATAGGTAAATTCATTTCCCACTTGAAAACCAGGGCCATTTGTGAAGAATATTTCAAAACTTTAATCTCCATTTCTTTAGCAGTTTATAGAATGAATGCATTGAAAAAAATATCTGAAAGCAACATTTTGAAAGAATCTAGGACTCGCATTAAAACTTTTGTTTTATTTAAGAGAGTTGTGGGAACTAGTGCTTTGGACTTTGACCAATGCTGCAGCAAATGTTCTCCGATTTCAATTTTTGGATGGCAACAAGTGATTTGGGGTGGGATTTCTCCCCCCCCCCCCCAGTACTTAGACTTTTCAAATGTTCATCGTTTTGCCGTCCCTATCTGTTTCTCCTGGATGCTGTGCCTTGGGTTGGGTCTTTCAACTGGTGGTCGCTGCTTCCTCCATCTGGGATCAGTCACACGTCTGTTCTCACTTAATCACGTCCTGAAGTGAACGTGATGGCACCGCATTATGACATATCTATCCCATAGTCAAATAGATCTGGCTGCACAATCATGTAACTGAGGGATAGGGAGGGTAAATGACAGTGGAAAAATTAATAAGCAAAGGTATCTTGCCAGGAGTGATGAAAACTGAAAAGGGGAGGTGCTTTTGGAGTGGCTAAATATGCAAAAATAATTTGTAGTTTGAGCTCAGCTCTTGTTTAAATTTCCTCATGCACTACAGAAAACTGAATGTTTTTTTTTAAATATGTATCAGGTTTGTTCCTAATTACATCAGAAAATACTGTATAGCCAAACCGCCCCCCCACAACAACAATCCAACTTTATTTTGTGTGTGAATCGTATTTAAGCAATGCACTTAAGTTATGGAATGAAAAAGAAGTAATTTCTAAAAATAAATAAATAAACATGTTTTGTTTGCAAAGACTGAGCAGCCGGGAGGAGCCATCTTCTTAGCTGGAGGCAATTAGATGCTTTCTTGCTTCCTTGTTCTTTGTTTTTCCAATGGAAATCGCTATCCAGAAATAGCAGGGTCAAATCCCCCCCCCCCCGTGCATGCAATCTAGTTCTCAAGGAGAACTGTGCCATTGAGTTCAGTGAGATGCAAGCTCCAGCCGCTGTTACCCCTACAAAAGAGAATTATTGGCAAAGGAAAAAAAAGTCAGGTTTTATCCGGCTTCTTACACCATTACTGGCAAAGAGATGAGCCTTATAAACACAAAATAAGGTTGCCTGCAAAATGAATGCACCTTTCAAGGCAACAGATATGCCTCTACTCAAGTTTTTAAACAGGGTGCAGAAGAACACACATTTAATCATCTGTAAAGAACCCAGGGCTCCCACTATTAATATCCACAAAGAGCTATGCTTCAAATTGCCAGTAAGCTCAGTGCTCAGTTCCTTGCACAGACTAATAGTAGTAGTAGTAGTAATAATAATAATAATCAATACGTTTCAGTTTTATTGGACCTGATTTTTTGGGGGGTAAACCCAAAATAAGCCAAATTCCTATACTGGTAAATATTGGTATTCGGCTTATTTCTGGGTTTAACCGGAAAAAAATTGGGCCCATTATAGTCTATGGGGGGGAAATTGGTATTCGGTCGACCCGAAACTCGAATATTTCCGAAAGGCTAATTTTGGGTTTATTTTCGGTTCGGATATATCGATATGCACAACCCTAGACTAGAACCTCCACTGTTCCTGGGGTTGTCATTGTCTTCCTCTGCATAGCAGCCCCCATCTTCCTTGGTGGTTTCCCATCCAAGTACCAACCCTCCCTTCTGACAAGGTTAGTCTGGGCTAGTAGGGTTGTAATAAGCAGCAAGTTTAAGGCTAGAGACAGACATTCATAGAATCACAGAGTTGGAAGGAACCAACAGGGTCATCTAGTCCAAGTCCTTGCACAATGCAGGAAATTCACAACTACCTTCCCCTCATACTTCCAGTGACCCCTGCTCCATGCCAGAAGATGGCAAAAACCTCTCCAGGATCCCTGGCCAACCTGGCCTGGAGGAAAATTGCTTCCTGACCCCAAAGTGGCGATTGGCATTTTCCTGGGCATGTAAGAAAGTGCCACAAGAACCAAACACTGATGCAACCTTTCCTGCCCTCCCTTTCATGATCTAAGTTCACAGAATCAGCATTGCTGACAGATGGCCATCTGCTTAAAAATCTCCAAAGGAGAGCCCACCACCTCCGGAGGAAGCCTGTTCCACTGATGAACTGCTCTGTCTGGGAATTCTTCCTAATGTTAGCTAAAAACTCTTTTGATTTAATTTCAAGCCATTGGTTCTGGTCCTACCTTCTGGGGCAACAGAAAACAACATGGCACCATCCTCTATACGACAGCCCTTCAAGTACTTGAAGATGGTTATCATATCACCTCTCAGTTGTCTCCTCTCCAGGCTAAACATACCGAGCTCTTTCAAGCTTTCCTCATAGGACTTGTTCTCCAGGCCCCTCACCATCTTCGTTGCCATCCTCTGGACACGTTCCAGCTTGTCTATATCCTTCTTAAATTGTGGTGCTCAAAACTGAACACAGTACTCTAGGCGAGGTCTAACCAGAGCAGAGTAAAGTGATACCAACACTTTGTGTGATCTGGACACTATACTTCTGTTGCTACAGCCCGAAATTGCATTTGCCTTTTTAGCTACTGCATCATACAGCTGACTCATGAGAGAGCATATGGTCTACTATGACCCCTAGATCCTTTTTGCACATACTACTGCCAAGACAAGTCTCTCCCAGTCTATAATTATGCATTTGATTTTTCCTACCTAAATGCAGAACTTTACATTTATCTCTGTTGAAATTATTTTATTTGGTTTAGCCCAGTTTTCCAGCCTGTCAAGATCATTCTGTGTCCTGACTCTGTCTTCTACTGTATTTGGTACACCTCCCAATTTAGTATGATCTGCAAATTTAATAAACATTCTCTCTGTTCCTTCATCCAAATAATGTATAAAGATATTGAACAACAGAGGTCCCAGGAAAGATCCCTAAGGCTCTCCCAAGAGGATGATGAACCATTAACAAACAATCTTTGGGTACAATCTGTCAACCTGTTACAGATCCACCTAACAGTGATAGGATCCAAACCTCACTTTACCATGTTTGTACTTGTGAACACGTATGAACCCTGAAAAGCCTATGAGTCCGCCTGCTCATACGGAAGCTGTGCGTGGTAAATATGCACATTCCCCTGTTCGCAACATGGTTGACCATGCAACTGATAGTGAGGGCCACATGATAGCATGTGCTCCCATTACACATGGTTGGTAGGCTCCTGGTACACGTGATTGTAACGTCTGAAAAGGACTAAATTCTGTTGAAAATTTGGGGATTTCTTCTGTCGTCTATTTTATTCTCTGTTGGTCATCCTGTAAAGGTTGGGGTCCTTTTTATTGGGGGGGGGGGGTCTCTGCAGACACCTAGACTTACCCGCTTTGTTCTTCTAGTCAAGGACAGAGAAGGGGAAGGCATTGAGGAGAGTGTTTGACCTTCCTTTCTCAGCTGTAACATTACCCAGACAAAGACCCATTATTCTGAGAAGCTGCATGATAGCCAACAGGAGATGGGCAGAGATTACCTTTCAGGTAAGGATGCTGATTAGATGCTATTGATAGGAAGGAACAACCTTGCTCTGAACAATATTGTGTTTATTAAGTGGCTTCTAGCAGAAGAGATTATGCATCATCCTGACACGTTTGAGAGAGAGAGAGAGAGAGAGAGGAGGAGAAGGAGAAGAAGAAGAAGTAGAAGAAGAAGAAGAAGAGAGTGCTCTGAAGTCAACTGTGGAGGTAGTTTGAGAGTTTAGGCTAGCTGACTGCAGAAAGACTTAATAGAAAGATGGTATGTAGACGAGCTTTACAAACACGTTGGATTCAAGGTGATAGAACCTCACAGGACCTCGGCCTGTTTGGGCCCTGGCCAGGACCTCATCAAGTTCCCTGCTATACCATCCCAATGTTTTCTATGCTTACCTCTTCCAGAGACTTTGGTTTGTTGCTAAAGCAGCCAAGGAAAAGTTCTGTACTCCATCCTCACCCACACTAGGTCAGGACCCTCACTTTGGCTTGAAGAACAGGAGTTGCCTGCCTGCATTTCACAGTCACAACTTAGCACAATAAACTTGAAGCATGATGTGAGCACCAGTAGACAGGGTTAATGTGCCTAGGAAAAGTTGCAGAAGGTAGAGAGTATTGTAGGCTATTAAGAATCTAGAGCTGCATTCCTATGCACACTTGTAAGCTCCATTGGGACTTCCAAACCCGAGGGTTTTACCTGGTCTTTCCAGGGGAGAAACTGAAAGCACCCAGTGCTTCAGGGTGTGGGGGCACAACTAGGTTGGCAAACCTTCATGTGGGGCCTGGAGTTCTGGAATTACAACTGATCTCTAGACTACAGAGCTTGGTTCCCCTGGAGAAAATGGCAGCTTCAGAGTGTGGATTCTATGGTATATCATTGGTTCTAGGTGAAATCACATAGGTTCTCACAGCCCCCCCCCCACAAGCACCATCCTAAATCTCCATGATTTTCCCAGGCTGGAGTTGGCAACCCTAGGCACAACTAGGTTTGTCAACTCCAGCTTGGGAAATTCCTGAAGATTTGGGTGCAGTGCCTGAGAAGGGTGGAGTTTGTGGAGGGGAAAAAGCTCAGCAGTGATGTGATGTCACATCCTGTGATGGATCATCCAGGTCAAACATCAGCTCCTCCAACTCCTCCCCTTCCTGTAGAGACCCCCTCTAATTCCTCTAACACCAACATGTTTCACAATAAGATTTGTCTGGGTATCTCAAGCAGAAACGTCTTTGGCTCCCACTTTGGACAAGTGGAAAGTCTCAGTTAGTTTCTCCTAGTCTCTATGGTATACCACAGGAGAAACTCTGGAGCATCCACCCTCTGAAGCCATTCCCTAAGACTGTTGTTCTCCTGGATTCTGTTCCATAGTGGCTGCCCTCTAAAGCTGCTATTTCCGTTGCTATAGTCCACAGATCAGCTGTAATTCCAGGAGGACTTCTGGTGTCACTCTGAGGTTGGTAACCCTTGGCACAACAAATAGCAAAACCTCTAAAGCCAGACAGAAAGCAGCCGGTCTCCAGATTCAGGCCCTTCATCCAGAGATTGTATTCCTTCCCCTGGAGGTTCTGAGAAGAGGAAACTTCCGATCATACCTTGAGACCTGACAACTGTGACCTCGATCTCACTCAACTGGAGGTAATGCTACGCCAACTCACCAAGCAGGGTAAAATTAGCCTCTTGGAGTCAATGTGGCTTTGTCAGGTTACATAAATGAACTAGGTCTATCTCAAACTACTGCTTCCTTTTGATTGCTACAGCCCAAACCTGCTGCAGTTTGCAGGCTGTGAGAAAACATTCCAGTCGACGTGTAACACAGATTTCTGAGCTGCAGTGTTTGGGGAAATGAAATACCCAAAAGGCTTCTATCTATAAATATGGCGTACCTGAGAATGTTTTAGCTCCACAAGGCAGCAGGTGCTGCGTGTGAAGCAAGGGTCAGAGCTCTCCCTGGGTGACCTACTCTCAAATGCAAACAGAGTTGCGAGATTCAAAACAGATAAAAGGAAGTATTTCTTCACACAACACATCGTTAAATTGTGGAACTCCCTGCCCCAGGACAGTGCTGCAGCTGTCTTGTTTGTGGGCTTCCTAGTTTGTTGGCCACTGTGTGAACAGACTGCTGGACTTGATGGGTCTTGGTCTGATCCAGCATGGCTTTTCTTATTTTCTTATGTAGAGTTTCAGTCCTGGGGCTGGCAGACACACCATTCGGGGACTTGGCGTAATACTGACTCCAAACAGAATGGCTTTGAACACCCACAGCTGCTGCTCCTGCAGGTTGAGGACAGTGGGGAACAAAATCTGTGGTGCTGAAGAGAAAAATGCCGATAAAGACTGGGGTGAGGGGGAGGTGGTGTAGGGTTGCTAGGTCCCTCTTTGCCACTGGCGGCAGGTTTGGAGGGTAGAGCCTGAGGAGGGGAGGGTTTGGGGAGGGGAGGGGAGGGACTTCAATGCCATAGTCCAGTTGCCAAAGCGGGACTTTTCTCCGGGGGAACTGATCTCTTTCGCTTGGAGATCAGTTGTAATAGCAGGAGATCTCCAGTTAGTACCTGGAGGTTGGCAACCCTAAGGTCGTGCCTGCCTTGGATGAGGAGGGCAGGAGCTGGTGGCCCCAGCCTGGTGCAAGGCAGATGTGAGCTGCTGTGAACTGGCTGCCCCTGTCTCACACAGGGTGGGTGGGAACTGGTAGCCCCACCTGAGGCGGGCAGGATTTGCTGTGAGTCAGAGCCCTCATCTCATGTGAAGTGGCCAGGAGACACTGCCACCAGCCCTTGCCTCCCATGAACTGGCAGCTCTTCCCATGTGTGAGGAGCAAAGCCTCATTTTCCTCACCGCTTCCCTAGGGTTGCCAGGTCCCCCTGGCCACCAGGGGGGATGGGGATGTAGGGTTGCCAGATTTAGGTTGGGAAACTCATGGAGATTTGAGGATGGAGCCTAGGGTGGACAGGGACCTCAGTGGGGGACAATGCCATGGAGTTCCCCCTCCAAAGCATCCATTTTCTCCATGGGAAATGACCTCTGTAGTCTGGAAATGAGGTCTAATTCCAGGGGATCCACAGGTCCCACCTGGAGCCTGGCATCTCTACAGGGCTTTACCTGCTCCCTCTGTCATTGAAGTGGGGCCAAGCTGGGATGTCTGTGCCTGGCGGGGAGCCCTTTTCAGGTTGTTTTTGCTTCCCAATCCACCCCTGATTCTTCCCAAGATAAGTGGGGCAATTTGTAAAAAAAAAAAGAAGTCAGCATAGACCATTCGTTTTTCTCTTGTGTTTGGTAAGAAAACTTGTGCAGAGACAGCCAGGATGGGTCAGAAACATGAACTGGGTCAGAAGCATACTGTAACGCACAATGGATACAATTCCATTTCTGTTCCCAGAAACCGTTAATATTGTGAAATACCAATTGCTGCATTTTCAAAACAGAGTTGACCTACCTGCTGCAACACTAACAATAAAGCAACAGATCCAACAAAATATTATACATGTCGATGTGTGTGTGTGTGTGTGTGTTATGTGCCCATTCAGCTGCTTCTAACTTATGGCAACCCTATGAATTAATGACTTTCAAAATGTCCTATTGTCAACACCCTCGCAAACGGAAGGACATGGCTTCTCTATTGAGTCAATCCATCTCATGGTGGATCTTCCTCTTTTCCCGCTACCTTCAACTTTCCCCAGCATTATTGACTTTTTCAGTGAGTCTTATGTGTCTGTGCGTCAAGTCACAGTTGACTCATGGCGACCCCAGCAAGGGGCTTTCAAGGTAAGTGATCAAGCAGAGGTGGTTTGCCATTGCCTTCCTCTGTAGAGTGTTCCTTGGAGGTCTGCCTTCCCAGTACCGACCTGTTCAGCTTCCGAGACCTGGTGAGATCGGGCTATACCATGCTGCCTTCCATCCCAGTGAGTCTAGTGCTGAGTTCCATGATCTTCATCAAAGTAAAACCTGAAAACGTAAAGTCATGTCAACACAGATGAACATATAAAGTCATTTCCTTATCAACTGTATGCCATTCCCCTTTTTCTTATTTTCCTCCCAAACTGACACTCACCTGCCCTCAATATTCTATGGATCCGGGGGGGGGGGGCAAGGAGCATGCTCAGTGCTCATCCAGTTGTGTTTTTGATCATTTCCCTACATTTAAAAACTTTACAAATGATGTCCTGCATCTCTAGGGAGTTCATGGCTACCTTATCTGGAGGGCCCCCCCCCTCAATTTTGCTGCCCTACTGATTAGCACAGGACTATCATTACAAGAAGCTCATGGTCACTGGGTATGGAAGAAGAAGAGCTGTTTTTTATATTCCGATATTCTCTACCTTTTAAGCAGAATCAAACTGGCTTACAATCTCCTTCCCTTCCTCTCCCCACAACAGACACCTTGTGAGATAGGTGAAGCTAAGAGAGTTCGAAGAGAACTGTGACTAGCCCAAGGTCACCCAGCAGGCTTCATGTGTAGGAATGGGGAAACCAACCCAGTTCACCAGATTAGAGTCCACTGCTCATTTGGAGGAGTGGGGAATCAAATGGTTCTCCAGATTAGAGTCCACTGCTCTGAACCACTACACCACACTGGAACAAGGAGTTACGTTTCTTACGTTCAGGAACTTCAGGTTGGGTTTTCAATCTAATGTGGACATCTTGTTATCTTGCTTAGTAACATCTTGCTATCTAAGCTTCTGGTGGCAGTTGAGAAGGTACCACCGGGCCAGCATAATGCAGACAAAATTGATGTGATGCTGGTTGGGAAGGCAGAAAGTTTGGCTGGTGTGGTGCTAGCAGACCTAGATGACATTAAGCAGTCTTTGGTAGACAGGTAAATAGTTAGGGATGCTGCTGGACTGAACCTGACGAAGGATAAGAAAATTGGCACTGTTGCTTAGAGTGCCTTCTTTCAATTACATATTATTGTAAATGATTTTAAATCTAGACTGTGATGAAGAAGAGGAGGAACATGCTGCCAAGTCACAACCGACCCTATCAGCAGGGTGTTCCAGGAATGAGATGAGCAGAGTTAGTTTGCCTTCCTCCACATAGTAACCCCATCTTCCCGGGTGATCTCTCATCTAAGTACGAACCCTGCTTAGCTTCCAAGGTCTGACAAGCCTCAGCCTGCACTAAACTTGGCTATTCAGGCTGCTGAAAGTAACTTTAATATTCCATGGGCACAATCTGGTGGGAAATTCTCTTCCTCAAGACAGCCATCTTTGTGTCAAATTGTGGAACTCCCTGCCCCAGGATGTGGTGATGGCTGCCAACGTGGAAGGCTTTAAGAAGGGAGTGGAGTGGAAATGTTCATGGAGGAGAGGGCTATTCATGGCTACTAGTAAAAATGGATACTAGTCATGATACATACCTATTCTCTCCAGGATCAGAGGAGCATGCCTATTACCTTAGGTGCAGTGGAACACAGGCAGGATGGTGCTGCTGCAGTTGTCTTGTTTGTGGGCTTCCTAGAGGCACCTGGTTGGCCACTGTGTGAACAAACTGCTGGACTTGATGGACCTTGGTCTGATCCAGCATGGCCTTTCTTATGTTCTTATGTGTCCCTTGTCCTCTTGAAGGGCATAAGCAATTTCCTAATGGTATGCTGATATCACCTGACACTCTGTATTAAAATTTTTAATGGCATCTTTGATAAATGACAATGTTTACTGTAAATGCAACTAGTAAATCCAAATAATCTACTCAGATCCCGTTTTGCCTAATCGTTAACTGACAACTGACAAAGCTCATAACCATTTTCTTAACTCATATCCTTCAGGGTACCATATCCTATCCTTTCACCACATGAGAAATTACCATCAATCAAGTAATAATTGCTGGTTCCAGAATGCTTTTAAATGCAAACAGGCCTATTAAAGAAGATGGAGCTATCACTTAATTAATTGCTCCTGCAGTTTCGCATCTGTTTCTTTGGCTTTTCCCTTCCACAGCACCGGCTTACCACAGCCACACACCTCAGGCCAGTACACACGAGGAGCGAACAAATGTTTGTTTTGATGCCTGAGCCATGGGGGATGGAGGGATTTAAAGGAAGTCTGGGAGACCGCAAAAATGGCACAATAGATGGCTCCATCAAATAGAAAATGTGCAGAGAAACTGGGAACAAGTGCAGGGCATCTTACATCATATTTGGATTGTAGACATGAAGCTGCCTTAAACTGAATCAGATGACTGACAAATCGAGGTCTGTATTACAACTCCCAGATTTACAACTGATCTTCAGGCTACAGAGAACAGTTCACCTAGATAAAATCACTGCTTTGGATGGTGGAATCTATGGCTATGGATGCCAACCTCCAGGTGGTGGCTAGAGATCTCCTGAAGAAGTGACCTGTGGCTCACGAAAGCAAGCTGTGGCTCATGAAAGTTCATACCCTGCCAGAAATTTTGCTAGTCTTTAAGCCAGCATGGTGTAGTGGTTTGGAGCGGTGGACTCAGCTCTGGCAAACCGGGTTTGATTCCCCCTTCCTCCACATGAGCGGCAGACTCTAATCTGGAGAACCGGGTTTGATTCCCCACTCCTACACATGAAGCCAGCTGGATGACCTTGGGCTAGTCACTGTTCTTAGAACTCTCTCAGCCCCACCTACCTCACAGGGTGTCTGTTTGGGGAGAGGAAGGGAAGGTGATTGTAAGCCGGTTTGATTCTTCCTTAAGTGGTAGAGAAAGTCGGCATATAAAAACCAACTCCTCCTCCTCTTCTTCTTCCTCTTCCTTTTCCTCTTCTTCTTTGGTGCTACTGGACTCTTGCTCTTTTCTACTGCTATTGACCGACTAACACGGCTACCCATTGTGATCTACCTCACAGGGTCCCCCTGCACTACTTCAGTTAGGGTGGGAACAAGCTAAGTTAATTATATCCCAAAGGATTAAGACATAGAGAGAGAAGCAGATTTAGCAAGGGCGCCTCTATTCATGGCACCCCTCCATTCTAATTACATCCTAGCACCAGCAGCCTATCTCCAGTATTTAGAGATAAACAATTATAGAAGGGCCAGATGTGCAGCCTTACCTTCTGCTATGCTAGAGGGGAAATTTAAGAAGATACCCTGGGAGGAAAGATTCTGCCCCTGCAAATCAGAGGACTTAGAAATTATTGAGCATGCCCTCCTGAACTGCAATTTTTATACATTACCCTGTTCGAAGTTTATTGAGCCCCTCTTATTGAGAATGGGACCTGACAGGGTAGGAGAAAGGATTGAGACGCTCCTGTGTGTGTGTGTTAAGTGCCGTCAAGTCGCTTCCGACTCATGGTGACCCTATGAATGAAAGTCCTCCAAAATGTCCTATCTTTGACAGCCCTGCTCAGATCCTGCAAATTGAAGGCCATGGCTTTCTTTATTGAGTCAATCCATCTCTTGTTGGGTCTTCCTCTTTTCCTGCTGCCCTCAACTTTTCCTAGCATGACTGTCTTTTCCAGTGACTCTTGACGTCTCATGACGTGACCAAAATATGACAGCCTCAGTTTAGTCATTTTAGCTTCTAGGGTCAGTTCAGGCTTGATTTGATCTAGAACCCACTGATTTGTTTTTTTGACAGTCCACGGAATCCGTAACACTTTCCTCCAACACCACATTTCAAAGGAATCTATTTTCTTCCTATCAGCTTTCTTCACTGTCCAGCTTTCACACCCATACATAGTAATAGGGAATACGATGGCATGAATTAATCTAGATGCTCCTACAAGGGGATAATCCCTCAATCACTCTTCAGGTTGCAAAATTTTGCATGGAACCAATGAAAATTCGACACCATAGAACAGCCTCATAGCGCAATTGACAGATGTGTCTTGGTTGTAATTTTCTTTCTAAGTCTTATAAGACTCAGACTTTAATTCTTTGTTTGTAAGAACTTATTAGTCCATGTTTCCTGTTTTATCTTGTTTTATCTGGCTAAGGGCCGTAAATAAATTATCTATCTATCTATCTATCTATCTATCTATCTATCTATCTATCTATCTATCTATCTATCTATCTATCTATCTATCTATCTATCATCTATCAATCATCTATCTATCTATCTATCATCTATCTATCATCTATCTATCTATCAATCATCTATCATCTATCTATCTATCTATCGAGAATGTTGTAAGCCACTTTGGGTCCCTTTTGGGGAGAAAAGTGGGGTATAAATGAAGTAAATGAATAAATGTTTAATAGACTGAAGGCATTTGTCAGGAAGAAAAGAAAAGGCAGTTGTCCTATCAAACCGAAGGCTAATGGAGATGCCCCCTAGCTAGCTGAATATTCATCTTGAAGCTGCCTTGTACTGAATCAGACCCTTGGTCCATCGAAGTCAATATTGTCTACTCTGACAGGCAGCGGCTCTCCAGGGCCTAAGGCAGAGGTCTTTCACATCACCTACCTGCCTAGTCCCTTGAACTGGAGATGCCGGGGATTGAACCTGGGACCTTCTGCATGCCAAGCAGATGCTCTACCACTGAGCCACAGCCCCTCCCCCTCCCTCTTACCTGTCAGTGGTGGATGCAGACATGGGAAACAGCTTCATTCTGGCAATGGGCACTATTAAATGTTTCAAGGAATTAAACTATGCCGAGGAGCAAGGACTAAAGCTCTGCACCTGGGTGCGCATGGCTCTCCATCTCTGTCAGGGGAGCTGGGAAACTGACATACCAGCAGCTAACAAACCAAAGTGTGCTTGGCTCCCAAAAGGCCTCACAAAGCCCAGTGTGTCCTTAGACCAGGGAGCAGGAGCTCCTGTTTCACTCTGTCAGCCTCGACCACCCCAGATTAGCGGCTGCCTGAGTGCGCGCACCAGGCCGAGCTTGCTCCGATAACATCACCCTGAGGACAGAAGGCGCATTGTTTGCCTGCGAGGATCCTGTTTCTTGGGAAAAGGTCAGTGGAGGCAGAGTGTAAGATGGCAAGAACAAAGCCATGGGCGAGCAAAGAAAACGGTTCAAGCCATGGACTTGAAATTGTAGACGTTCCTTTCGTCACTTGTCCTTAAGGTGCTTCCTCACCACCTTGGCCAATCTCTGACATTTCACTTCCAGGGCCAAATTGACGGCAGAGAATCCCTTTCTGGGTGGCTTGGGAAGTCCAGTCTGTAGAAAGTTTGATGCAGCAAGCATGGAACTTTGCTCATTTCCTTTATGGGTGCCCTCTCCTTCTCTGGGCAGATCTGATTTGAACACATGAACACCTATACTGAATCACACCCTTGGTCCATCAGCCAGTATTCTACTCAGACCGGCAGCGGATCTTCAGGGTCTCAGGCAGGGGTCTTTCACATCACCTACTTGTCTAGTCCCTTTACTGGAAATGCCAGGGATTGAACCTGGGACCTTCTGCATGCCAAACAGATGCTCTACCACTGAGCTACGGCCCTTTGAAAAGAAATACTTAATGGAGAACAAAAACAGATTGGGAGCCTTGCTTAAAAGGTGTTACCTGCAACCTAAGGATTTTCACATTACTTTAAAAAGTAAAGGTAAAGGTCCCCTGTGCAAGCACCAGGTAATAACTGACCCATGGGGTGAAGTCACATCCATTTTAAGATGTAGTTAAATCAGTCCAAAAAAACATTGCTTCCCAGTTTTGGAATGGTGTACCTTTCATCTGAATGTTTCCTCTTTAAGTAAAATAGTATTTATTAGGGCCTTAATCTGTACTATTAATTTAGTTAGTTAATCAATGACATAAACAAATTTGCATATCGTCAAAAAGTATGACTCTATTTACAATTAAATAAATATAAGCCACCATTCATTATGGGAAGTACTGACTTTGGTGTTTTCTTTTTAATTTCTCAGAATAATAGCCTTAAAAATAACAGTACATTTGAGTGGTGATTAAAATATGATAGACAGGATTTTAGCAACTGATAAGGTTATATTTGGATCACTTTCCAGCTTCAGATAGGGAACACCATCCTTTTGAGAATTGTTGAATGACATGTGATAAAACAGATTCCTAAAAACTTAAGTGTTAGAAGAAGGTTGGTTTTTATATACCGACTTTCTCTACCACTTAAGGAAGAATCAAACTGGCTTACAACCACCCTCCCTTTCGCTCCCCACAACAGACACCCTGTGAGGGAGGTGGGGCTGAGAGAGCTCTAAGAGCTGTGACTAGCCCAAGGTCGCCCAGGTAGCTTTAAGTGTAGGAGTGGGGAAACAAATCCAGTTCACCACATTAGTGTCTGCTAGTCATGTGGAGGAGGGAATCAAACCCGGTTCTCCAGATCAGAGTCCACCACCAAACCACCATTCTTAACCACTATACCACGCTGGCTATCTTTGGCCTCTTCAATCTTGTCATATATTCTGGTCCATTTTCTTCTGCAGCCTCAAATGTCCCCACCTTCTCATCTTTCCCAGTTAATGCACATCTTACCACGATCAGCATCCACTGATTTTGATTGTCATGTTTCCTCTCCCCCTAATGCTTAGAATTTATCAGAAATCTGCTGAGATCTGCTGGACCTCTTCTATAAGATTGTATTCCTCGTTTGCTGTATACTGAGTTAGTAACAGAGCTTTGTTATGCCACATAAAAAGGTTGCTTTGGTATAGTGGTTACGAGCAGTTTCCCCACTCCTCCACATGAAGCCAGCTGAGCGACCTGTTTGAACTCTCTCAGCCTCACCTTTCTCACAATGTGTCTGTTGTGGGAAGAGGTTTAGCCTGAAAAGGAGAAGACTGAGAGGGGATATGATAACCACCGTCAAGTACTTGAAGGACTGTCATATAGAGGATGGTGCCGAGCTGTTTTCTGTTGCCCCAGAAGGTCAGACCAAAACCAATGGGTTAAAATCAAAAGAGTTTCCGTCTAGACATTAGGAAGAACTTTCTAACAGTTAGAGCGGTTCCTCAGTGGAACAGGCTTCCTCGGGAGGTGGTAAACTCTCCTTCCCTGGAGGTTTTTAAGCAGAGGCTAGATGGCCATCTGTCAGCAATGCTGATTCTATGACCATAGGCAGTTCATGAGAGGGAGGGCATCTTGGCCATCTTCTAGGGGTCACTGGGGGTGTGGGGGGGAAGGTAGTTGTGAATTTCCTGCATTGTGCAGGGGGTTGGACTAGATGACTCTGGTGGTCCCTTCCAACTCTATGATTCTATGATATCCTGTTTGAGGGACCCTAATTAACCAAAGACCTCCTCTTCTGTTATTCTTCTTCCTTACACTTGGTTTCTGGGCCATTACCCTGAGGTCAACTCCATACCTGTTGTTCCTCCAGGGAAACAGTGAATTATGAATGGTAGTGCATGAGATATGATTAAGATCTCCCCTCATCACTGGCAGAAAAACAGTAATGCCTTGGTTGTACTGCTTACTCAAAAGTCAATGTACATAGGTATAACTGGATGGCCTTGGTAAAAAAAAATCTCACAGTTTTATCGTTGTAAAATGTGTTTGTTGCAGGGTTATAGTGAGATGGTTCTCTCCCCAACACCAAGACTCAAGGTTAGGGCAAACTATGAATTAGGGATATTGGGCTTCAATCTGGCTTCCCATCTGGCAGCCGGAAACGTTCCCCGGAATTCTTTTGATGTATAGCCCTGGTTGTCAAAACTGCTCATTTCAAAATACAAACCACTGTTTAAAATTCATTGCTGGTTTTGGCTAGCATCCAAAAGTTTCTTAGAATACATTTTGGCAAGGGACTGTGTAAAGACTGTTAGCTCAGGGGAGGAAGTCTTGGGGACACCTCTGCCAGCTCAGGGAGATCTAGGGTGAGTTTCTCTTCCCTCCTGTATTACAGGTATTTAAGTCTGAGCATACAGTCTGCTCTAGCTGTTTAGGGCTGGTGTAACATAGCCTCTGTACTCTGTGTGAGGAGACCACTATGCATCATTTGTCCTTTGCCTGTCCTGGATCTACAGCTTCTCAGTTTCATAGTCAAACCCCCAAGGTCTAAGACTGCGTAAGAGGGAGAAATGTTTCACTACAACATGTAGTGTCTTTCATGAAGACAAAGCTGCTTGTGTCCCATTGACATCTTAGAGCCAGCAGTTTTTTTTTAGGAAAATTGCTTTCTCCAATTTTCAGTTTTTCCTTGCGCTTGTGAATCACTGCAATGTGCTGTTTAAAACGTCTGGAGCACTTCCAAAAGGACCACTCCCCCCCGCTGCCTTTTTCTGCAGCATGTTCTTTTTCACATTTTTTTTTTTACATTCTGAGATTGGCACTATAGCTATATCGTAAACCTCAAAACATTTCTAAAAAGGTGAAAAAGAACACGTCACGGAAAAAGGCAGGGGAAAAGTGATGCTGTTTAAAATGTCCAAGAGTACCTAGAAAGCCTCACAGCAGAACGGGGATCTGAGCTCAGATCTTTCAGGTCCCAACACTATCCACCACACCACACCAGCTTTCTTATTCACACAATTAAAAGCTATGTGTTTTTATGGGAAAGGATATTGCAGCACTTGAGAAGGTGCAGAAAAGAGCAACCAAAATGATCAGGAGGCTAGAGCAACTGCCCTATGAAAAGCGGTTAAAACCCTTAGGGCGGTTTAGCTTAGAAAGAAGGTGGTTAAGGGGAGACATGATAGAGGTCTATAAAATTATGCATGGTATGGAGAGAGGGGACAGGGAGAAGCTTTTCTCCCTCTCTCACGATACCAGAATGTGGGGTCATCTGCTGAAGCTGGAGGGTGAGAGATTCAAAACAGAAAAAAGGAAGTATTTCTTCACACAACGCATAAAGTGTAGAACTCCCTGCCCCAGGATGTGGTGATGGCTGCCAACTTGGAGGGCTTTAAGAGGGAAGTGGACATGTTCATGGAGGATAGAGCTATTCATGGCTACAAGTAAAAATGGATACTAGGAGCATGCCTATTGTTTTAGGTGCTGTGGAGCACAGGCAGGATAATGCTGCTGCAATCGTCTTGCTGGTGGGCTTCCTAGAGGCACCTGGTTGGCCACTGTGTGAACAGACTGCTGGACTTGATGGGGCCTTGGTCTGATCCATCAGGGCCTTTCTTATGTTCTAATGTTCTTATATAGAAAATCAGAGGACATTTTCAGCAATGGAGACCTAGTCTGCAGGAATCAGCTAGCAAAATTCAAGTCAGTACACAGGAGAATAACAAAACAATATCCCCGTCAGGGCCCCCTCTTTCATCACTGGCGGGTGCTCTACTATTGGAAAATGTGGAACATTCTTGAGTGTGCTCAAGTGAACACAGGTGCACTGAGCAGGTTTCCCCACAAATTATCTTCCACCTGCTAGAAAAGAATGACAGGCGGGCAAACAAGTTAGCTATTATATTGCAGCAAGGAGGGTTGCAAATGCAAATTAATCTAAGGCATGTGTCTATCATGTGTGTATTCAGAATTCTTAGGGTTGCCAGGTCCCTCTTCGCCACTGGCGGGAGGTTTTTGGGGTGGAGCCTGAGGAGGGCGGAGTTTGGGGAGGGGAGGGACTTCAATGCCATAGAATCCAATAGCTAAAGCGGCCATTTTCTCAGGTGAACTGATCTCTATCGGCTGGAGATCAGTTGTAACAGCAGGAGATCTCCAGCTACTACCTGGAGGTTACAATCCAAAGGAGAGGCACCTCCGTGCTAATACCGTTTAGGTTAGGAAAACAGCACTGGAGAACAAGTGTACAAAAGTAGCAAAATTCTTATTATGTGCTTACACATCAAAGACAAACAAAAGTGGAAAACATAAACAAGAATATATGCAATATATACAACATATGTTTGATGCAGTCTCTGTGCAACAGAATAATGCAATCTTCTTGGTGTATATTTCTTGATAATAATACAAATTTCAAGATTGTCCAATGAATGGTACGTAATCAAACAAATCCCGGAAATTCAATTACTGGGAGAAGATGGGGAAATGGACGTTTCAAAGACTTTTCTTCAGCCCCAAATCCATTCAACTTTATGTTTCCAAATAAATTTCTGCCTAGTACATCATCAAGTGAATTCACTGGTTCCCCGAAGTGGTTAAAGATCTCCAAAGACGGGGACTCCACCACCCTCCGAGGCAGCGCATTCCACCGTTGAACAGCCCTTACCATCAGAAAGTTCTTCCTAATGTTTAGGGGGAATCGCTTTTCTCTTAGTTTAAATCACTTTTCTCTTAGTTTAAATCCATTACTCCATGCCCTAGTCTCTGAAGCAGCCAAGAACAAGCTAGTTCTAATTGCAAGAGGTACCCCTCATATATGTATAGATACTTCCTCCCTGCTGGTTCCTATCTTCTCCTGGCTACGGCAAATTTTCGTGCACCATTTTGGATTTCCATAGCAACCTAGAATGCTGACAATTTGATTTTTGTAACATCTTCACATGGAAAGGTGTTGTTATTAAGTGGAGGGGGCAGTTCATTTCTTAAAATGTTTTAAAGAAAGATAAACCTATTACCAAGATTGATATTTCTTTTTCAAATGCTTCCAATACAAATCGAGGACAAGTTGTTAAAAGAGTGGCAGAGACAAATCAATAAATTTGTTTGGGCGGGAAAGAAACCAAGAATTAATTTTAGAATTATGCAAGATGAAAAGAAAAGAGGTGGGCTTGCTTTACCGAATATCAAGCTTTATCACCTAGTGGCAGGATTATCATGGATAGAGGATTGGATAAAGAAACCAGATCAAACAAATCTGAAACATTAAAAAGGGCACATGGAATAAGGGATTTCATTATTATTTATGGAAGGCTAAGAACTCAGAAATCTTTAGAGAGAAACATGTTATCAAAGACGGATTGATGAAGACATGGCTTAGAAATAAAAACAGAATAAATCCAGCACCTCCATGGATAATGTCTCCCACAGATACATATCTAACCAAGGGAGAGAAGAAGAATGTAGATATGGTGAAATATCAAGATATGCTAAATGAGCAAGGCGAAATAAAAACACAGAAAGAGTTTAAGGAGAGTAGAAACATTAGTTGGTTGACCTACAATCAAATGATTATGAAAATGCAACAAGATTGCTTACAACAGGGCAAGATAAGAAAGAATACTGAGTTTGAAGACTTAATTAGTACAGATTTGGATCATATTTTGGGAAAAATCTATAAACTCTTACTTAAATTTGAAACAGAACAAGAACAAATAAAGACATGCATGATAAAATGGATGGAAAACTTTAAAAAGGAGATAACTTTGCAGCAATGGGAGACTTTGGATAAAGTCAATTAAATTCACGGCAAGCAATAATCTACGTGAAAATTGGTACAAACTATTTTTCAGATGGTATATCACACCAGTGGTCATCAAAAAAATGAATGAATCTTATGATAGTCGGTGTTGGAAATGTAAAGATAAAGATGGAACATATTTTCATTTGTGGTGGACATGTAAAAAAGTTAAGAAATTCTAGGTACAAATTCATCAAGAAATGCAGAAAGTTTTAGGAATCAAATTCTCTCTGAACCCAGAAACTATGCTATTAGGAATTGAACCTGATAACCTGGATAGGAATCATGGACAATTATTTGGCTATTTGACAATGGCAGCCAGATTAGTACTGGCAGCATCCTGGAAACATGATGATATCCTGGACTTGGAAAAATGGCATCAAAAAATGGAAGAATTTGCAGTGATGGCCAGACTGACCAGTTTGATAAAAGAGAAGACTACTGAAGACTTAAAAAAAAGAAGAAGGGGGGAATGCTATTTCGAATATGTTAAACAGAAAAGATTGTTAGATAACACTGTCCTTCAGTGTTACTCCTCTGAAGATGCCGGCCACAGCTGCTGGCGAAACGTCAGGAAAGAAAATACCAAGACCACGGTTACACAGCCCGGATAACCTACGTGAACCAATGAAAAAAAAATGTTTAACAGACAGAGATTCTTTGAACATGCTATGTTGTGGGCTGCGACAATCTAACCAGAATTATGTTAGGAAAGCATGTCTCCATTAGATTTCATAAGGATTAAATGTATTGAAAAGATGTAAGCTCAGGGCTTACTTGCTATTTAGAAGTAGCAAGCCAGATTCTACTGTTATAGTCAGTTAATGTAGAAACAATCCAAGGTTCTTATGAAATAAAATATATTATAATACCTGTGACAATATTCAGTTCAAGGTTAGCAAAAACCTGCCAAAGTCTCTATACTATTGTCCCAGCTAAAGGTCACTGCTGTAGAAGCACTCAGTTAGAAAACCAATGCAGCAGATGTAATTATTGCATGGGTTTGACTAACTATTTTCTGTTGACTGACTGATGGAAATAGACAAGCTCATACACTGCCCATCCAAGGACACTGGGAAGATATAAATAGAGACCTTTCTCTCACTACAGGTTAGAGAAGATCCTGATGGTCTGAACATGCTGACCTATGGACTTCCTCCATCGATCAAGAGATGTAAAACCCTTGGCAGCTTAATTCTTGCGTGAATTAGGGAAACTGATCCTTGTGTGGATAAGGACACATTTATGCTTGTCTTTTGATTCTGGAGAACTCTCACAGAGAGATATTATGCCACACTGTCTCTCTGAAGACTGATTGTCTGGAATAAACTGTCTGTACAAATGCTTCATTCTGAAGATGATGAAGACTCTTATATTCTAAGGATTATGAGAGTATGGATCTTACCATCTTTGAATATGGTGACATTGAGAACTCATTTGTTCTAACAAGACTTATGTCTTCTCATAAGATCTGTCTTATATACAGGCTTCCTAGATCTGATGGACAAGATGTAATTGCAGCTTCTGTAAGAAGCCCAGAGCATATTTCAGGGGTTTCTATACACAAGGTGAGAGCACTGAATATGTTCTGCAGTCAGTTCTAAGACTGAGGTCTGACACAGAACTGTCTGACATACACATGCATACATGAACATGCATTACAGCCAACAATGGCTTACACATAGAATTGCTCTAATTGGAATACAATATAATTGGAAATACATGGATGGAGATCCATGAAGCTTATGCTCTTAAACTGAACTATACTCAGTATCTCTCTAAAGATTGGCACTGCCAGAGAGACTGTAGAATAGAGTTTTATACTCTACACCTAATGTTAAGCTTTACACATAGTAACAGCAAATACTGATTAATTAAAGTATAGTTAAACCATCAAAGTGGTTCTTAGCTATACAGCAATGCTTATATCAAATGCATGCTTAGAAATGGCTTTCACATAGCTTTTTCTAATCTGAACATGGGCTTCAGACCCAGAAACATCAAACATATAGAGTCTCTGTGGTTTCATGCCTTCAGTCACAAATAGACTGATGTTAAGAGCTATAGAACCAGCTTTAACATGAAACTATGGAACCAAAGAGATCTCTCCTACCTTTTCAAATACTAAAGGCATTGAAATAACAGAATAATATTTAGAGAATACCTGAAGGAAATCTAACTATTCTAAAAGAACTTATAGAATCCTTACAGAAACTCTGCAATGACATAACTGGGTAAAAGTATATTTAAATAATTTGAAGTAGAATACTTATTCAATGCACTAACCATTATTTTACAAGATTTCTGTAAACTGTATTATTTCCTGAATGAAATATATACTTGGGAAACTCTCATATAGAGTCATAGAGATTGTTGATATTGCTAAATATTGCTTGCATATATTTGTTCCTGTTAAACTAACTAATATAGTTTTTATTTCTGTAATTATTTACATGCATATATTTTATGTGAAATAAATAATATTTTTATTCAAATAATCTTTTCATATTTTTACTGGAACAATTCAATAGAAAGTCTATCTCACGAGAGATAGAAAGTGTTGATCCCTGCTTAGTGGGTAATGGGCTGAATAGATACGGATCTCTTTTTAGGAAGGGGTCAATTCTAGGAGCTGGACTACCTTAACAACATGGACCGCGACAGCTAATAAACCAGGTAAGCTGCTTGCTTGGCAGCTTAAACATAAAGAAAAAAGAGTACCAATATTGAAAATTAAGAAAGAGGGCAAATTAATAATGGATACACAAAATATTATGGAAACCTTTGTAGGTTATTATACAAATTTATATAGGAAAAATCCAGTTTCAGAGAAAGAAATAGATGTCTATCTGAAACAATTTGATTGGGAAAAATTATCACAAGAAAATAGGGAGCGATTAGACTCCATGATAACTATGGAGGAACTAAATGATGTTATAGGTAAAAGTAAATTAAATAAATCTCCAGGTGCGGATGGATTTACAGCATATTATTATAAAACATTTAAGGAACAATTATCTCCACATTTATTAAAAGTAATGAATTCTTGCTTGCAGAATGGAGCCAATCCTCAAACCTGAAAAAAGGCAAATATAGCATTAATACCAAAAGCAAACTCGGATCTGTTAGAAGTAAAGAATTATAGACCTATCTCGTTACTGAATAATGGTTATAAACTTTTTGTAGCTATCTTAGCATCTAGATTAAAAATGGTTTTAAATCGGGTTATACATGAAGATCAATCTGGTTTTTTACCAGGTAGACTGATTAGCCAAAATGTTAGAACAGTGATAGATCTTTTGGAATAGGTAGAAATAGTTAAAACTCCTGTAGCTATGATATTTTTAGACGCAGAAAAAGCTTTTGATAATTTGAATTGGAATTTTATGAAGAAAATATTAGAGTATATGGGCTTGGGAGCAAATTTTAAGACATCTATTGAAAAAAATATATACATACCAATCAGCTAGTTTGCTGATTAATGGTACATTATCACCATACTTTGAAATCCAAAAGGGCACCAGACAGGGTTGCCCTATTTCACCTTTGTTATTTATCTTAGTGTTAAAAGTTTTATTGAAAAAGATTAGACAAACTCATGATATAATTGGATTCCAATTTGGGAGAAATCACTTCCAGATTAAAGCTTATGCAGATGATCTCGTTTGTTTTTTGACTAACCCTATTTGTCAAATTGATAACTGGAATAAAACTGGAGGTTTATGAAAAGCTCGCAGGTTTTAAAATAAACAAAAATAAAACCAAAGTATTGGTTAAAAATATGACTCTACCACAACAGCAAGAATTATCCAAAAAGACAGGTTTTAATATTGAACACAAAATAAAATATTTGGGTATATGTTTAACCTCAAATAATCTTAATTTGTTTCAAAATAACTATAGCACGTTATGGCAACAAATTGTCATAGATCTTAAATATTGGGAAAAATTACCCTTATCATTATGGGGTAGAATTTCAGTGGTTAAAATGATGGTACTACCTAAGATGCTTTTTTGTTTCAAAACTTACCAATTCTACAAGGAGTACAAATATTTAAAAGTTGGAAGAAAGATGTTTTAATTTTTTTATGGGGTAAAGAAAGACATAGAATAGCATATAATAATTTAATTGAATTAAGAGAGACTGGAGGGTTGGTGTTACCAGATTTAAGAATGTATTATGAAGCATCTTGTTTTGTGTGGTTAAAAAATTGGATCTTTTTAAAGAATCCTAAACTATTGGAAATCGAAGGATTTAATTTATGTTTTGGATGGCATGCATATTTATGGTATGTAAAAGATAAAGTGAATAGAGAATTTTATTCTCATATTATTAGATTTGGTTTATTCCAAATCTGGAAAAAATATAAAAGGTTTGTGGAAAATAAAACCCCAGGATGGGTCAATCCAGTAGAAGCTTCTATGAAGAGAGGTATACAATTAAACTTGGATATGGATATTTGTAGAGAAATTATAGATTGTAAGGAAGGGAAATGGTTTTTAAAGAGTAGAGAAGAACTTAAAATTAAAGATTGGTTTATGTATTATAAATTAAAAGATATATTTAATAAAGATAAGTTGATGGGATTTAGTAAAAATAAATCTAAATTAGAAATTATATTAAGTAAGGGAAATAAAGGATTGCTAGGAAAAATATATAAATTTCTAATTGAATTAAACTTGGAACAAGAAAGAATTAAACCAGTGATGGTAAAGTGGATGCAGGAACTAGGATATAATATTGATTTGGAAATTTGGGAAAATCTCTGGAAAAAAGAGTATAGATTTACAATTACTAATGAAATTAGAGAGAATTTATATAAAATGTTTTATAGATGGTATATAACTCCTGTGATGATAAGCAAAATGAAAAATGGAGCATCGGACCCATGTTGGAAATGCGGAATTGAAAAGGGAACCTTTATGCATGCCTGGTGGTTGTGTAAAAAAATTAAAAGTTTTTGGAGAAAAGTTCTGAAAGAAACCAATAATTTGATTAATATTAAAGTAAAAAAAGATCCGGCTTTTTGTTTATTGGGGATTCCTCAAAGTAAAATGGATAAATGTGATAGAGTCATATGCCAATATAGCTTTGCAGCAGCAAGAATCATAATAGCTAAAACCTGGAAGCAAATAAATAAACCTTCAATTATTGACTGGAGAGAGAAACTATGGATGTATATGCGGATGGCCAAGTTAACAGATTTCCTACATGGAAAAGATACGGAAGAATTTAAAATAACATGGGCGAAGGCCATCGCATATTGGGACAAACTGGCAAAAATGAATTTTACTGTTTTAGTTAATTAGTTATAGAGATAAATGTTTATATTTTTATATTACTGTTATGAATAACTTCATAAACTGTTAAGACACTTCTCTGGAAGTCTGGTGATGGGTCACTGTTTTAGGTGGGTGGTGGATTTTAAGGGTACTTTAAATTGTGTAATCTTTTAGTATACTATGTAGTTAAAATATTTTGTATGTACTCTTTTGTTTTTTTCCTGTTTTGTATTATTTGTTTGTTTTGTTTTATATTATAAAAAAGGAATTTCTTTTTTAAAACGTACACTATAAGGAAAATGTATAGGATATTTGAAATGAAGAGACAGATTCCCTGAAGGAGTACAAACTGTGTGAATGTGTGTATATGTAATTTGTGTGTTTTTCCCCCCTGAAAATGTTAATAAAATATCTGAAAGAAAGAAAGAAAGAAAGAAAGAAAGAAAGAAAGAAAGAAAGAAAGAAAGAAAGAAAGAAAGAAAGAAAGAAAGAAAGGTATTTCTGCAAATCTGGGGATTCTCCTGGGTTTGCACAATGCTGAACAACAGTCGTTGCTGACCCTAGAGGATGGATTTGGTTATCAAGCATTAGCCAAGCCCTCATTATTTAATGGTTATTGTATTTGCCTATAGTGTAAGATCATATGGTGCTGCACTTCTCTGTGTGCCAGTCCCATGGAAGAGGAATAGGCTGGCCAGATTGCCTGCCTTGGCAGACAGTCTCCTGCCAATCACCCTGATCCCCTGCTGCTACTTTGTAGATTGGTAGGAGTAAAACGGGGAGAGTGAAATGGTGTCTGTCAATGTTGTGAAGTCTCTTCTGGCTGCTTAACCAGAGGTGATATGACTGCATCACAGGATGCTCTACAATTCATCCAAAACTCTATGATTTTTACCATAAAGTTTTGAGTGAATCCTAGAGTGTCTCACAACACAGTGATGCTACTTTCATTTACACACCTAGAAAAGATGTCATAGTGTTGACAGAACCCATTTGGGTAAGTCCTGCCCTCCCCAGGTGTTACCTGAATTTAGTTTGGGGAATTAGCATGGAGAGGCTGGGTAACAAGGATCTTTGCTGCCTTTGTATACAGGGATAACCCCTTATGGAAAACTCCCAATAAAGATTTCTGGCAGGGTACGAGCTTTCGTGAGCCACAGCTCACTCCTTCAGATTGTGAGCTGTGGCTCACGAAAGCTCATACCTTGCCAGAAATTTTGTTAGTCCTTAAGGTGCTACTGGACTCTAACTCTTTTCTACTGCTATAGACAGACTAACATGGCTACCCATCGTGATCTATCCCAATAAAGAAACAGTTTTGTTTCAAATGAAATGGAGCTTTATTACAAAATGATTTCAAGCACACAAAACAGCACACACACACAATTCATACAAGAGCTCAGAAGTAAAAGGGTGAAGGTGTGGGATTCTAGAGTTAAGGTTCCGGTGATAATTACCAATCTTGAAGAATGAAAGCAGCTGTGGAACTAGCATTTCTGGGAGTGAAAGAGAGTGAGCAGGATGAGTGTTGGATCCAACACACACACGCACTATGAACGCCATGAGGGCTAATACTTACACCCCTAAACGAGCCCTGGGACAATATGGCAATCAAAAGCTTTGCCAGGGACAAAGAACCTGATTGCTCATCCGGTAGCCTGGACAATAGTATGTGATTGGGTATGAGGTCATGTCAGGAAACAACAGAATACCTGTGATAGCTTGATTAATGACCGGTGGTTGCTTGGTTATAGATATTGAGATGTGAGGGGATGTCTGAGAAGTTTCTCTGGGTGGGCGTGAGTCAGACAGGAGATGCTTGGCTTAATCTCCCCTGAATGTTTGGCGATGCTAGAGGGGCATCAGATATGCAAGGGGCTAGCCAGATCTTTTCCTGAATAGCCCTTATTACTGATGGGATCAGAAGTTCTCCTTATCATTCAGGTGTCTTCATTTAGTAGGAGCAGCTAGGAGTGCTTCATTTAGTATGTGAGATTGGCTTTGCTTACTCCCATTGTCGGTCTACCTTTTATCACCTGGGTCTGGAGAAATGCAAAGTAACCCACCCCTGCCTGCCAACTCCAAGGCTTTACACAGACTCAAAGATGGATTCCAGTGTCCCCTGGAAGTGTGGTTCACCCTTGTGCAGCAGCGCTCTGCTTTAGTGTCCACCTTGGTCCTATATGCCTATTTATAGTAAATAAATAAATATGAATCATATACTTTTACTCTACCCTGCTTTCCGTTACAGGGTGCCCACGTATGAACACATGAAGCTGCCTTATACTGACTCAGACCCTTGGTCTACCATAGCCAGTCTGTTGCAGGGAGGGGAAGGTGATTGTAAGCCACTTTGAGACTCCTTAAAGGTACAGAAAAGTGAGGTATAAAAACCAACTCTTCTTCAGTAGACAGGAAAGTGGTGTCCCCCAGAACTGCCCTTTAAATTCTCCAGAGAAGTAAACAGAGCCCTTTGGTAAAGATCTCGACTACACAATATCTTTGTGAACCTGATTCAAAATCTCTTTCTTGGCAACTCTTGTGAAGCTCCTTTGCTCAAGCTGGGCTAGCCCACCCGACCGCATTTAAAAATATTTGGTTTTATTGCATAGCAAAATGCTTTTGAAAAGTGTCGCTATTATCCCCCAACTTTAGAAAAAAGCCATGCCCCACCAAAGAGCCTTTGAAGTGAGCTACCTGAATGAAACCTGTGACCTTAGAGAGATGGGAGATAGAGCAGAAACAAGGGTGCCTTTCAGCTGCCCCTCGGGCCGTCCAACGCGCCCTGTGCAACCCACCAATATAAGTTGGAGATGAAAGACACCCTGGGCAGCCTGCCTGACCCCATTGCCTCCGCTATCTTCACTTGATTGCACAGTGTTTTGCTTGGAACAATTCTTCACTGTCTGCACCACACAGGTGAATCTCCTGCCTTGGCACAGGGATGGGAATACCAAACATAGTCGGAGCGCTTTGCTACGGACTCCTGCCCACTGGCAGCTAAGGCCAATTCATGCTTCACATTTTTCTGTAGCACACGAGAGGGGAAAAACTGGGCACGTACCAGAAGAAGCAGATAACTTGGGAATCGGAGGCACTGCGATAGGGACTTGCAAAGATCACAAAACAGAGTCGGGCCTTGTCCAAGGGATTTTCTCTAGATCCATGCCAATTTCTGTCATTTGTGTGTAGCTTTTTTTTTTTCAGATGTGTCATCCACATGCACTGGGAGTCCAGCAGCGATGCATCTTGGGATCCTGTGTTATCCACAAAGCTCTTGATATGCATGAGTGCCATGTTGTCTGAATAGGGCAACACATGTATTTTGCACACGGCTTCGGGAAGTGCAAACTGACCACTACATTTTCCAGGGTTCTGGTTCACACATGCAAAATATGTGCATTGCCCTGTTCATGGCAACTGCATGTATTGGGAGCAGTGGGAATAGCATACACTCCTGTCACATGAAGCTGTTGGGCTCCTGGTACCCATGATCATAACATCTGAAGAAAGGCATGTGTGCCTATGTGTCTATCTAAACACTCAACACACACAAACATGATGCAGATAGAAAGATATAGATATTACAAGAAAGATATAGATATTACAAGAAAATTATCCCGCACACACCTTATTGAAATGACCAGGATCTAGGCTTACACATTGTCTGCTGATGGGCAGCCTCCTGCACACACTTCTCTTACCCCCCCCCAACTGTCAGTGGAGTAGCGGGAAGGAAAAAGGGGGGCATGGCATCACCGCATTGAGCAACTCTTCAGACATCACCCCAGTCTCTGGGGCTGCACTGTCACCATGTCAACTTCATGTTCTGCTTCCCCATGGCCTGCCCCCCAAAACTCCACACTAGGGCTGTGCAGGGTTTTTTTATTTTATTTTTTGGTATTTTTCAGCTTTGGGTTTATCATACCCCAGAATTTTTTGGAAAATCCAGAAAACCTGGATTTAAAAAAAATTCAGTTAAATGGCTTGTTTTGGGTTTATTTTCGGCTCAGTAAAACCAATATGCAAAGCCCTAATCTTCATCTAGACCAGGTGCAGGCCTGACAACCCTAACAGGATCAGTGCAAGAACATTGTTGTGAGAAGAAAATGTCATCCACACTATGACATTTCACAGGTTATAATGATAGGGATCTTATGTGGTAATAATACCTATCTCCCAGCAATAAGGGCTACTGCCTAAGCACCTCTCTGCCAAGACTTAGTTTCCAGTAACTTGTATCAAGAAGTTTAAAAACCATTCACAAACATCTTCCCAAAGGTTAGACAAGATGGTCAAAGGAGGGCTGAAATTAACTGGAGGTAGGTAGCAGAAAAATGAGCCCCGTGGCGCAGAGTGGTAAGCTGCAGTACTGCAGTCCAAGCTCTGCTCATGACCTGAGTTTGATCCTGACGGAAAGTAGGTTTCAGGTAGCCGGCTCAAGGCCGACTCAGTCTTCCATCCTTCCGAGGTCGGTCAAATGAGTGCCCAGCTTGCGGGGGGTAAAGGGAAGACGACTGGGGAAGGCACTGGCAAACCACCCCGTAAACACAGTCTGCCTAGAAAATGTCGGGATGTGACGTCACCCCATGGGTCCGGAATGACCCGGTGCTTGCACAGGGGGACCTTTACCTTTAGGTAGCAGAAAATAGGGGCAGTCCCTGAGGAAATACAGGCCCCTGGAAATGAATTTCTGCAAAGGCCCTGGGTAATGTAACTGTTACAGTGCATTCCTGAGCCTGGGGGCTGAATGGGCTTAGGCGGTGCCCAGACCCCAACACTGGCATCTGTCCCACTTGCACTGTGCTAACGGGCATGGATGCTTTTGCCACTTGCACCAGCCCCCCCAGGTAGCACGTCTCTTGGACGCTGGCTTGGCCTCCTGCTGGTGTCTTGTCAGTGCAAGCCTTCATGCCGACATCCCAGGAGGCATTCCCGGGGTGTTCTGGTGGGGCTGAGCTACCCTTTCAGGCTGGGAACAACCCCTTGCACTTCAGCGGTGCTGTGCCAGGTTTCTGCCTTCCCTTTAAAGCCCTACACCGTCTGGCATGCACAGTTCTGAAGGTCAGTCTCTCCATACATACCCCATTTGCCAATTGTCCTCTTCCTAGCAATTCCTGTCAATTGTGTCACACTTTAGGAGCGTTCATTGTTCAGCTTGGGATCAGGCCTTTTGGGTTGCAGCTCTGACCTTGTGAAATGGCTCGCCTGAGGAGATCACAGGAGCTCCGACCGCCATTGAGAATATAGACTCATTACTGACAAACCCTCCTGATCAAACAAGTCCTCAAACAATGTTTGAGTGTTTGAAGACTTTGAGGACTTTTTTTTTTTTATCATGGTGGTTGTCTTTCTAAGGCAATACAGCTTTACCTCAATACATATTTTACCAGTACTTGAGGACTTTTCAGTAATGAGGGTTTGTCAGTAATCAGTTTATATTCTTGATGGTGGTTCAACCAACTGTTGGAATAAATCAGTCAAAAATAACATAAATTGGTTATAAATAAATGCAGAAGAAAGAAGAGGGGAATAAAACCCAACCTAAAAACAGAAGCTGGGTACCCGAGGGTGGGTGGAAAGAAATAATATATATATACCTGTGTATAAATACTGAACATATAATTTATTAGAAGCGCTAAAGGTTAAAATTATTTAAAAGCATTAAAATAGCACAATGGCATTTCCTGAGGTTGATAAATGTAACCACATACCAAACGCGTTTCGGCCTTTAGGGTTTTCATCAGTGGTTAATTAAAACCCTTGTTAAGCCTGCACACATTTACAGAAATAAATTAATAAATAAATATGCAAACAGTTCCAACCCAACCAGGCATGTGCATAAGTTGTCTGAAAAGAGAGTAATAATGGGTTAGTTTCTATTTAAGAGCCCATTATATGAGTCTTGAAAGAGATGTTTGAAAAATACTTACAAAATCTATTCCCAATTACTCAAACATCTGGTCAGATAGGTTCTAGTTGTAATACTGTAAAACATAATTATACAGATTGGAATCCTCAGTTCATTATTAATCTAACTTGAATAATTACTTTGCTATGAATATTAAATATACCAATGTATAAACACATACCTGGTTAGTATATGGCTCTCATATACTATGTGTGCAGGTATCAAACTGGTGATCCTATTCCACTCTAAATAGTGTTAAGAGGGTGATGCAAGCTCTATGACTCAGCGTGTCTGTAATTGGGAGATGCAATCACCCTGTATCTCTATGAGAAGTCTAGTTACAGCAAGTTCTATGACTCAGCACATCTGTACTTGGGTGATGCAATCACCCTGTGTCTCTATGAGAAGTATAGTTACAACTGATCTTGTGCACTCAGGCCAAGGGATTTTTCAAGTAGATCACAATGTTGTAAAGTTTGAAAAAGTCCCTTAGAGACAAAGCCAGTCAATGTTTAAGCCTTTTGGAGCTAAAGTTCCCAAAGTATAAATCCAGAAAGTCTCTCTTTTCCTTAGCAGCCTCTGCTGAAGATGAGATGTTGCTGGCACTTTTTCAACAATCCAGAAGCGGAGATCCTTTTCTGTGTGAGCGAAGGTTAGAAAGTGCTGCACTATTGGTGCTGTCAACTTCCTTGTTCTGATGCAGCTCCTGTGCTCACATATGCGGATCTTGATTGGTCTTGTTGACATGCCAACATACATAAGTTTACAAGAACATTGTATAATAATACCACTAGAATTACAATTAACAAAATCCTTGATGTAAAAGGTTCTGTCTCCATTAGAATTGTGAAAGGTGTTTCTTTTAACAGAATGGGGGCATACAGCACAGTGTCCACATGGGAAATTACCTTGTGGCAGCCCCCATCTATAGTATTTTTCTTAGTGGTTTGTTCTTTTAATGAGCTGCTCACTAGAATGTCCTGGAGGTTTCTGGATCTTTTGTATGAAAAGAGGGGAAGAGAGCTACATCTAGGGATGTTAGATAATACATGCCAATGTTTTTGTATAATGCTCTTTAATTTTTTATAGATGCTGTTATAGATCATAGTGATGACCATTCTATCATTATTATTACTCTTGGCTTTGGGCTTTAGCAAGGAGGATCTGGGAGTATGTGATGCTTTGTGAAAAGCTTGTTTTAGGATTTTAGATGAGTTACCCCTCTCCCTAAATTGGCTGATAGTAATGTTGGCTTGTCTAATGAAATCTGAGTATTGGCTGCAGTTTCTTCTAATTACAAGAACTGAGGTGCTGAGAGTATAGTAGGTTTTCTTTAGGTGATATGGATGGAAGCTGTCACAGGCTAGGTATGAGTTTGCATCAGTTGGTTTTCTGTAAACATCTTTTATTATGCTGGTTCCAACCTTTTTTACTTCAATGTAAAAAATGTATTTTGGTTTTGTTAAATGTCATCTCAAATTTGATAGTGTTATGGATGGTGTTGATATATTCTGCAAAACTGGAAAGTGTCTCTGAATTGCCTTGCCAAATTTATAAAAATATCATCAAGGTATCTTTATATAGGAGAATATGTTTGAAGTATATATTTTCTTCCTGGAGAATAAATGTATTTTCTAATCTCGCCATAAAGAAATTAGCTAAGGGGCAAAATTGCAGCCCATTGCTGTACCTGATACCTGCATGTAAAGGCTCCTGCATGTGTATCTAATTTCCTTTCTCTCATTAGATCTTCTAAAAGTCTCCCATAGATTTGTATTGCGTTCTAAAGGTGCACTGGAGATTAAAAAAATTGGGGCTGGTCTAATAGAGATGCTATATGATCATCAGAATAACTGAAAACTTGGAAATCCCCATTTTGCCCACTTTTCTGGATTCTGGCGAAAACAGCATCTGGAAAACACAGGCGAAACATGCAGGGAGAGTGAGGCGACCTCTGACGGTCGGGAAAGGCATGCATAATCAAAAGGAAGTCCTGAAGCAGTCGGCAGGATGACCGTGAGGGAAACAGCCCTGCATAAATGGCCGAACTTCTCAAGTACCAAGGACCTTCAAGTCTTCTACTGTAGCCTTAATCTGCATGGTCCCCTTCCACCTTCCAATTCCAGAGGGAGCTACAAATCAAAGTCCAACAAGAACTCATTACAGATTGTAAGGAATTGTGAAGGGAAGAAGAAGAGTTTTTTTTATATGCTGACTTTCTCTACCACTTAAGGGAGAACCCAGCTAACAATCACCTTCCCACAACAGACACCCTGTGAGGTAGGTGGGGCTGAGACAGCTGTGACTAGCCCAAGGTCACCCAGCCGGCTTCATGTGGTCCTCCATGTGGTCCTTCATGTGGGGAAACAAATCCAGTTCACCAAATTAATCTCTGCTGCTCATATGGAGGAGTGGGGAATCCAATTCCATATCAGAGTCCACCACTCCAAACCACTGCTCTTAACCACTACACCATGCTGGAGTGAAACTAGGAGGGCACATCTACACACTGAAAAACTGGACTTGATTGAATAGAAATTCTCTTTCCCTAAACAATCCCACAACTATAGTTCTTTGAAACTGAAAAGTCTATTCCTGGCCAGGACTATTTGTAGGAAACTATGCCAGTTAAATTAGTGTAGGTATGTAGCAAAGGTAGCAGGGATAATCAGGCCTTTTATGCATAGCTGTTTCCCTCACCGTCATCCCGCCGACAACTTCGGGTTGCAAGCGTTTTCAAATTTGAGATGAAACAGGTCCCTCAAAACATGGGGAAAACACAGGGAACCACAGGGGGAGACCGAGGCAACCTCTGATGGTCAGAAATGGCATGCATAATCAATACAAAGACCCAATGTCATCACAGGGGTGAAGGCGAGTGAAACAGCCATGCGTAAAAGACCTCAGATTTTCTCAGCACCCTCTCCTTGGGATTCAGTGGCTTGGATCCTCACCCCGGCTTTCGCTTACATTGCACTGATGGGGCAGTCCTCCTTCACCGCCAAACACATTCCTCCAGCACTAGGACCTTCTGCTAATGCAAGACCAACATATTTCAGTAAGCTCAAATAAACTGAATACACTGAACACACAAAAAAGCTCCAAGCAATGGATTACCTCTATGACAGATGAAGGGGAGAACCAGAAGTAAGCAAAGCTTAGGATCCAAACTAGTGTATGTTTGCTCCTTTTGACTCACTGTTTGTTTTACTGAATTTTGAGCAAAGTGCAAAATTGCTGGGATAGAAATAGAATGGGCCCTTCCTTCCCTGATCCATAAGGTTGCCAGCTTCCTGGTACTAGCTGGAGATCTCCTGCTATTACAACTGATCTCCAGCCAATAGAGATCAGCTCACCAGGAAAAATGGCTGCTTTGGCAATGGGACGCTATGGCACTGAAGTCCCTTCCCTCCCCAAACCCCACCCTCCTCAGGCTCTGCCCCCCAAACCTCCTGCCGGTGGAGAAGAGGGAACTGGAACACTACTGATCAACATTATATCAATTTTTTCCTTCTGTGTCCACAGAGAAAAGTGCCACCAGTAAATTTCAAGTGTCAATGATGTACGCTTCTATGATTCAGAGATCTTTAGACTGCCAGCATTCCTGGGACTTTGGTATGGTTCCCCAGAATTTGAGAAATGTTGGAAACATATTCCTGGGTGTGCATTTCAGAGATGTAGGTGTTTAATAAACGCACAAACAAGGATTCATTTATATACTTTACTCTGACCATAGGGATGTATTAGCGTGAAATTTTAAATATTGGGCTGGAGCCAAAACTCGGTTTCTATCAACATAATTTTCATCAGTGAAACAGAACTTTTCTGACACCCCCTCTCCCTCCCATGTCAGCCCACTGATATCTTCAAAATGCTGTTCTTGTGGGTCAAGGAACCAGTTCAGGGATCAGTTGGCCGCAGCAGGAGCCAGGGAAGCAGAAACGTTCCGTTCTGCTAGAAGAAGTGCCTTTGTTTAACGAAAACTGGACTTTGGAACCAGCCCACTATGATATTAAGTAAATACTCCTCTCTCATTCCAGCAGCTAATGGTAAAGTGAACTAAGATGCAAAAGAGTGTGAGATCCTGTTCGAGCCAAGAAGAAGAGTTGGTTTTTATAACCCGATTTTCTCTAGCTTTTAAGGAGACTCACACCAGCTTACAATTGCCTTCTCTTCCTTTCCCCACAACAGACACCTTGTGAAGCAGGTGAGGCTGAGAGAGTTCAGAGAGAACTGTGACTAGCCCAAGGTCACCCAGCTGGCTTCATGTGTAGGAGTTAGGGTCACCAAGTCCCTCTTCGCCACAGAGGCTGAGGAGTGCAGGGTTTGGGGAGGGATTTCAATGCCATAGAGTTTTAACTGCTAAAGTTGCCATTTTCTCCAGGTGAACTGATCTCTATTGGCTGGACATCAGTTGTAATAGCAGGAGATCTCCTGCTTCTACTTGGAGGTTGGCAACCTTAGTAGGAGTGGGGAAACCAACCTGGTTCACCAGATTAGCGTCCACCGCTCATATGGAGGAGTGGGGACTCAAACCCAGTTCTCCAGATTAGAGTCCACCGCTCTTAACCACTATCCCACACTGAACTATAGAAGTTGGTAGCCCTTATGTAGACTGGATAGGGAGTTTTCAAAGAAAGCAAAGCTTGAACTGAAGACTCTCCAGCCCTATGAATCCATCATCTTTTGCAGAAATATTGTTTTGTGGAACTTCCAACTCATCAGCTTGTATTTCTCCCCCCAGTTTACTTCTTTCCTGCTTATCCATCCAGTTTTCAGTGCCTTCCTTCTACCATCCCAGGATATTTGCTGGGCTTTCCAAGCCTAATAGTTGGCATTCCCCAGAATCAAGAGGACACCACAAATCTCCTCTTTCGTACCCATGAAAAGTTAATATTCCCCCCCCCCCCAACAAAGAGGTTGCTGTTCAGTAGAACCTGCCAATGAGACATTCTGGCTGGGTATATTCAAGGCACACGAACAGATGACAGGACGGCAGGCAGTCTGTTTCTTTCTAGGGAATAAGCTGAGGATTCCTTTAACGCAATGTGACAACTAATATCTGTACAGCATCTGACTTGAAATTTTTTAATTACTAGCGCTAGACTCACAGGCACTCAAATCCAATAGAGTGCTCGAAGCCCTCTGCCGCAACATTAATGCATGCCGTCTTATAAATGTGGTGCATGTGCTAGTATTATTGTAACCTTTGCTTTCAAGAAAATAGTATCCCTGGTCACAGACAAAGACACACACTCCCACTTATTGTGAAAGTAAAGGTCGCTCGGTCTCTCTTACACCCTCATCTACGGAACTGGGTTTTTTGCCCTCTCCTTCATTGGAGGTTGAAGAAGAAGAGTTGGTTTTTATATGCTGACTTTCCCTCCCATTTAAGGAAGAATCAAACCGGCTTACAATCACCTTCCCTCCCCCTCCCCACAACAGACACCCTGTGAGGTAGGTGGGGCTGAGAGAACTCTAAGAGAGCTGTGACTAGCCCAAGGTCACCCAGCTGGCTTCATGTGAATGAGTGGGGAAGACAACCAGGTTCACCAGATTAGCCTCCGCCGCTCAAGCAGAGGAGTGGGGAATCAAACCTGTGTTCTCCAGATCAGAGTCCACTGCTCCAAACCACCGCTCCTAACCACTACACCATTCTACAACGTAAACAAGGAAATGCTCCATGAAAGTGTTCCCTTACGCATGTTTGATCTCTGACAGACAGACCAGTGATCAATGCTGGATCCCTGTCTTGGAGTTAAGGTTGCCAGGTCCCTCTTCAACACTGCTGGGAGGTTTTTGGGGTGGAGCCTGGGAAGGGCAGGGTTTGGGGAGGGAAGGGACATCAATGCCATAGAGTCCAATTGCCAAAGTGGTCATTTTCTCCAGGTGAACTGATCTCTATCTGTTGGAGACCAGTTGCAATAGCAGGAGATCTTCAGCTAGTACCTGGAGGTTGGCAACCCTATCAGTTCACCAGGAGAAAATGGCTACTTTGGCAACTGGACTCTATGGCATTGAAGACCTTCCCCTCTCCAGACCCTGCCCTCCTCTGGCTCTGCCCCAAAAATCTCCAGGTATTTCCAAGCCCGGAGCTGGCAATCCTAGTGATTCAGGTATAGGAATGCACTTAAGAAACTCTAGGCATCTAGTAAGATTTCCTGTACCAGATCATTTAACTTCTAGCCAGAGGTATGCCTCAGTAATTCTATAGGTTCGCTCTGGGTATAGCATACAAGTAAATAGTATTAGAGAGTCTCTGCTTAGATTCTAAGCTTGTTCATTAAAGCATAAATATTGTGCTCGTAATATAAACTAAATCAACAAAGCATTATACCATCAATCATTGTTTCATAGATAATTAAAGGAGAGAAATTACATTAGTCCCTAAGAGTTTCTTGCCCCAAAAGTAAGCAGTAAGTCACAGGCAAGTAAGTCATAGGCAAGGAGCCCCGTCTGAGAAGTTCTTGATCAGTACAACTTACCATATTTATAGGATTGTAGAATCATCTCCTAATAATAGCTAACTGTCCCACTTGATAAGGGCACACATTCTTGGTTAACTCATTATCTTACAACTTCAAACGCTATACCAGGTTATCTTTACTTAAAATAACTTCTTAGAATATATAAGAAATGTTAGTTCATTCTCACTACTTTTTATCTTAACAAAGTATATTTAAAAATAACGATGACAAGTTTCTCATACATATGACTGTCTTCTGGCCCTCAACCAATACTCCCGTCCTTGAATCATATCTTCACTTCTGTGAAGTTGGCCATTCAAAAGTTACAACTTGTTTAGGATTTCACTGTCACCCACTTGGTTCCTCTAAATCTTGCCTCTGCCATGGGATCACAAGAAGGCCTTAGGCAAACCATGGTTCTTACCGTCTCTGCCACTCATCTGAATCAGGCAACCTGTGCATTTTAAACCCACCAATTAATAAGCTCAGAAAGGAAGAAGAAGAAGAATTGGGTTTTATACCTCAATTTGGTTTTATACCTCAATTTTCTATACCTTTTTAAGGACTCAAACTGGCTTACAATTGCCTTCCCTTCCAGTGTGGTGTAGTGGTTAAGAGCGGTGGTTTGGAGCAGTGGACTGTGATCTGGAGAACTCTGATCTGGAGAACCGGGTTTCATTCCCCACTCCTCCACAAGAAGCCAGCTGGGTGACCTCTCTCAGTCCCACCTACCTCACAGGGTGTCTGTTGTGGGGAGGGCAAAGGAAGGTGACTGTAAGCCGGTTTGAGTCTCCCTTAAGAGAGTCTCCCTTAAGAAAGTCAGCATCTAAAAAAAAACTCTTCTTCTTTCCCCACAACAGACACCTTGTAAGGTAGGTGGGGCTGAGAGAGTTCGGAGAGAACTATGACCAGCCCAAGGTCACCCAGTGGGCTTCATGTGAACGAGTGGGGAAACCAACCCAGTTCTCCAGATTAGTGTCCACCCCTCTTAACCACTACACCATGCAGGCTTTTAAAAAAGGATGGAGTTGTTTAAGATAGATCTATAAAGCAGTATGAAAGAGGCTGCCAAAACATGTCAGATGAACTGTGCAAAAGTGCACATTGCAGGGGAAAGCCCCAAAGATGCTTGCACCATGTTGTGTTTTAAATTAGCAGTTATTAATCAAAAACCTGTTTTTGGAGTCACTGGGATCTCTTCCTGCAGAGATGTGCTGTCTCTTAGGGTGGTTAGCAAGCAAATAAAGCATTTCCTCTATTTAAATCCTCTCCTTTCACTGCATTACTTAACATTCAAATTTGGATGGGGGCAGCTCTGTCATGTCAGATAAAGTTTCCTTCCAAGATTTCAGATTCCACTGTGGTAGTCCCACTCAGGCAGTGCTATTACAGAGCCTAAGACCATCAGCTATACCAGCGTGGAGTAGTGGTTAAGAGCGGTGGTTTGGAGCAGTGGACTCTGATTTGGAGAACTGGGTTTGATTCCCCACTCCACCACATGAGTGGCAGATGCTAATCTGGTGAACTGGGTTGGTTTCCCCACTCCTACACATGAAGCCAGCTGGGTGACCTTGGGCTAGTCACAGTTCTATTAAGAGCTCTCTCAGCCCCACCTATCTCACAGGGTATCTGTTGTGGGAGGGGAAAGGAAGGTGATTGTAAGCTGGTTTGATTCTGCCTTAAGTGGTAGAGAAAGTCGACATATAAACTCTTCTCCTCCTCCTCCTCCTCCTCCTCCACCACCACCACCATGGACTTACTCATCCTCCAATACAATATACATGATCATGTGTCAGCACTGTCCTTTGGCTTTCTCCATTGGACCAGCTGGTCAGTTGCTAAGCAAAAGAAATGGACACAAAACTGACATTCAAAATAACCATAATTATAAACCAGTGGGAGAAAATTTCAGTCAACTGTAGATACTCTCTTTCTGGCCTGAAAGTCATGATTCTTCAGATAGGTAGCTTTAAAGGCAGACTCCAGTGTCAAACAGCTGGACTGAGATTCATTAAGAGGTTTCACACTATATCCCTCCCTGGACCATCACTGTGACTATCATAACAAAACTTGTGATTCCCTATCTATTACAGGTGTTACTAGCTTAGCATAATTAGTGAAGGGTGCCTTGGTTTTTCCCATTTGGACTTGAATTTTATATAATCATATTTATTATCTACCTGTCTTTAAGTATTTAGCAAATTTATATGCTCCCTCTCCACAGATATGAGCTGGTTTCATATAAGCATGAACAAAAAGTGTAGGACCTCCACATTAGCAAGTGAGGCCATGGATTCTTGAGGTAGTAGTTATTCTGGAGGAAAAGGGAAAGATAATTTTTGTGGAGGTGTATCTCCACTACTTTTTGTTTCCTCGGGGCCCTGCTCTTCAACCTTCTTCCTACTTCGTCCCACATCCTTTAGTTCTCTATCTTACAACCAACTTTGTGGAATTCAAGTTTCTGCTACTGTCCCATAGCACAGAGCTTGCTCCCAACATAATTCACTCTGGGGCTTCTTCAGAGCTCCCTCTCTTATTAAACTCTTCTTCCCTCCGTTTTCTCCTTTGCCTCTTTTCTGAAACCTCCCTCTTCCTTAATAACTTTCCCTTCAGGTTCTTATTTTGTACACACCATTGCCTCTTCTGGACTCTTCTTTCATCTATCCTACTTAGTCTTCCTACCTCCTAAGACCTTGTCAGGTCTTCAGCGTATTTCACAAAGATATTCCTGTCAGATTCAGACACCTTTATTGGCATAGTAAAATACCAACAAAATATTCCTGTCTTTAGTGCCCAAGTAAATTTTTCAGCCCAGCCAAACTGACAATTTCCCCTCTTCCTTCACAGAGACTGAACTGTAGGGTTTCCATCAACATTATTCTCCAAGCACGTCGAACATTCAAGAACATTCCATCCCATTACACCAGTTCAGCATATTAGCTTCACCACCACAAATGCAATATAACATAGGCATCTTCTGTGACCGAAGTCAAACAACAATTTTTAAGAGGGTTAGTATGGTACAATAGATAGTGCATTGCCCATGGTGCAAGAGTACACATCTCATTTGTTCTGTCTGACTCTCATTTTTTATCAACCAAACTTTATAGGGTTTTCAATTATTATGAAGCCTTTTTGGTATTCTACCCATTTCATTTAACTGATGCCATGTTCATAATCTGAAATGTTCATCATTTGAGAGCCATGGAGGAAGTTTCCGGTGGCTTTAGGGTTGCCAACCTCCAGGTGGTGGCTGCAGACCTCCCGCTATCACAACTAATCTCCAGGTGACATAGATCAGTTCACCTGGAGAAAATGGCCACTTTGGCAATTGGACTCTGTGGCATTGAAGTCCCCTCTCCAAACCCCGCCCTCCTAAGGCTCCACCCCCAAAATCTCCAGGTATTTCCCAACCTGGAACTGTAGTGGTTAAGAGCGGTGGTGTGGAGCAGTGGAGTCTGATCTGGAGAACCGGGTTTGATTCCCCACTCCTCCACATGAGCGGCGGAGGATGATCTGGGTGAACTGGATTCGTTTCCCCACTCCTACACTCGAAGCCAGCTGGGTGACCTTGGGCAAGTTACAGCTCTGTTAGAGCTCTCTCAGCCCCACCTACCTCACAGGGTGTCTGTTGTGGGGAGGGGAAGGGAAGGTGGTTGTAAGCCAGTTTGAGTCTCCCTTAAGTGGTAGAGAAAGTCGGCATATAGAAACCAACTCTTCTTCTTCTTCTAGGTGGGTAGCCATGTTGGTCTGCAAAAGAAGAGCAAGATTCCAGTCCAGTAGCACCTTAAAGACCAACCATATCACCAGGGTATAAACCTTTGAGAGTTAAAGCTCCGTCCATCAGATTGTATTGTCAGATTGTACCTGACAAAGGGAGCTTTGACTCTCAATAGTTTATACCCTGGTGATATGGTTGGTCTTTAAGCAACTTCTGGCCTCAAATCAGACTCTCTTTTGAGAAAGGGTGGGATAAAAGTTGAAATATTTGAGCATCATGCTGCTTAGCTCACCACAATTTTTAGACCACCAATGACCCACAGGTGCAACCCACCTCATAAGCTGTTATAGGGTTGCCAACCTCCAGATGGTACCTGGTGATCTCCCGCTATAACAACTGATCTCCAGGTGACAAAGATCAGTTCACCTGGAGAAAATGGCCATTTTCAAAGTTGGACTTTATAGTATTATACCCCATTGAAGTCCTTCCCTTCCTCAAAAAACACCCTCCTGAGGCTCCACCCCCAAAATCTCCAGGTGTTTCCCAACCAGAGCTGGCAACCCTAGGTTGATACCAAGTCAGGACCATTTCATGACTCGATGCCTGTTTTTACCGGAAGTGGCACACAAGCTGTTGCTCACATGGCTTACACACCAGGTATGTGGGACGTTGAAGCTTGCTGGCTTGTTTTTCCGACCCAAACTCTGTTCTCTATGAGGCGGTGAAACGGGTGGAGACGAGATTGGCAGAGGCTCAGCAAAGCCTCCTTCTCATCTGCCCATGTGGCAGAGCAGTGGGGAGCTAATGAGATGCAAGGTGTGAAGCAGGAAAACTTCCTTACAATTACAGACTTTGCAAACTGCCAAGCGGCAGAGTGTGGTCAGCAGAAGGGCTGCTGCGTCGGCAGCCTTGGCATCTCTGAGCTAATAATGAGGTTATTACTACCCTGCTGTTTGACGGCCCGCACCGGCCTCTGCTTGCTCAGTCTTCTTCATTCCCGCTTGTAGAAGTGGGGGTGACAGAAACCCATCCCAGAAAGTAAGGAACTTTCCAACTCTTTTTGGCTTTGAGATAGGGTTGCCAACCTCCAAGTACTAGCTGGAGATCTCCTGCTATTACAACTGATCTCCAGCCGACAGAGATCAGTTTACCTGGAGACAATGGCCGCTTTGGCCATTGGACTCTATGGCATTGAGGTCCCTCCCCAAAGTCCGCCCTCCTCAGGGTCTGCCCCAAAAACCTCCCGCTGGCAACCCTAATTGGAACAACTGTAGTTGCAATGCAATTCTTAACTGTAATGTAGACCATTAATTGCTTGGTATGCTCTGGGTGGTAGCTAGAATGCAGACATGTATGGTGGTTGGTAGGTTTCCAGTACAAAGTAGTGCTTTTGTGTCCATCATGTAGTTGAACCATGGTTTCCAGAATATGTACATGAACTGCTAATGTGCTGATACTTCCCACATATTGTCTCACTCTGTGTAATCCACCTTGTGCTCCAGTGAAAAAAGCAGTCTATAAATAATGTAAACAAATAAATAAATGTACATTGGGGGGGGGGAACCCTGCACACTTTCCACTTTCTCACTTGTTTTGAAATTGTTGCCATGTGGGTTGGGGGGGCATTTTTGGAGGTAGAGGTCCCAAAATTTCAGTGTGGCTTGAGGGAACCCTTCTTGCAAGAACCCCCAAGTTTGGTGACGATTGGGGCAGGGCCCCCCCGACTTATGGGGCCTGGAAGCCCCCCCCAATCTGCCCATTGGAATAAAGCCACTTACACACACAGTCGCACGTTATTTCGACACCCCATGCCCTTGCCCCGCCCTCTTGCTCCCACGAGCCCCCGCACATCTAGGAGGGCTCACTCGGGGAAAATGGCCTTGAGAAGAAGGACGAATGAACCTCCTCCTCGGCTTCCTCGAGGGGCGCGGGCTCTCATTTTGGGTACTGAAGTTCCCCAGGGATCTTTTCCACAGTACTTTCAGCGAGATTGCCCTGGCCCTCGAAGCCTGTGGCTTCAGGAGGAGGTCCACGGAAGAGTGTCGCAACAAGTACAGGCGTGTGTGCGACGCCTTCTTCGTCTCCCTCGGATGCCCGCTGCAGCCCGGACAAAGGAGGCCTGCCTTCTACAAAATGATGAAGGTGCACTGGGAGCTGGCAGGGCGCCCCCACCCAGACTACCCTGAGGCCCCCAAGTGTTCAGGTACATTGTTTGCGCGCACTCTCTCAATGCAAGTAGCCATGGATAGCCCTCTCCTCAATGAACATGATCTTTCGTGAGCCACAGCTCACTTTTTCAGATACTTCTTCAGCTGTGGCTCACGAAAGCTCCTACCCTACCAGAAAATATTTTTGTTAGTCTTTAAGGTGCTACTGGACTCTTGCCCTTTTTGACTACCGCAAACAGACTAACACGGCTACCCACTGTGAATTATCTCAATGAACATGTTTACTCCCCTACTAAAGCCTTCCACGTTGGCAGCCATCACCACATCCTGGGGCAGGGAGTTCTGCAATTTAACCATGCATTGTCCATGGGTGGACTGGATGGAACTCACACAAACAGCACCTCTATAAGATCCCCATGGGCTCCCATATGGCCAAGCAAATGGGAATTGCCAGTCATTCTGTAATATTCCTCCAATTTTTCTTTCTCAGAAGAAAGAAAGAAAGAAAGAAAGAAAGAAAGAAAGAAAGAAAGAAAGAAAGAAAGAAAGAAAGAAAGAAAGAAAGAAAGAAAAAGAAAACCAAATACTGCAGTATGGAACTTGAATTAACACAGGGGGAGACTATCTGACCAGTGCAAGTTTATCATGTGGCTTGAACCACCCCTCCACACATTTCCAAATGTCTGGATTGATAAAAGGAAACGAGCACAGGGCATCCAAATAACATTAGCAAAGATTCACCCAAACAGAGGAGAAACCTTTTTGTATATGCTGTTTGAAAAGGAAAAAAAAACCCTCTTGTGCTAGTGTTTTTTGTTCTTGTTTTCACTGGCTGGCTGGCACCTTCCCCTGGAGTATGAGACTTCAGCTGTGGAACATGCTGTGCATCTATCCAGTGGCAAATCCAATGCAAAAGCTTCCACCATTCATAAATGGCCAGATCTTGTGCCACTCCTTCCCATTCACTTGGCTGGGGCATACACTCCACCAAATTGGGATTGTTCATATTTTATGCCTCTGTTGCAATGAGTCATTAGCCAGATTTGGGGGGTGTTTCCCAACCTCCAGGGGGCGGCTGGAGATCTTCTGTTCTTGCAACTAATCTGAGCCCATCTTAATCTTTTTCTGCCTACAGATGAAGAACGCAGCGGGGGGGAGTCAGACAGCTGCTGCTGTGGGGCCAGAGGCAGCTGCTGCGGGGCCACAGATAGCTGTGGTGGCGGGGCCCGGTGAAGGTGAGTGCAGCGGACAATTCCAGTAATGCAGAACTTCCCAGACACACACTAAAGAAGTACCAGGCACACACTCAAAAAACTGGAGATCTTGTTTTCTTGCAACTAATCTGACCCCAACTTTCTCTATTTCTCCCCACAGAGCCAGAAAGCAGCGGGAGGAGTTGATTGTTCTTGTGCTTGTATTAATAATAGCCTGTCTTGTTAAACCGTTTTTAAAAAGTTAATATTGTTCAACAGTGCATAAAAAGATGATATTGTGTAACGGTTGTAAAACAGTTTCCATTGCCGAAAAAGTTCTGAAAAGGTTTACATTGTTGTCCATGATTTAATAGACGTCTCTCACACACAGGCCTCAATAGGAAGCAAGCATCACCACAGTTCAAGTTTCCTATCCCACTTTCATGTACCCACTTCCTTCCAACCCTCCCTCACAACTACTGCAGCCTGCCTTACACAAAGTTAAACAACAGACAGCATCTCAAAAAAAGCAGCTACCTAGAAGCAGAAGAATTACCAACGAGGGCAACCTCAATGCAAGGAACCAAGCAATGTTCACCACAGTTCCTGAATCAGTCCACTCAGTCACTCACAACAAGGTCTCCCCCACTGCAAGCAAAGTGGTTCGCAGGAAGCTGCCCCCCCCCACAAACAGACAGAGAAGCCCAATAGTAGCTATGCATGGCGGAAAGGCACACAAACCCACATTTCCCCCATGGCCTCAGACAGTGAGAGGGAGGAATTTGGTGGTCGCATCCAGATCCTCCGCTCTCTGCAGAGTTGCACACCATCACACACAGCCCACCAGGTGGTCAATGAGACTCTGCGGCTGCCTTTCATCACCACTGGGTCTCCCATTCCATTTCCCACCTCCCACCCCTGCAAAGAGGATAGTTAAAGCGGTTTTCATTAAACACATTAAACACACTTAATGACCTGCATGATGTTGTTGGCCAATCTGCAGGTTTCTGGGGTGTGGGGGTGCGGCTGCATCAGTGTGAAATTTGGTGTGCGCACTAGGCTATGGTGATGATGATGATGATGAGTTCACGGGGCTGGGTGATTGATGGCGGAGCTGGGAAGTCACCTCGACGTGAGCCACTCGGTGGTTCTTCCCCCACCACTTGGCGTTATGGGTTTGGTAAGGGGAGACAGTGCCAAAGGGCTAAATCAATTGGGGATGTGACCTGACGCTTCTTTGTGAGGCGGCTGAATTTGTATAAGGGGCTTTACCCCAAACTCCCAAGACAGGCCCTGAGGAGATGCAGGCACAAGCATGTGCTCACCTCATGTATCTTCAAAGTGCAGGTCTGGAAAGACAAACAGAGGCAAGTTGATCTTGAGGAAGACCAACTGCTCTGCGTGCCAGGCCAGGGTGCCTCATTGAGGTTGTTGCCTGGGGGGGCGGCCCAGGGTGGTGGAGATGGGGGACAAGCAGCAGAGGAACTTCTGCTTGGCCCCCCGCCTCCCCTCCTCGGGTGAGCTCCCCCTTTCGGCCTGCCCTTACCTCACACGGCGGGAGAGCTCGTCTCTCCAGCGCACACTTGCTCCGGGGAGGGGCATTTTTGGAGGTGGAGGTTCCAAAATTTCAGTGTGGCTTGAGGGGATCCTTCTTGCAAGAACCCCCATGTTTGGTGACGATTGGGGCAGGAGGTCCGAAGTTATAGGGCATGGAAGGGGTTCCCCCCGATCTGCCCATTGGAATAAAGCGATTAAGAACACATTCGCAGCTTTCCGCAGCTGCAGGGGGGCATTTTTGGAGGTAGAGGCCCCAGACTTTCAGCGTGCCTTGAGGGCACCGTTCTTGCAAGAACCCCCAAGTTTGGTGACTACTGGGGCAGGGCCCCCCGAGTTATTGGGCCCGGAAGGGGTCCCCCCATGATTTGCCCATTGCAATAACGCCATTAAAAACACACAGTTGCGCGTGATCTCGACACCCAATGCCCCGGCCCTGCCCTCCTGCTCCCACGAGGCCCCGTGCATCTAGGAGGGCTCAGCCGGGGAAAATGGCCTGGAGAGGGAGGTGGACCAAGGAGGAGATGGACCTCTTCCTCTTCTTCCTCGAGAGGCACGGGCTGACATTCGGGGTGCTCAGGAGGTTCCCCAGTGATTTCCTCCTGCAGGTGTTTGAAGAGATTGGCCTGGCCATCGAAGCCCGCGGCCACAGGAGGAGGTCACCGCAGGAGCGTCTTAAAAAATACAGGCGTGACTCTTTCTACAACTCCCTCCTCAGACGCACGCTGCAGCCTGGACAAAATAGGCCTCCCTTCTTCTCAAGGATGATGCTGCACTGGGAGTGGGTGGGGTTCCCCCCCCCCTGAGGACCCAGCCAAAGCTGAGCGGACAGGTACGTTTTTCACGCGGGCTCTCTAAATGCACCAGCAAAAACCTCCTTCCCAAGTTTCCACCTCCAATTGTTCCCGGGGAATGTCGAATGGGGCAACCCCACTTTGAAAGTGAAAGAATAGATCTAAGAAAACCAAGAAAGACATTTGCACAACTAGGCATGCTTTCGCTAGAAGCAGAGCCGGCAAGATGCAAATTCGGCTTGGCCTGCCCTAGAGGGTTTGGCACATGTAAATTCTCAAACACTGAGGCACGCTGGGTACCTGACTACTTCCAGCGTTCTGACAGGAGTTAGAGCGCGGCGCTTCACTTAAAGAGGTGGCGAAAGTTTTACAGAGACAGACAGGTAATTGACTTTCCAAGGCTATAGTTGTTTGGGGGGGCAGGGGGCACCCTTGATCTTGGAAGGAGGTCGTCCGGGAGCTCCCTGGCATTTTCCAAAAAGCCAGGCTATTCTGAGACCTTGTACCTCGGGCAGAGACTCTCAACCAAAGCAGGATGTCATACCCAAAACCAGAGAGACATTTGGTCAGAGGGTCGACTGATTGGACCCAACCGCAGGTCTTACCATCCCAGCCTCTCTTCTCTTATCCTGTGTCGGAGGAGCCTCTGAAACCCACTTTCATTGGTGGTTCTCTCTGGGCGGGCAGCGCTGCCCTGCATCCACATTCTCAGTGGCTGCACCGTAGCGCCACTAATGTTCTCACATCCCGCTTTCAATTTTTTACCCCTGGGTAAGCCGAATAGGTCACCCCACCTTGTAAAGTCAAAGATAGAAACACACACACAAGAAGAGAGAAGGGGAGGGGGTGATCAGCCCCTCCTGCAGCTGCTTGTAGGAGAGCTGTGTACTTGGGTGGATAACTTCAGGTTGCTGATCTGCTTTCGCACCCAGCCCTTAAAACCACATTCGCGAGTGACCATGGAAAAGAACAGAGGGGCGCACTAGCCATGCATTGCATATGCAATAAAAATGCCAAAATTTTATTAAGTGCTCTTGATTAGGAGAACCCCCGCTCTGGCGGCCCCGCCCCCGAGCTCCCGTCCCCTTCTCCTGCTCCCAAGAGGCCACGTGCGCCTACACGCGCTCGCAGCTCACTCCAGGAAAATGGCGGGGAAGAGGTGCAGGAGAGCTTGCAGTCCCACTGGTCCCTGGCTGGAGGTAGAAGTTGACCTTCTCCTCAGTGTTTTGGAGAGGGAATGAGTCTCCTTTCATGTGTCTGACCACACCAAAGGGCTCAGTTTCTATCTTTTTGACCTAGTCTCAAAGGCCCTCTGTCGTAGACCAGCCCAAGCTGTCCTCCTCCTCCGAGGAAGAGGAATGGGAACCTGGGCGAGGTCCTCTAAGGACCACAGTGGAACAGCAGGAGCAGGCATTAGAGCCACCAGGACCCATGACAGGAGATAAGGGCTGCTCTTTCTGGCAGCAAACAGAGCAGCAGAAGCAACAGCAGCAAGGGCAGCAGGACTCCTCGCCTGCAAGTTCTCCCAAGCCGGCTGAGAAGCAGAGAATCAGGGCCCGGCTTCAATTAAGAGAAAGAAGGCAAAATGCCAGATGGGCCTTGAGAGAGAGAAAGGAGACAATTAAGCCTAATCAGGACAGAGTGGAATAAGCTGAAACTGATAGGCTAATAAAAGGCCAGGCAGTTTGCCAGAGCTCTCGTGGGTTCAACACATGTTGAAGGCCACTGACTGAGAAATACACAGGAGCGCCAAGCAACTGTAGTTATCTCAGTTCACCCCGGCGTGCAAGCTGATGGCTGATCTGATAAACAAGGAGGTTGTGCTGGTAAGTGCCTCTACTCCTTTACTTGCTAATTATCTTAGTCTAGCCCAGTCCACGGGAAGAGAAAAGCCTGTGTCAGTCTCTGGTCAGCACAGCACTCCCATTGCTGTTGTTGAAACCAGAGTCCAAGCCTCCGGCCTGGTTCCTGCCTGCACGCTACACTCCTGCCAGAGTACTACACCCTCTTGGTGTGGGACTTTATGCGAAGCCCCGGGGAATGCCTCGGGAAATACAGGGAGGTGTGGGACGACTTCCAGGACTCAGTGTCGCATGTGCTGTGGCCCGGGGAGAAGAGGCTGGCCCACTACAAAAGATTCAAGAGACACTGGGAGCTGGAAGGTTGCCCCGCCACAGAAATTGAGGCATGGAGAGGTTCGTTTCCCGGCACGCTAGCCTAGGCTTAGCCTTAGTCTTTTATTTTAGCTGCTGGGTTCAGCCTTGATTATTACCCACGGATGTGGGTTTTTTTGAGGGGGGGCAGACCACGTTATCCGTTAGACTCTCCTCCAACACCGAGCGAAGGGAGAGACTCACAAGAGCACACCGCCGCACTGACTCAACTCCAGGTGAGGCCCAGGGTGGCTGGTCAGTGGCCACTGACCACGGGCAGAAAAAAAACAGAAGAACGTAAACTCCCGCAAAGGTGAGCGGGCACAAACACAAACCCCTGGCAGAACAGTCAAAAGCCCCCCTTTGGCTTCCACCCACCCACAGAAACTGCTCCTCCCCACAGAGAATCTGCTTCCCCCCCACCCACACACACAGTAGAAAAGGTATAGAGGAAAAAACCCAAAATCAAACTGTGTGGATGTCTTCTAGCAGGAGCAGGGACGAGAAGTCAATCCAGTCCTATTCCAGTAAGAAGAAATCGAGATCTCTCAGAGTCAGGAGCAGCACCCCCAAAATGGAAGGAATTAGAATCCAGACTCGAGATGGGACGGGAGGGCATCCCACATCGGTGGGTAATAATAGTCTTCTCCTGGCCAATTCAAAAGGGAGAATCCCTGTTCTGATTGGCCAGGAGAAGGCCCAGCTTGGCCACCATTGGCCGTGTCCCGTGGGAGAATGCTGCTGCTAGTTGCTGACTAGATGACGGTTATGCCCCTTGAATTTGCCGAATTTATTTGGCGTCCGCCCGAACTCACCAAATTCGGCTCGTCGTTTTCCCGCCTTTTTCTGAATTCGGTTCCATCCGAAGTAGAACACCGAATTGGGGAAAATTCGGGTATTTTTCTTGTTGGATGGAACCGAATCGACAGCCCTAGTGTAGAGTTGCCAGGTCCCTCTTCACCACCGGTGGAAGGTTTTTGGGGCAGAGCCTGACGAAGGCGGGGTTTGGGGAGGGAAGGGACTTCAATGCCATAGAGTCCAATTGCCAAAGTGGCCATTTTCTCCAGGTGAACTGATCTCTATTGGCTGGAGATCAGTTGTAGTAGCAGGAGATCTCCAGCATCTAAGCAGCTAAGAGCAGAGCAGCCCAGTGGGCGCGTGAAACTTCTAACCTCAGAGAGATTATATGAATATGGTAACTTATTGAAGGAGCTTTGACTCCAATTGAAAGGAGAGCTGATGAAGCTGCCCACGGGGTAGTGAAAACGCAAAGCATCCGGACGGCGTTCCTCTCCACCTATCGTCCATCATCTTTCTCCCGGTTCCTGAGGGAACAATAAGCATATGAACAGTACAAAATTCTAAGAGACTAATAAGTCATTGAATGAGATAAGCCAAAAAAATATATTTTTGTATTGTATTGTATTGCCTCACATGTACTCATAGTTATTTTCATAAGTTTCCTTTATTAGATTGTATGTAATTTTTTCACTTTTGTCACTAAATTCACTGGCTTATAGAATAAGAGTTTGTATGTCATTTATAGAGCCCTTACTATACTTTCTCTCAGCTTGACTTTTATAGTAAACGTGCCTTTTTTGCTCCAGTACCTGGAGGTCGGCAACCCTACTTCTGTGTGTGTGTGTGTGTGTGTGTGTGTGTGTCTGTGTGTGTGAGAGAGAGAGAGAGAGAGAGAGAGAGAGATTTTCCCATCAATTCACAGCTGACTTATGGCGACCCCTGTGTTGGAATATCTGGTCCCGATATTCCTATTGATTAGCAGAGTGCACAAGGCTAATGCACAGCGGAATTGCACCTTTAACAGGAATCCACGTGTGTGTTCTCTCAGGAACAAAAGAAACTCAGGCTTTTGTTCTAATCAAACTAAAACTCATTTATTGTGGAAATACATCACTGATAGGAAAGGACAAACAAGTCCCCCTAAGCTAATTTAACTTTCTAGCTCTGTAGATATAAAAAGGTATCTGCCTTCCCTCCATTGTTATGGGGGAGAAGGCCTGTGCACGTGAGCACACGGCATCTAGCTTCTGGTCTGAAAGAAGGCAAAGGGGAGAAGAAGTGAAGTGAGCTAGGAAATAGAAACTACATTTCTAAAGTTAGAGGTAATTCAAAGACAGCTTTCTCTCTACTGGTGAGAGGCAGAACCAGGCAGAGTATGATTTATTGGCTCAAAGGCCTTTGGATACCAACTTCCCTAAAGCTTCTATGTGTGTGCATATGAGTACATAGTGTTTTATACCAGCCCTTATATCTTGGCACTAAAGAAAGGAGGAAATCGAAAGTCCCTGAGAATATCAGTCTACAACATCAAAGCACAGGAAGGGAGAGAGGGATAGTTATCAGATGACCCTTCTGTCCCTGTCTTCTCTATCTATCTAACTCTGTGGTAAGACCCCCTCTGGATCTGATGTTAAGTGACACCTCAAAGGCTATCTATTGTAATACCATGTAGGGGTTTCAAGGCAAGAGATGCTCAGAGGTGGTTTGCCATTGCCTGCCTCTGCGAGGGCTGAGAGAATTCTGAGAGACTGGCCAAAGGTCACCCAGCTGACTTCATGTAGAGGAGTGGGGAATCGAACCAGGTTCTCCAGATTAGAGTCAGCTGCTCTTAGGGCTAGTGTTGCCAACTGCCCAGTTGTGGCGGGCAATTGCCCACCAATCAACTGGGCTGACCGCTGACCAGCTGATGGAGGAAGCAGAAAGGGGGAATGATCCCCCGCGTGCTCCCGCGAAGGCTCCAGCCTCCTGTTCCATGCTGCAAGCCCGATTGGGCTTGTAGCATGGAAAGGGAGGCTACAGCGGTCCTCCCCAGCCCTGCTGTGCGCATGCTCTGAGCACGTGCACAGCAAGGCTAGGAAACCAGAAATGGAGTTGACAGCACGCAGGATTCCCTCCATCCAGTCCCGCCCAACAGAACCTCCCGCCTAAGGTAAGTGGGGACCTGGCAACCCTACTTAGGGTGCTTACACACATGCAAAATAATGCACTTCCAATCTACTTTCTATGCACTTTAATGCTCTTTTACAAGTGGATTTTGCCACTTTCCGCAGTAAAATCCAACTGCAAAGTGCATTGAAAGTGTATTATTCGGCATGTGTGAAAGCGCCCTTAATCACTACACCACACTGGCTCTATTTCCCCTCTACCTTATGTTTTCTTTTTCTAGAAATCTGACACTCAACTGCTGTCAACAGTCTATGCTTTTTAGGGAGCAATGAGCTTGATCAGTCCTCATCTGGTTGCATTTTTAAAAAATGTCTGCATTCCTGGAAAGCCCCCCTCCCCAGGTATTCAGAGTCCCTGCCTTGTCAGTGGGTAAACCTGTTTCACTACCCTCCTGTTAAACCCAGGATCAAATTACAAGTTTTTACGATGGAGATTCATTTAATAAAGAATGAATGTGTGAAGTAGATAATGGACTCTGCACTATACTTTACGTGTCTAGCTGCACTGCAACAGCATAGAGCATATGTGCTTGCCAGGCTAAATGCACAACCCTCTGCCTTGCTATATGGAAGATTTACAGCCCATTCCTGAGCTGATGGTGTAAGGAGACGGCGGGGAAGAGGCACAGCTTCGCCTTCTCCTAAGCCGTTTCGCATACGCCGTTAAACAAAAAAAGCCGTTTTGCGGCTTTTTTCTGTTTAACAGGGGCCTTTCGCCCCATAGGGAACAGCGAGGGCCGAACCGGGATAGGAAGCCACCTAACCGGCGGCTCCTCCCCCAGCCTGCCCCCCTGTGTCAGCATGGCCACTCTATGCCATGGCCTGCACCACAGAGAGGTTGCGCCAGCAGAGGGGCGAGCTGCTGTCTTGCGGCTCTCGGCCGCCGGCGGGACTGGCCTCGCCACCAGCGTAAGTGCATGTAAATCTGTGATTACACGCACTTACGCTGGCGGCGAGGTCATGCACCTAAGAGGTTTTGCCCGGAAACCTCAGGAATGCGTGGTTAATAAAATCCCATTTGCAGAAAGAGTTTGCTTCTGTGGGAATGGTGAAATTGAATCCCTTGTGCGTGTCCTTTTCAATTGTTGCTTTTATGCTTGTAGCCGATCCCAATTCATTGACCCACTGTTTGTAAACAGGGAATGGCTCTCTGGTGAAATCAGGACATCCTATCTTATGACCACCCAAAAATAATTGAATCAGTGGCAAGGTCTTACAGCTAGCAATCTGGTACCGTGAATGGGGTGTAGCTTTCCTTAATGGCTGATTTGGTTTTATCCAATTTTACTTATTTGTACTCAGTTTTACCCAAATGTATGTTCTGCCTTTTATATGCCATAAAGGCTTGTGTTGTGTTGTGTTGTGTTGTGTGATAATGGACTCTGCAATCTGCAATTTCCCAGTTTCTTTATAACTTTATAACTTATCTGCACAATAGACCTGCAAAGTAGGTTAGGCTGAGACAAAGTGTCTAGCATGAGGTCTCCCAGTGAGCTTCATGGCTAGGGTTGCCAGGTCTGGGTTGGGAAATACCTGGAGATTTTGGGGGCAGAGTCTGAGGAGGGTGGGGTTTGGGGAGGGGAGGGACTTCAATGCCATAGAGTCCAATTGCCAAAGCAGCCATTTTCTCCAGGTGCACTGATCTCTATCGGCTGGAGATCAGTTGTAATAGCAGGAGATCTCCAGCTAGTACCTGGAGGTTGGCAACCCTATTCATGGCTGAGTGCAGCATTAAAGGCAAGTCTCTCTGCTCCTAGTCTCCAAACCCTGCCCTCCTCAGGCTCCACTCCCCAAACCTCCAGGTATTTCCCAACTCAGAGCTGGCAACCCTATCCTAGTCCTACACTTTAAGGACTACACCACACCGGCTCTGCATAAACTTGGATTCTACTTCTCAACTAGGAAACATTCAGGACATTCATAGTGAATGTGTTCTAGTCAACCATACTGTTTTTGACCATTGAGACACAAGCTGTTCACTGGGTGTCTTTGATTCAGCACTGAATGCCTGTTAAACTTTATTTACTCTATTTATATCCTGCCTTTCTCCTAGGGTTGCCAGCTGTAGGTTGGGAAATACTAGGAAATTTTTGGGACAGAGCCTGAGGAGGGAAGAGTTTGGAGAGGGGAGGGACTTCAATGCCATAGAGTCCAATTGCCAAAACAGCCATTTTCTCCAGGGGAACTGTTGTCTGTCGGCCAGAGATCAGTTATAATAGCGGGAGATCTCCAGCCACCACCTGGAGGTTGGCAACCCTGCTTTCACCCCAATGGGGCCCCAAAGTGGCTTGGACCATTCTCCTCTCCTTCGTTTTACCCTCACAACTCTGTGAGGTATGTTAGGATGAGTGTTGAACTGGCCCAAGGTCATCCTGCAAGCTTCCATGGCACAAGTGAGGATTTGAACCTGGGTCTCCCAGATACTAGTCTGACACTAACTACCACACCACACTGGCTCTCCAATCAGGTCTGCATCGTTTTCTGTAAAACTATGCATGCGTAAAAAATGCTGCCAACACAAACAGATTAGCAGCCATTAATGTTGCTAAGGAATACTTAGACAATTTTTTCCCTTTAAATAGCATTTATTTTTGACTGATTAATATATTTTGTGAATAATTTCTCTGTCTACTGCCTGCCAAGCAGAGCAGCAAAGAAGAAGAAGAAGAAGAAGAGTTGGTTTTTATATGCCGACTTTCTCTACCACTTAAGAAAGGCTCAAACCGGCTTACAATCACCTTCCCTTCCCCTCCCCATAACAGACACACCGTGAGGTGAGTGGGGCTGAGAGAGTGTGACTTGCCTAAGGTCACCCAGCTGGCTTCACGTGTAGGAGCGGGGAAACCACCAGATTAGCCTCTGCTGCTCATGTGGAGTAGGGAATCAAACCTGGTTCTCCAGATCAAACTCCACCGCTTCAAACCACCGCTCTTAACCACTACACCACAGAGGGAAATAAAATTCAGCTGATCTGTGTGAGAACAAGCATGCACAAAACACCAGTTGCATTAATCTGTAATGTTAGGAAGGAATAGCAGAAGCAAACCCAAGGAAAGGGTTCATTAACAAACTGCTCATCGAAAAATAAGCTCTTTGTTCAGAGTTGGCCAACAGGACGTTAGCCGTACTGGCAAATGTTCAAGCATCTTTGTGTACTGGGTTCCTGGTCATATGTTTAAATGTTTTAAGTTTTTCCCCTTCCTTTTGCATGAGAAGAGCAAAGGAAATAAAGCACTGTACTAGACAGAAGCCAGTTAAGTTGCACTGTCTACACCATCTTAGTATGAAGCTCCTATCATCTATGTGACCTTGATTACCAAGGCACAAGGATTCACAACCTCCGACAGCAAAAGAGTAATAAATTCCAAAACCTGTTCCCAAGGTCGCTTCTATGCTGCCTCAGGAAATGACAAATTCTGCATCCCCAAGTGAATTACTACAATGTGCATTATTTTACACAAGTTTGAAACTTTAGGCTTTATTTCTTTTATTCTTAGCAAGGAAGTGTCCAGAATTTGAGTCTGCGGTCTCGAATCCACCTTCTCCTTTCAACAAAGCCTGTGCCAATATGTTCCTTTGACTCTTCCAGGCGCTGCCGTCTGATGTCCATTGTTTAACATGGCCTTGTCTTCCCTCTCTTTGGAACAATTTCTGGAGAGGGGGGATTTGCTTGCCTCTCTGAGCAGCTGGTCCAAGTGTCACAGCCGATTAGACGAGAAAGGAGGAGAGTGGGAAGGGACGACACTTCACTTCTCGAGTCCTGCTGTCATGGGGCAGATGTGGAGTCCAACACATGTTCCCCAGTTCCACCATACCTCTAATTAATCACCTCAGCCACAAAGTCATGACAACCTCTCACCTCAAGTGAGAAGCACCACGAGGCAGGAGAGCAGAAGGCAACTCAAAGACTTGGACTGGAAAGCAGATACGGGCTTGCTTTTTGTCTCTCTCCCTCAACATGGGGTATTATTGTCCCTCCATCTTGGCTTCCCCTTGTCAGTCAGGACACTTTCCTCTTTGTATGGATATCTGAGGCAGAAAACAGGGCTGGCTCTGAAATTGTACTGTTGCCTGGACTAAGGATGGGTCACTGGCCACCAAGATCAAGTTAATTCATGCCATTGTATTCCCTATTACTATGTATGGGTGTGAAAGCTGGACATTGAAGAAAGCTGATAGGAAGAAAGAAGATTCCTTTGAAATGGGGTTTTGGAGGAGAGTGTACTGTTACAGATACCGTGGACTGCCAAAAAAACAAATCAGTGGGTTATAGATCAAATCGAGCCTGAACTGACCCTAGAAGCTAAAATGACTAAACTGAGGCTATTGTATTTTGGTCACAGTATGGGAAGACCAGAGTCACTGGAAAGGCGGTCATGCTAGGAAAAGTTGAGGGCAGCAGGAAGAGAGGAAGACCCAACAAGAGATGGATTGACTCTATAAAGGAAGCCACAGCCCTCGATTTGCGGGACCCGAGCAAGGCTGTCAAAGATAGGACATTTTGGAGGACTGTGATTCATAGGGTCACCGTTAATCGGAAGCGACTTGACAGCACTTAACACACACACTGGACTAAGGCGATTCCAAGACAGGGCCAACTGAAATCAGAGAACCGGCATAGTCCTTAACATTGGTTTGGCATCATATGCAGTCCAAAAGACCAGGCCAGTGAAGCACAATGCACTGCCGAACTCCATCACAGCAGCAAGCCATTATCTAGGCCCCTCTTACCTTTTGATCAAGGACTGATGTAATAAAAAAAATGGCCTATTGGTCATCATTCCTGTTAGCCAATTTGAGAACATCAGTGATTTTGTTGTCAGATTCCTGTAAATGGGGCTTGGACCACAACACAAAGCATGTTGGATGACAGGACTTGAACTAATGGATATAAAGTACAGCAAAGGAAATTTAATCTAAATTTGAGGAAGAACTTTCTGATGGCAACGTATGTTCAATATTGGAGCAGTCTCCCTCATGAAGTGGTGGATTCTTTATCACTGGAAGTTTTAAAGTATCAATTGGACACCTTCTTGTTGAGTGGGTTGGACTAGTTGACCCTGGTGGTCCCTTCCAACTCTGAAATAAATAGATAAATAAATAAATAAATAAATAACTCTTGTATACAGATGAGTGCATAGTTCCTCTTTTGTGATTCTGTCGCGCGCCCCCCGCTGCATTTCATTCCTCTTTAATTCCAGTTTATCCAGAATAATTTCTAAAATTAATTCCAGTATCAAACTATGCACAGTGGGCTGTTACTTTCATTTCCCTCAGGTCATATGTATGCTTTCCCCCTTCATATTACTGATGCACACTGATAAAACAATCCAGTTCACCAGAGTAGCTTCCACCGCTCATGTGTAGGAGTGGGGAATCAAACCTGGTTCTTCAGATTAGAGTCCACCGCTCCAGACCACCACTCTTAACCACTACACCTCACTGGTGGGGTCAGAAAGAGTCAGAGAGAAACTCTCAGGTTAGACAAAAAGAAGCACCCCACTCATCAAGCTTACCCTACGTGGGACCGGCATCAGAATTTTACCCTTGGTGGGATATATAATGTAACCTACAATTTGGAAATGAAAAATGTGTAGAAATTTATGCAAGATGCCTTCTGAAGGACTGAAGGATTGTTAAATAGCCAAGAATTTGAAACGGCCGTATCCTCCAATGCTAGTGGCATCCATTGTACTACATGACATTTGTCTGCAAAAGAAGAATTTTTGTACTCAGTTTTGGGACAATTGAAAATATGAATATTTATGAATGACTTTTTGTAGGTCCTATTATATATATTGTCTTATATTGTATGTATATGCACGTAGCTATTTATAAAGTAACTTTGTTTAAGTAGTGTTTCGCTCCTGTACTAAGTCCCTGGAGGTTGGCAACCCTACATGTAAAATATCCAGGTTTTGCAATGGCAGCTCCATTTGATGGTTTGTGGATGCACAGACAGTGCGTGGAGGTGGCAGAAACTGCTTGTTCCTGTGCACCATGACCACAAGCAGAAAAAAAATCCTAAATGTGCTCGGGAGGCACACAGCTCCCATTGGACATCTGATACAAAGTCCCCTGTTGTCCACAAGCAAACACAAGGGCCATTTTTACATGGTAATTAGCAGCGCATTCCAGGCTGAAGTGCCCCGCATATTTTTTTGAATTTTGCATGCTGAACCATCATTCCGGAAGTGACTGCGAAGCCGGCTCATACTTGCTTCGCATTACAAAAGAGCCCATTAAACACAACCTTTGGTGTTTGCCTCGAAGAATCTCCCTCAAGGGACAATGCAAAACAACAGAGGTGCGTTAGCTATGCATATGCTAATGGCTATACAAACAGGAACAAAGGAGCAGGCGAGTGGGGGGAGTGGAACTTCTTTTGCATGGGGACTGTGAAAAGGCATTTTTGAAGTCGCATTTTAAAAAAGAGCTTTGAGCGAGCATCAAAATTGACCATGCAAAAATTGCCTAGGAATTTATTATGTGTAGATTGCCCTAACTTTGTCTTCCAGGTTTGTGGATGCCTAGGAAATGTACTTTCCAATCAGTTTTTGGGGTGATAAGAATCTCACAGGCAGCTAGAAACTGCATTCAGAAAAAGAAGAATCAGGGGAAATTCCAGTCAAATGTGTTGACGCTAGAATGCATTGCCAGAAGCGATGGCTATGTGTACATGTCTTACCTGGGAACACGATTACCTTCTTTGCAAGCAATAGACCCACAGTCTTCCAGCATAGCATAGCCTTCCTCGTTCAATTGAGGAAGTCTCCATCTTGTGGCCAAGACGGACACAGCACCTCCAGAACCTAGTATCTATTCCTGGTATGAAAGGGGGGTTTATTGAAGACTGACATTGATCAGAGATGTGAAATGAAGAGTCAAGATAAAGCACTAAGCTTCTACCTGACACTGAGATAGATACAGTTCCACAGGGCCTGTAAGACTGAGATGTTCCGCCAGACCTATGGTTAGGGTTGCCAGCTCCGGGTTGGGAAATACCTGGAGGTTTTTGGGACGGAGCCTGAGGAAGGCGGGATTTGGAGAGGGACTTCAATGCCATAGAGTCCAATTGCTAAAACGGCCATTTTCTCCAGGGGAACTGATCTCTATCGGCTGGAGATCAGTTGGAATAGCAGGAGATCTCCAGCCACCCCTTGGAGGTTTTGTACTCTTGAGCCCAGTTAACAATCTTCATCTGAAGCTCTGCTATGAAGCCCTGCTCTCCATGCTTCAAAAGAGGCTGGTGGTGATCAGGGTCAGAGCTTTTTTAGCGGTGGCACCTCACCTTTGAAATGCCTTCCCCCACTTGAGGCTTGCCTCATGCCTACCATATTTACCCTTTAGGCATCAGGACAAAACATTTATTTTTTTACCCAGGCTTTTCAGCTGCATCTAGTCAGAGGACTTCCTATCTGTTTAGTCTATATGCAGAACATTTATAGAAAGCTGTATTAGGTTTAGATGAAGGTGTAGTGAAAGTTGGTATTAACAATTTGAGATATGCAGATGACACTCCATTACTTGCAGAAAATATTAAAGACTTGAAATGACTACTGACAAAGGTTAAAGCAGAAAGTGCCAAAGCAGGGTTACAGCTGAACATCAAGAAGACAGAAGTCATGACTACTTGGGAATTACTCAACTTTAACGTTGACAATAAAGAAATTGAAATGGTTAAAGAGTTTTTATTCCTTAGTTCTATCATTAACCAAAAAGGGAGATTGCAAGGAAAAATCAGAAGGAAGGGTCATGACCTTAAGGTAAAGGTAAAGGTCCCCTGTGCACTCACTGGGTCATTCCTGACCCATGGGGTGACATCATATCCCGACGTTTACTAGGCAGACTTTGTTTACGGGGTGGTTTGCCAGTGCCTTCCCCAGTCCTCCAGCAAGCTGGGTACTCATTTTACCAACCTCGGAAGGATGGAAGGCTGAGTCAACCTTGAGCCAACTACCTGAACCCAACTTCCATCGGGATCGAACTCAGGTCGTGAGCAGAGCTTGGACTGCAGTACTGCAGCTTACCACTCTGCGCCACGGGGCTCGTGACCTTGGGAAGTCATTAATTCATGTGGTGGAGGAAAGTGCTGTCAAGTCACCCATTGGGTTTTCAAGGCAAGAGATGTTGGGAGGAGGTTGGCCATTGCCTGCCCCCGTGTGGGCTGAAAGAGTTCTGAGAGAACTGCGACTATCCAAAGGTCACCCAGTGGGCTTCATGTGAGGGAGTGGGGAATCAAACCGGGTTCTCCAGATTAGAGTCCACTGCTCTTAACCACTAGACCACGCTGACTCTCCTGAGTCACCATAAGTCGGGGTGACTTCACAGGACATAACACACACAGCCAGAGGACTTCTATATGAATACCGTTTTAGGTTGCTCAATGTTTGTTTTATGCTCTGGCTTGATTTTAATGACTTGTTTTGTTTCGCTTATTGTTTTAGTTGTGAGCTTCTCTGAGCAGGTCTCTGGAGAGGTGGCACATTCATTTTCTAAATAAAGAATAAATAAATCTAGTTCTTACTTTCAGAGGGTTTGGTTTCTTAAGATCCTTAAGCAAGGTCTATCTTCTCTCCCCTTTTCTGGCAAACAAAATCTTATTTTTGCTGCGGGAGCTCTGCATGATTTTGCATATTATTACCCACCCACCTCAAAATTGAAAATGCAGGCAAAACACGGGGGAAAGCAGGGGGAGAGGGAGGAGATCTTTGACGGTCGGAAATGCATAACCCAAACAAAGACCCGAAGTCGTCGGAAGGGTGATGGAGAGTGAAACATCCATGCATAAAAGAAGTTGGTCAACCACTTTGTCGGGGGTCCTTCTGGATCCTTGCAGTTATGCAAGCCGACTCAGCTTTCTCTGTCCCCTTTTCCTCTCCGCAAGCAGTGTGACATTTGCTGGCACTCTTTCTGTGCGCCACTCATCATGGTCAAAGCTTTCGCAAGCCGTCTCTTCCTTTATGGCACACCACCCAGCGTCTGCAGAGTCATTAAACATAAGCTTCCTGGATGCGCCTCCTAACGAGGCTGATACAAAGTGATCACTGGTGTCTCGTATGCAGACAAACAGAAAATTGGACAACATGGCAAAACAGTAAATGGGGAAAGAGTAATGGCTCTGGAAATACACTACAATTTCATACACTGATCGCTGCATATCCTTGGCTGCTCCCAGCTGCCACTCAAACCACAGTCGTCAATGGCCTCCGAAGCTTGTGCCAACTTGGTTGTAATAGTGATGCGAAAGCGGAAGTCCATCGATGCGCTGGCACAGACTGACACAAAGGCAGTCTTCTTGCCAATGTGCTGCAGGGCAGAGAAGGGCTGGTACACTAGTGATCCCTTGAAGAGGATACCCTGTCCCAGAGAATTCAGTGGGTGCAACGTAGAAGTAGGGATGCTCAGACACCTGCAGGTTGGGCTCATACTGTGCTCACCAGTGTTGAGAAGAGCTGATTTTGTTTTTGTCCAGCAGTTTGGCTGTTCATGAGTAGGTAGAGCCTGTTTGGTGAGTTACTTCCCACATTTTCAGACAGTACAGTGTAAATGGACGTTTCACACATGACTATTCTCATATAGAAGAAGGTTGGTTTTTATATGCCAACTTTCTCTACCACTTAAGGGAGAATCAAACCAGCTTACAATCACCTTCCCTTCCTCCCCACAACAGACACCCTGTGGGGTAGGTGGGGCTGAGAAAGTGTGACTAGCCCAAGTTCACCCAGCTGGCTTCATGTGTAGGAGTGGGGAAACCAACCCGGTTCACCATATTAGCCTCCACAGCTCATGTGGAGGAGTAGGGGAATCAAACCCGGTTCTCCAGATCAGAGTCCACCACTCCAAACCACCGCTCTTAACCACTACACCATGCTGACTCATTGGAAGTCCTATTTACTCTTTGAACATTGTGGTCCTGACTCCCGACTATGCACTGTTCCACAGCAAATAGTTTAAATACAGAGCCAGAAACCGATCTCTTGTTTATGAATGTTAAAAAAAAGTTGTACCATTTGGTGTTCCTCTACATCCATGTTATCAGTGTTGTTTTGCACATGCACATTTGTGTACAGCCGTTGTGGTCCCACTTCCCCCTGTTGTCATTTCATTACCCAACCATCCATGAGCCTGGGGGAGAACTGGTTTCACCGACTACAGAGATGAAAAAGCAGCAAAAGTAAATACAATTCTACCAAAGCTAATGCACAGTCTCAAATCTGTTTGGCAGCTGGTAGTCTGATGAAGGTGACATGAGATATTCAAGGCTTGATGCATGAATGATCATGGCCAGGGGTGGATTGGGAGGGAAAAAATGGTCTGGCAGGGAGGGCAACCTTCCCAGGACTTGACCCCAACCCCCCGCAGGACTTTTCCTGGTGGCCATAATGTCCAATCCATTCCGATCATGTCTTCCAAAAGTAGTATGATCAACTGCAAAGTATGCTTGTTGCAAATTTTGTGACACATCTACAGAGAACCAACATTTCTCATAACCCCACCCTTGGTTCCATTATTTCCTCACATTACAGGATGTCAGTGAGACAGAACTCAGCAACCAGTTTTATATATTTGATTGGCAGCTAGACTGAATGAAATCGTACATCAATCAGGACCAAACGGTCTTTCTCTGCAAAAGGCAGATAGCAGATGAGATAACTTTTAGGAGAACTTCTAGTTCTCGTGGGCTGTTAATTAAGCAAGAGGGTGACACGTTTCCTGCTGAACAAGTTAACTAATGGACCAATGAAATGAATGAATGAAGCAGTCGCATTTTTATAAAAGGGTGGTTACAAGTGTTCCAAATTTTAATTGATTCAAGTGAAGAAATTGTAGGAAGTTCTCATTATTATGGGAGATGTCAAAATCCTGCTGATACTAAGGCTAAACTAGGGTGTAAGAACTCGGGCTAGAGAGCCAGTGTGGTGTAGTGGTTAAGAGCAGTGGACTCTAATCTGGAGAACTGGGTTTGATTCCCCACTCCTCCATATGAGTGGCAGACTCTAATCTGGTGAACTGGATTGGTTTCCCCACTCCTACACGTGAAGCCAGCTGGGGGACGGGACCTTAGGCTAGTCACACTCTCTCAGCCCCACCTACCTCACAAGGTGTCTGTAGTGGGGAGAGGAAGGGAAGGAGATTGTTAGCCAGTTTGATTCTCCTTAAAAGGTAGAGAAAGTCAGCATATAAAAACCAACTCTTCTTCTTCTTCTCCTCCTCCTCCTCTTCAGGACACCTAAGAGCCATTTTGTAGTGTATGCCTGAGGCCCAAATTCTTTGTAATGGAAATGATTTTTTTAATTAAAGTAGCTATATCAAGCACCTCCTCCCTCTGATAAACTTGTGATCTAATTCAAAGCTCTCCTTGGTTGCATTAAGTTTCTAAAGAAGCATTGAAGACTGATTATGAGTCTCTTGCATCACACAAAGTTTGGCCTTAATCATGTGAAGCTGGAATGGAACAATTCTGTGTTTATGTGTTAAGTGCTGGTATGTTTATCAGACAGCCAGGACTGGCTACATCTCCCTATATGTGTGGGGGGCAGGCGGGGGGGATTGGTGACACAGAATATATGAAAAGATCCTATCCTTTAGCTTACTTCAATCCTGAAATTAATTACTCTGATGTTAAGATTTCCTTTTCTATGTCTCAAAAGGGTGATGGCTACAGAAACATGCATGGGAATAAAATCACAACTGAAAGAGACTAAACTGAGATACAGTTTTGTGAAATGGTTAGCATAATGGGTTAGGCCTGGGAAGGCCTAGGTTCAAAGCTATGCTCAGCTGTATAGGGTTGCCAACTTCCAGGTGGAGGCTGGAGATCTCCCAGTATTACAAGTGATCTCCAGATGACAGAGATCAGTTCCCCTGTAGAAAATGGCCGTTTTGGAAGGTGGACGCTATGGCATTATACCCCACTGAAGTCCCTCCCCTCCCCAAACCTCACCCTCCTCAGGCTCCACCCCCAAAATCTCCAGGTATTTCCTAACCCGGAGCTGGCAACCTTAGCTGTGAAGCTCACTGGGTGACCTTGGGCCAGACACACTCTCCGGGCTAACCCACCATGCAGTGCTTCAATTAGGATAAAAAGAAGGAGGGGAAAACAATATATATTGCCCTCAGCTCCTTGAAGAAAGGGTGGGATAAATATGACTTCCTGCTGAGTAGGGCTGCCAACTCCAGGTTGGAAAATTCCTGAAGATTTGGGAGTGGAGCCTGTGGGAGCACAGCAGGGTAGAATGCCATAGAGCCTGTTTTCCAAAGCAGCTATTTTCTCCAGGAAAAAATTATCTCTGTATTCTGGAGACCAGGTGTAATTCTAGGAGATCTCCAGGTCCCACTTGGATGGTGGCAGCTCTATTGGTGAGGTCAAGGGGGTGGAGCCAAGGAGTTCAAAGGGCAGAACCAACCCAGAATGTGCTATTCCTCAGAGGTGAAAAGTGATTCCATGTTCCAACCACTACATCCAGGAATGGGGATGGGGATGGGGTGGAGCAAAAAGAGAGGAGGAAAACTAAAAGAGAGAGAAAAAGCAATGGATGTATAGAAGGAGTGGGTGGGGGAAGAGAGATTAATAAGTGTAAAGGAATTGGGGGAGAGAAGAAGCTTGCTGGGTGACCTTGGGACAGCCAGGATATCTGTGAAACATTGCAGGGTGTAGCATAATAGCTCTTGCAAGCGCTTTTGCTGTGCACATGGAAGAGAAAAAGCTACCCAGCCTTCCTGAATATCCATCCTGCCCAGCTCCATTTCCTTCTCTGCTCCCCATTTTCATTCTGTCTTGGTTGCTGCCACCTCCTAGCCTTAAAGAGTGTCTCCTGCTAAAGAGCTAGGGCTTTAGCACTCCTTTATCGTGTTGCCAACAGAAATCTCCATTCTGTGGTTGCATCTCCCATTTGGCTCTTTCTAGGGTTGTCAACTCTAGGTTGGGAAATCCTTCGATATTTGTGGGCGGAGTCATAGTTAAATTGTTAAATTGTGGAACTCCCTGCCCCAGGATGTGGTGATATCTGCCCACTTGGAAGGCTTTAAGAGGGGAGTAGACACGTACGTGGAGGAGAGGGCTATTCATGGCTACTATTAAAAATGGATACTGGTCATGATGTATACCTATTCTCTCCAGGATCAGAGGAGCATGCTTGTTATATTAGGTGATTTAGAACACAGGCAGGATAATGCTGCTGCAGTTGTCTTGTTTGTGGGCATCCTAGAGGCACCTGGTTGGCCACTGTAGTGGACTCTGATCTGGAGAACAGGGTTTGATTCACCACTCCTCCACATGAGCGGCGGAGGCTAATCTGGTGAACTGGATCCCGCCCCCACTCCTATACATGGTCAGCTGGGAGACCTTGGGCTAGTCACACACTCTCAGTCCCACCTACCTTGTAGGGTGTCTATTGTGGGGAGAGGAAGGTAAGGTGATTGAAGGCGGTTTGATTTTTTCCTAAAGTGGTAGAGAAAGTCGACATATAAAAACCAACTCTTCTTCTTCACTTTGTGAACAGACTGCTGGACTTGATGTACCTTGGTGTGATCAAGCATGGCCTTTCTTATGTTCTTATGAGTCTGGGGAGAGGGAGGTTTAGGGGGAGGGACCTCAGATGGAATTAATGACATGGAGTCTACCCTCCAGAGCTGACATTTCCTCCCGGATGTGGGGGACCAATCTCTGTAGTTTGGAGACCAAGTGTAACATCTAAAAAAACTAGCTAGCTCTTCTGCTAGGAGTCGAGTCATCTTTCTTTTTGCTTCTGCCTTCGAGTTCTGGTAGGCAGAGAAAGAAAGCTCTCAGTAACCTCTGAGCTAGAGCTGTTGAAAAAAAAATTCAGGTTCAGGTTTATTGTCCTCCCCCCACCCCTGGGAAAACCCAAATGCCAAATTCCCCTATACTAGTCAAGGTGGGAATTCGGCTTTAAATTCAGGATTCCTGAAAAATTCGGCCATTTAAATGCATTAAACCTTTTTTGCAGCTTTTCATGGCTGGGGGGGGGGGATTTTTGCTGGTAGAGGTCCCAAATTTTCAGGGGAGCATGAAGGGACTCTCCTCGCAAGAACTCCCAAGTTTGGTGAAGATTGGGTGAGGCGGTCCGAAGTTATGGGGTCTGGGTCTCCCCCTTCCTCCATAAGAATGCATAGGAACCGGTTCCTATTCCTGAAAACTTCTTGGAGTGACTGTGGCATGTAATATAAACACATATACCAGTCTAAGTATTCTCAGAGAAGGGTTTTTTGTCCATCCTATCAGCCAGGATGGTACATTTAGCATCTGCATGGAACTTAACTTCTTTTTTCTTGTTACTGTGCCATAATCTTCCAAAGTATGTCCATAAAGCCCCTTCCATAATGGCATTTAGGAGGGTCTTAAGTATAAATAACAAGGTATAAATGTCCTGGGAGGGAAGGCACCATGGTTTGGCAGGATCTTGTCAGATCTCGGAAGCTAAGCAGGCTCGGTACTTGGAAGGGAAGACCTCCAAGGAAGACTCTACAGAGGAAGGCAATGGCAAACCACCTCTGCTTAATCACCCACCTTGAAAAACCCCACTAGGGATTGCTATAAGTTGGCTGTGATTTGACAGCACTTTAAAGACACACACAAATGTCCAAATCCAGAATGCTCGTTGCTTGTTAAAGGTTTAGAAACATTATAACAGTGTCAGTTTTGCTCATTGGCCACTAGAGGAGGCTAGAATTACATCCAAACACCATTTGATTTTAACATTCCCTGGAATTCTACATCCCCAAATCTGAACCAGCAGCGGTGTCTAAATGATTGACCTTCTCTTAAAGGTGCCAATTCATTTACAGTCATCTCTTCTGTGGTTTAGTTTACTTGTTTCACTTGAATGCACGTTCTTGTGTGTATCTTATACATATGACTGGTATGTATCCTATAACCTAAGTGTGGAGATTTGGTTTATGCACCCAAGATTTATATGTATGTATAAAGGCTTTCATGCTCTTGAATCTCCCATTTCTTTAAAAATAGGAAAGATGCTTGTATTGTCATAGAGTGGGTATCTTGAGTCTCTGGAAGCTATACAATTTGTGACTCCAGAGGCTGATATGCTCCTTCTCCAGATACTTACTCAAGGTGGCTCACAAGTAAAAAAAGAAATACCATAAAACTGTAAAAACAACAGTATAAATTATCCATATTAAAAACAGGCCATTAAAAAGATTAACGACACCTTAATGCTTTCTCTTCGTATGCCTGTTCCTTAGGAATAAGAATCAGACTGGGTTTTCTGCTGATAGATCATGCCAGAGCAGCCCATAGGGTTGCCAGCTCTGGGTTGGGCAGTTTCTGGAGATCTGGGGATGAAGCCAAGGGAAAACTGGATTTGGGGAGGAGAGGGACCTTAACATGGTATAATGCCATAGACTCAATCCTCCAAAGCAGCCATTTTCTCCAGGGGACCAGATCCCTGTTGCCTGGAAATTAGTTGTAATTCCAGGAGTTGTCCAGGCCCTACCTGGAAGTTGGCAACCCTACCAATGCAGGACGTCGGAGACAGCGATCTGGATATTTCTTCAGCTTGCACACACTAGGCGCTTTCATAATGAAAAGCCATAACAAAAAGATATCTCAATATACAAATACCACCATCTTATCAAAGGTCACACTTCCTAAAAACAGTCAACGTGTCTTGCAAAAATAAAAATGGTGCCAAGGCATAAGTTGTAAGCCTTTCCACTGGCTAGCAACATTTTAGTGTTGCACTGTATAGCCAACGGTCCTTACCCGGAAGTCAATGACCCAAATGTTTTCTCTAATCTCCTTGTTTATATCAGATCTGCTGCTACTCTGTTCCTCACATATGCAGAGTCTCATAAGGGTTTGTTTTCCCGTATGGAACGTTCACAGTCAAAGAAGGCATTTGGCAGAAATGGAGGAGGATCAATGACCTGCAAAGAGCATTTGCAGAACAGTAAGGGGCAAGAGATGAGAGTTATATTCATGAGACAATGTAAACATTGTTCATTTATGCACGGGAGTTTTACCTGAGGTTCGTTGCTGGCGGGACCCACACTTTCCTGTTGGGAATCTCTGCACCAGCAGTCTCCAGTCACGTCCCACCCCTTTAAATGCTGCTTTGTAATTGGCCTACTTGTAGTGCTTACTGTGAGAGAAAACCCCCCCAAAACCCAATTGCCGCATAAAAAAACATTTTAAGACCAAAAACCAATCAAAGGAGCAATCCTCGGTTTTAAAAAGCCTTTCTTTTGTTCAGAAAGAGCTCCCAGGAAGCAGGAAGCATTTGAATCCCTGCCTCTTTATACGCTGCTTTGTAATTGGTTGTGAGAGAAACCAAGCTTGCCCCGCACTTTGCCTTATGCATGGGGATTTCACCCGGGGTGAGCTCAGGGAAGAGGGAAGAATCAGGTTAACAGAGGAACAGGAAATCCCGGGATTTGTGTAGGCTGGCAGCGAGGTCATCCCTAATGGGCAGAAAATTCGTGCAGAACTCCAAGGAACAACTGAGTCAGACAGGGGGCAAACGTGAGTCCAAGTGAGAAAATTCATGAGAAAATTTAAGCCGCTGTCATGCTACTTATGCCTGGTCTAAATGATACGCATACCATAGAGAGTTCTCTGTTTTCATGTGACATACTTGTTGTTTTGTAAAGGGATGCTTTTGGGGAGTTGTTAGGTTGCTGCTCAGGAATTCACCTCAAGAAGTCTGTGATTATCTGTAGAGATCCCGCCGGGAGGCGGGAGCATTATGAATGTTTGTATTGTGTTCAAGCCCTGACATGGATAGTCCAAGCTAGCCTGATCTCATCAGAAGCAGAGCATACAGGACCCCAAGAATTTCATGAGCTTCTGTTTAGTACCTTTCCTAATACAACTTTCTTGTAGGCAAAACCCCAAAAATGTTACGTTTCATGTTATAAATGTTGTGTATTGCTTACATAGAAATTGTTGGTATCAAAGAAAGTAGTAGATAGCCAAAGAAAGTAGTAGATAAGTAGTAGATAAAAATTATTTTTTAAAATATCTGAGCCAGCTTTTCTGGCTAACTAGAAATGGATTTGCCTTAATCCTTCAATAAAGTTTTTAATTTGGAAAACAAAAAAAGAAGCTAAGCAGGGTAAATTCTGGCAAGTATTTCGATGGGAGACCTCCAAGTAATACCAGGGTTGTAAGGTGGAATCAGGAGCCCCGTGGCACAAAGTGGTAAGCTGCAGTACTGCAGTCCAAGCTCTGCTCACGACCTGAGTTTGATCCCGATGGAAGTTGGTTTCAGCCGGCTCAAGGTTGACTCAGCCTTCCATCCTTCCGAGGTTGGTAAAATGAGTACCCAGCTTGCTGGGGGTAAGGGGAAGATGACTGGGGAACACACTGGCAAACCACCCCGTAAACATAGTCTGCCTAGTAAATGTTGGGATGTGACATCACCCCATGGGGTCAGGAATGACCTGGTGCTTGCACAGGGGACCTTTACCTTTTTAAGGTGGAGCCAGGGGATGGCAAATCACCTCTGAATATCTCTTGCCTTGAAAAGCCCACCAGGGTTCTCCATAAGTCATATGTGACTTGATGGCAGGGGAAAAAATTGTGCTCAAGGCCAACAAATTGAACATAACTCCTGAAAATATTGATGGGTTTTTGGTTGGCAATAAGGAATGCAGCATCAGTCCTTTCTGGATAACCTGCAGTCCCTCAGAAGAATCAAGATTGCGCTCTGGGGCACATTGAGACCCCTCCATATAGATGGAGGCACAGGCCTTCTCTGTGTTGTGTTACATAAGAACATAAGAAAAGTCCTGCTGGATGAGACCAAGGCCCATCAAGTCCAGCAGTCTGCTCACACAGTGGCCAACCAGGTGCCTCTAGGAAGCCCCCAAACAAGACGACTGCAGCAGCACCATCCTGCCTGTGTTCCACAGCACCCAAGATAATAGGCATGCTTCTCTGATCCTGGAGAGAATAGGTACGCATCATGACCAGTATTCATTTTTACTAGTAGCCATGAATACCCCTTTCCTCCATGAACATGTCCACTCCCCTCTTAAAGCCTTCCAAGTTGGCAGCCATCACCACATCCTGGGGCAGGGAGTTCCACAATTTAACTATGCGTTGGTGAAGAAATACTTCCTTTTATCTGTTTTGAATCTCTCACCCTCCAGCTTCAGAAGATGACCCCGCGTTCTAGTATTATGGGAGAGGGAGAAAAACTCCTTGTCTACTCTCTCCAAACCATGCATAATTTTATAGACCTCTATCATGTCTTCCCTCAGCCACCTTCTTTCCAAGCTTAACAATTTTAACTGCTCCTCATAGGGCAGTTGCTCTAGTCCCCTAATTCAACTGCTCTCCAGCCGATAGAGATCAGATCACCTGTAGAAAAATGGCCGCTTTGGCAATTGAATTCTATGGCATTGTGTGTTGTGTCTTGGGCCAAGTGCAGTTGGCTTGCTACTTGAAGCCCATCCTCAAAATGTACCATCAGGCCTCAAGTAACCAACTTCCATTCCCAGGTTGGGATACTGCAATGTGTTCCACATGGGGCTGACTATGAAGACC